>NC_056732.1:800061505-800314005 GCF_019279795.1 Protopterus annectens | reverse complement strand
ACATAACACTGTCATGACAGGTATTAAATCATGTAGACCAGCCATATCCACACAAACCCTGTTAAACCAACATTACATCAAATGCAGAAGAGCATGTCTGGAACATCCCCCTCCTGTTTGTTGGCCTGTCTCCACAGTGTATGTCATTAGAGGTATATCCCACTACCCTCTGTGATGCTGTTTGCCAAACACTGACATGAAGTTCTGCTCACAGTGAATGAAAATGGCCAACACGCACATGATGTTCCTAGTTACAGGAGTGTGTGTCCATGCAATTGGCTATGGGAATGTTACCACAGCTGTTCCAAATGCAATCAGCTATTGGGGGACTGCAATTCATGCACAGGCCATCAGCTGATCATGCACATCACTTACAAAACACAAGCTGCTGCCTAAGCTAATCAGGTGTACTTCCCCACATCCACCAGAGAGGAAGTGAGAGAGACAGACAGAGACAAAGTAAGACAAGCTAAGCATGTTTGTGTCACAAACTTACCAGTAGGGTTTCAAACCCTGCCTATGTATTGCTGTTACATTTCTATGCAGTTATTACATGCACCAAAGAGCTCATGTTAGAGAGCTGTCTGAAGGTATATTTGATGGTGAGTGACATCAGCAACAATTATAAAGGAGGGAAAAAAGTAGGTGTAGTACATGTGCCTGTCCACAAGAACAGGTGTCAAGGACGATGCAGCCACACTCTCTCAGGGACTCACACACATTATCACAGTTGGCAGGGTCAGGATTAGAATTCCTAACTAACTAGTTTGCTGCACTACAGTATTACACAGGTATCACATGCACCACAGCTTATCAGGCTGATATATGGGCAAAGGGTATGTCAAGGTGACTGACATCAGAAGGCATGCTTCAGTAGGGCAATGGGAAGTGTAATGAGTGTGAATGGCATCCAAGTTATTAATCTCCACACACACACAGACACAGTTTTGTGAGTACTGACATGCATGGGTTCATTGCATCACAGGTGTGTAGTGGTTGACTGTGCCAGGAGACTGTACAAGGCTAGGCAAAAGGCATACCTTGGCATCAGGCTACATGACAATGGTCTGCAGTGTGGCTCAGGGGTGTAGTCTCTGGATTGGCACACACAGTTGGGTATTGTATTCATCATTCACTCATCTGGCTTTGTGGATGCCTTACCATATTTCTCAGCTTTGTTTCTAGTGACAAGCCAGCATGTGGACACGCACAGTGTTTTCTTCATCTTGGCTCTGATTTAGGAGGTTATACAACGTTAATAACTGTGCTTATACCATATATTGTTTATATGGTTGTTACTACATTTGGGGACTGAGCTTTATTTTTTCAACTGGCGCATATTTGGTGTTTACGGTCTGAATTTGTATTTGGGGTCGACACATCTTTTGTTACCTGAAACCAACTATGATTTTACGTGTTTGGCAATGGATACTTCTCAAAATTCAAGGTGTGTTGAACCTTTTGTCCTTATACTAACAGTGATACTTTCGTGGTTGGGCCTACATCAGGGAACTACGGAGTTAGTTTTCACATAGCTTTTATTACGCTATGTCCTGCCTTTTTGGGCTCATGTCAACTCAGTGAATGTGGGGACATTGGATTCAACTATTATTACGATCTGGTTGGTGTGCCATTTACACTTGGTTTCCGGTTTAATTTACCGAATGACTGGCGTTGCTGGAACTTTGTTATATTTGTATTTTTTACTGTGTCAACGGTGTGGCTTCAGATCTGGGCCCTTAAACTGAGGAACTGTCATTTTTTTATCAGGACTGGCTATTCAAAACATCTACGATTCAAGACTGGTTGGACAACGGAATTAGTGGACTATTAGTATAAACTTATTATTCATTTATATTAATAATAATTGTTGCTTGATAGTTTATAAGGGGACATTTTGTCCGCCTTTTAGTTGAACTTGAACTATGTTGTATGCACTGATTTTCAGTGATTTAACTTTCATAAGCTTTGGCTTTTGAAATCAGTTTTGTTCTATGGTGCATGCACAGTTGATTCAGGCAACCATTGGTTCGTTTGGTGTATGGTCAAACTTTAAAATTTAAGTTACATTTTGTGGACATTAACATTGTTTATTACCATTTTATATCACTACTAATTGATAACAGCATATTATTAGTCGAATGGTCTCAACTTGTCTTAGGTTATATGTCTTGTTACATATTTTTGCATGGTATGCTATATAACTACTTGACCTCAGCACATTATGGCTGCGGCCAAACTTCAGTTGATTAGCTGACCTATATGCATTGAACTATAGTTGTTTCTATCTTTCAGCACTTCACATTGGGATGTGATTTTCATTTTTTTGTATATTCAGATTACCATTTTACGGTCTTATGCCTGTTATAGGTTGAGGCCCTTATTCTGACTGGATTATTATACTGTCCTTCGGAGCAGTTATAACTCTGATATAAAAATTTTTATTGAGGCTGGTGTTCACCAGTAGTTTATTGGGTCCCTTATGAATATTGTTTAACTTTTTCATTTAACAATATTGTTGTTCTAAGGGATAGACGAACCTGTCATAACATTATATATCTCATGCTTTTGAACATTAGCGCCAGTTTATTTACAGGGTCTCTTTTTGATTTCTTATAGATTCAACTGTAGGAGTTATAGTCACTCCAATGTTATCATAAGGTATTGTTAAGCTTTTCCATTACATCTACAGGTCTCTTTATTAGTATTCTAAACTTATTATCAGGTTTTGATGTTGGGCATTTAGCCTAATCTGGCTCTGGATACTTTGATAAAGCATACTAATAAGTTTTTGTAACTAGGATTTGCCTTATGACTACAGTATTCTGTTTTGTGTAGTACAAGTTGTTATACCTTCACTAGTGAATACATACCTATTGCTCGGTCCTCCAACACAAATAAATACACATAATTTTATGTGAATATATATCTTTTTTGTTTTTGATTATAACCATTTAACAGACAGGATATCTAGCCTATTCTGGTTTTGGATACTTTGGTTAAGCATAATAACTAGTTTTTGTAATAAGGATTTGCCTATGACTATAGTGTCCTGTTCTTTGTAGTATAAGTTGTTATACTTTTCACCAGTGAATATAGACCCACTGTTCGGTCCTCTAACATAAATAAATACACACATTTTTATGTGACCACATATCCTTTTTTTGTTTTTGATTATAATTATCTGACAGACAGCCCCTTGGTTGGCTTTGGAATATATTAAGTGGTTCAGGCGGAATACTGTCGGTGCTTCCTGACTGATTCTGGTTTCTCCTTTTGATTTTTTTACAAAGTATTGGCATCACATGGGAATTTCCTTGTCTTTTTGGTGTGATTGGGACCTTTGGTCCTCAGTTTTTCAGGGATTTATTACCAATATAATAGTCTTCTGTGTTTTCTCACTCTCATAGGGTGGGTTATTTTTCTGTTATATTCGCAGCATGGATCTCACCAATATTTTGTCTGGATTATGTGCTGATCGGCAGGATATAGGTGTTTTTGGGATTGACACCCTACCAAGCAATGATCCGGTGAATTCGGCACAACCACTTACGGTGGATTGTGATATGTTTTTTCATTCAATCACCAAAGCATTTAAAACACTTAGATCTAATATTTGGCATCTGAAATTGTTCAGAGCATACTTTACTCAAAACATGGCTCCCAGAGGACTTCGTATATGTCTTCAACCTCTAGTGGGGAGACCAGACGATAAATTGAATCAAGATTGGAAGGAAGGCTTACAGTTGGGATCCATGTCATTTGTGAATATTGTACTACAATATTATGAAAGAACGGTTGATTTGAATATACAAGACATCAAGACTTTATGTTCAGATGTCCACAAGTTCGAATCTTCTCCTAAATATCAAGATAATATTAAAATACTCTCCCATGATTTGATGGAACATGAGAAAACTATTAAGGAACGTAAAATCAAGAAGTTCCATAGGGACTATTCGGATTATCAACGGGGTAGACCTTTTGATTTTAGTCGGTCTGTTAGATTTGCTGACACCAATCAGGTCAGGACTGGGCCCAGTCGCACCAAAAAGAGACCCCGATCTATTTTGAAAAACAGGGGTGAGTCTTCAAACAGTACGTCAGGGGATGACTCTTCAATAACTGATAGTGAAGGGGCCTCTGAGAGGGGTTCTCCGAATAGGAAGAAAACCAATAGAACTTCCCCTTTAGAAGGGGTAAGGGACACCGGGGGGGCAGGAAGCACCAGAAAACAAACCGCTCAGGTTTCATTTCAGGGCCTACTGAACAATTTTCTGAGCTAGGACTCACTCAAATTCCAAATCAGAATGTATTAAATCTGTCAAATGTTTCATTATCCAATGAACAAACATCTTTATTGAACAAAGGTCTTAATTATATTCCCTCATTTTTCAGTCAGGAATATCATATCATTCAGGACCTACAGGCTTTTTGTTGGACTCTGAATTTAAAATTGTTTTTTGCTGATGATAGTTCAGGACCATCTGATGATTTTTGGTTTGGCAAGTCATCTTTCCAACCGCCTATGAATAAACATGTTTCCATATTCATGGACACAATTTTGAGGGACCTTCATTTTGAGAACCTAGGGCATGTTATGTTAGGAAGTAACCTTACTTTGGATGACAAGTTGGCTCTGGACCAACTATGCAATAATAAAGATATTGTAGTTGTTTCTGCTGACAAAGGGGGTGCTGTGGTGGTCCTTAATACTGCTGATTACATACAGGAGGGGTTGACACAATTATCTGATAAAAAATGTTATATGCATATGTCTATAGATCCCACACCCGTTTTCAAAGAAGAAATTGACTCATTTTTGAAGTTAGCTTATGAGGAGGGTATCATCAGTAAAAAATGTCTGTCATCATTAATGGTGTCTGAACCCTCCAAACAGATCTTGTATCTTTTACCCAAGATTCATAAATCTTTGCTTAAACCACCCGGCAGACCTATTGTCTCTGGAAAAGGATCTCTGACTGAACCCTTATCTGCATTCCTTACGAGATATCTCAAGCCACTTTTAGGTTTGATAAGATCAAGATTGCAGGACACTACCCAATTTTTACAGATCATTCAAGATATTCAGCTGGAACCTGATTGGTACATGTGTACACTTGATGTTAAATCATTATATACCAGTATCCCTCATTGGGCAGGTTTACAATCCCTTCAATACTGGTTAGACAGGGCGAATCTCTACACACCAGGGTTTAACACATTATTGATTTGCATGTCAGAACATGTACTCAACAAAAATGTTCTTTATTTCCAAGGCCAGTGTTACTGGCAGTTGCAAGGGACAGCCATGGGAGCATCTTTTGCTCCCATTTATGCCGATCTTTTCATGGCTTATTTTGAGGAGTACATGATATATGATGCCTTACATAACATCTATCAGGTGGAGATGGACATCTGGCGATGATATCTGGACGACTGCTGGTTAGTGTGGCGTGCAGATATGGGTTACTTGTACGAATTTGTGGAGTATTTAAATGATAATGCATGGGGACTTGAATTTTCAGTGACACATGATAAAAATTCAATCAACTTTTTGGATGTCACGGTCTCCAGAAATTCTGACCACACCTTATCCACGAAGGTGTTTCGCAAGTACCCACAATATAACACTTTGCTTCATGCTTCTAGCTTACATCCCCGTCACACTATCAGAAGTATTCCAGTGTCTCAGTTCATACGTATTAAACGTCTTAGTTCCAAGGATGAGGAATACCAACTAGCCAGCATGGATCTGAGCCAGAGGTTTGCCAGCAGGGGTTATGACCATTATGATATCATTTCAGCCAGATGCAGGGCAAATCGTACAGACAGGGAACAACTATTGCAATACAAAAATAAAAACAAGAATACATCTTGTACCCAGGTCAGGTTTGTTATGACTTATGGAAGAAATATCAATATGATAAGGAATATTATTAACAAGCATTGGAATATTTTACTGGCTAATGACCGGTTACGATCACTTTTGGGCCCACAATGTCGGTTCTCATACAAGCGGGGGAAAACCTTGAGCTCTTACTTGTCACATTATAAACACATGGCTAGTGGAGGTACTATTCATAAACAACTTACCTTACAAGGTGATGAGCTTTTTGGCTCCTTTCCCTGCGGTCATTGTGGTTCTTGCTCTTATATGCCCAAATCCAAGGAATTTTCCAGTCACAACACTAGCAAGATATTTAACATCAAAACATTTGGTAACTGTAGTAGTGATTGGGTAGTGTACCTAGCATCTTGTTATTGTGGTGCATTCTATGTGGGCCAAACTTCTAGGGCATTAAGATCTCGAATGAACGAACATCGTAGTGACATTAGAAATCACAAAGAGACTAGTGCTTTGTACCAACACACACTTAAACATCCACAGGCCAGATTCGATTTCATGATTATTGATCGTATTTCTGGCGATAGAACCAATAAACAAGGTTGGCATGGTCTATTAGATCATAAAGAGAAATATTGGATTATTACATTGGGGGGTTTGTTCTACCCTGGTCTCAATGACCACTTTTAATGAGTTTCAGATTTAACAGTTACACAAGCCTATCCAATATATGTATATATGGTATAAACATTTGACCTATGTCTGTTTCTGTATAACAATTTCTTATTTTTGGCTGGCATTGTTTCCAGTATGGGGCAGGTCTGCTTTGTTTTGCAAGAGCCCTTGTTGTTTTTCTGATAGGGTTTTCAGATATTAAGACATATGACAGATATTACCTTTTATGTGTCACATTAACATGTCCCTAGGTATCTCATTTGGAGTGGTTGATTAGTGCAATTTAATTATTGCTAATTTTGTTTATTATTGGTACTATGGATATTCACTAGATGGAGGTTTGTGCTATATATTGTTGTATATCCAGTTCATGATGTTTGTTCCACAATATACAGCAAAAAAGTTTTTTCAACTTTTTTCTGTTGAACTGTGCCATACACTATACTATTGATCATATGGATATTTCCTGAATACTTTATATCCAATGTACATATTTTTCATGTATTCTCCCTATTTCCTATGTTCAACATGTATTTTTCATTATTTTTTATAATTTTTTATTTTTTATTTTCTTTGTTATATGTTTTTATTTTTACATCTGCCAGCTTGAGTTTTTCTGATGATCTTTTCTATGGTCATACAGTATTTGTGGTCAATATTTGACCACTACAAGGAATATTTTGTCATGACTAAAAAATTTTTTTTCTCTCTGCATCATTAATATTTATGAAGTTGGTTGTCTTATTGGCTGAAGGTTTATATAAAATGTTTGATGGATGAGACTTGGTTGTTTTGTCCCACACTGAAGAAGGCAACACTTGCCGAAACCGGTCTGCATTTGTATGTTCAAATAAAGGATTAATATTTACTCCATACTGCTCATGCTGGTCTACTTGGTGGTTTCGTGAATTTGGTTTGGACCGTGCATTTCCCCCTTGCACAGGATTTGGTTGGTTTGGTTTTTACTATTGTGGGTGGTCAGTGCTGTGCAATGCTTGCCATGTATGTGTTCTATATTGCATAACACAGACAGTGTCTGGGATGTGCACATGTCCCACATGCATGTTCTGTGACATATGGAAGTGAACCTGGGGGGTCTGGGGCATGTTGTGTGGACAGATTGTTATCATCTGATGTGGCATTCCTGACCTCATGTGGTGAAAACTGGCAATGGAAACCAGGTTGACCCTGCACCTACATTGACAGCATGATACAGGTATTCACTGGTCTTAGTGGCATCTGTCCATACAGGGCATATGTATAAGGCACGCTATTTTCTTTGTGGATTACATAGGTAGGTTCATAGGTAGGTACTGGGCTTTCAGTCCAAGGGCCTAATTAAGCCTAGCCTACAAGGTTCCCTGGCTTACACCACCCAAGAAAGTTAATTTCCTGTGCCCCTGTTGAGCAGAGCCACAGAAGTGATCCCCAGGGTGTATTTCCTATTTCCCATCCACTCAACAAGATTTTTCTTGAAGAATGCTAATGAGGAATTTTGCTTGACATAGTTGGATAGCTTGTTCCAGAGTATAGGAAGTCTCTGGGAAAGGAATCTATCCCTCCAGCATGTCCTGTTTATTGTGGTAACAAGGCTTAGGTCCCTAGAGCATGTATCTCTGAGGGATTGGGATTTCTTTAGGTGTAGCATGTCCATCAGATCTGGGTTTAAAATAGCTTTACATGTTAGGTAGAGATCTCCTTGGAGTAGGTGATATGCTACAGAGTAAAGCTGGAGTTTTTCTGAGATGGTCAGTGTAGGGCATCTGTATGAGGCCAGTAATCCTCTTTGTGAGGTACTTCTGTGGCCTTTCCAGCTGCTGCAGATGTCTTGTGAGGTACATTTCAAAAGGGGTCTAATGAGTGCTGAGTAGAGGGGAACAATGACCTCTTTTTTTCCTGGATGTTGTGATGAGGTGTGCCACATAGAAGGACTTCCTGACTACTGTGGTGATGTGATTATCAAAGGAGAGACTACTGTCCACCTGGGTCCCAAAATCTCGTATCACACATTTGGCATTAAGTAGACTGCCGTTTATGTTTTAGTTCATGGGTACAGAGATTTTACCAAAGGGGATGACAATGTACTTTTTGGCATTGAGCTTGAGGCCATGCTTCTGACACCAAACATCTGTCTTAGTGAGGCCCTTCTGTAGAATGTCCACATCATTAGGGGACCTCGACTATGGCTCCTAGTTTGCAGTCATCTGTGTTAGCTTGTACTTCAGAGAAGTAGATACCAAACAGGAGAGGTCCCAGGACTGAACCCTGTGGTACTTCACTTGTTACTGGTTTGAAGTCAAATTTGGAGTCTGCAACTTTTACTGTGTGGGTTCTGTCAGTAAGCCAGTTGGCAACCCATCTTGTGACATAGGGATTTATACTTAGTTGAGTGACTTTAGCTATAATTCCAGAATGGGGGATGGTGTTGAAAGCCTTGGCAAGGTCAAGATAGGCTGTGTGAACCACCTTACCCTCATCTACGTGTTTGGTAACTGCCTCGATGAAGTCTATCATGTTCAGAAGTCATGATCTGTCTTTCACAAACCCGAACTGGGCAGGGTCCAGAGTTTGGAGGTTGCCAATGTCTTTGTTTATGAGTTCCATGATGATATGTTCCATGGCCTTGCAGACCAGGCTCATCAGGCTAATAGGGCAATAGTTCCCAGGATCAGTTGTGGTTCCCCCTTTGTGGAGTGGGATAACTGTTGCTGTGCATCATTCAGTGGGCACAAAGCCTGATGTGAGACTATGATTGAACATGGTGCTTAGGTGAGGAGCCAGTTCATTCTGAAGTTCATATAAAACGCAGCCTGGGATGTTGTCCAGTCCCATGGATGCTGTGTTTTTGGTTTTAGAGAGTGCAGCTTTTACCTGCATAGATGTGATTACAGGCACTCTGCATTCATCCTGTATAGATATGGGCCCTTTAGGAGGTGAGAGGGGGGTAAAGTTAGTCCTGATCCTATCTGCCAGGATGTTGGCAATATCAGTTTATTCTGTAATTTTAGTGCCTTTGTGCTGTAACTAAGAGCAGATATGAGTGTTGCCATTGGGATGCTTGACATAGCTATAGAATGCTTTGTGGTTGCCCTTAGAATCAGTGGCAATTTTATTTTCGTAGCTAGCTTTGGAGGATATTATAAGGGATCTCTTACTGCGGCGGACTAGGGAGCTCCTACACTCATGGGATTTTACTCTCTTTTTGCAACAGTTTTTTTTCCTTCTGTTGTAGAGTTCATTTATAGCAGAGGAACACCAGACTGGCTTACTTTTTTTGGAGGATAGCATCTTGGTTCTGTTTGGGATAGCATGATCCATGTACTCATGTAAGTGATTATAGAGTGCATTTGTGTAGGATTCAGCAGTTGTAACTGCATTGTCCACCTGCATGGGTGTCACGAAGCTCACCACTTCTGTCTTAAGAAGCATGAAGATGGCTTTGGAGAAATTTTTACCGTGGTTTCCTTAACTGTGGATGGGGGTGGTATGCAGATATCTTGGGTGATTAGCTTATGGTTGGATCTGACCAACGAGAAGTTGACTTCAGGTGTGGAACACCGGTCACTCATGTTGGCAATGACTAGTTCTAGGATATTGCTGCTGCTGGTGGGGGTGTGGATACATTGATCCAGGGCATTGGAATTTATGAATTCCAAAAAGTGTTGCACGAAGGAGTTGGTACATGAGTAGTTTTCCCAGTTAATGTTGGGGAGGTTGAAATCGCACATTATTATGGCATTTTGTTGAACCCTAATATTTGCCAGTATATCAAGAAAAGAGGAGTGGGAATCCTGTGGCATGGTGGGGGGATCTGTAGAAAACTACAATTTGGATTGCAGTTTTACCCTGAGTTAGTTGTACTTGGATAACCTCAGATGCATTATGCTGCGCAACTAGCTTGGAGGTGTGGATATTCTTAATGAATATGGACACACCTCCGCCTTTGGTTTTCTGTGCAGGTTAGATGGCCGAAAAGTGTGGTATGAGTTATAGCCTGGTAATGAAAGGGGGTGCTCTCTACAGCCTTGAACCAGGTCTCAGTCACTGCACAAATATCAATGTTCTCCATTTTAAGGAGTGTCTCAAGAGAGTGCATTTTGAGATTTAGACTTCTAGCATTGAGTAGCATTACCCTCAGTTTTTGCTTGTCTGTTCCTGTTATGGTGGTGAATTTGTCATTTGAACCTTGCCTAAAAAAGGCACTATAGGTGCGGCATGACCCTTAGCCAGTATCCAGAATCCCAGGGGCGACATGTGCAGGCCATCTCTGGCAAAGCATCGTGGTCTGTCGACCATGTTGCCCCAGGCAGACAGTTACTGGTTCCTCCTTAGAATGACACCAGATGCTTAGGCAATTGTTGAGGTCAATCATTTTGTCCTTGTACTGCGATATCATTCCGGGTGATGGCAGGATGCTTCTCAGGGCTAGGGTCATACCTGCCTGGGCTACAAGATCGGAGACCTCTTCCATGTCTCTTTTCATGTAGTCCAGGGAGGTATTCTCAGGTTGTTTGCACCAACATGGACAAAGACGGACTCATATTTGTACTTGTTTTTGAGTGACCTGAGTGTGTGGGTTATGTGGCGGATCCTGGCACCTGAAAGGCAGCTGACAGTAACCTTCTCCTTGTTTAGCCTGGTGAATGGGACATCAGTGTGCCTGACTATAGAGTCACCTATGAATAGTGTGTTGGGTACGTTATTTTGCCTTATGGGCTATGGTTTATTGGCACACTGAGTCTGTGGGCTATGTGTCATTTGGGTTGTGTTGTGGGTGGAGGTTGCTTGTGATTCTGCTTTGGAGGTCTCTGTTGCTTGCGCAGATTATTATTGAAAGCCTCTGTGAATGTTTTTGTGTTTCTATGTGTGGATTTTGGTGGTGTGGGTTTAGTGGGACTATGTGATGAGTGTGATGTGGTGCAAGTGTTTATCTTCTACTCTTGAATGTCAAGTTCAGTCTTGGTTGGAGAGAACTTTACCTCCAGTTTGGTTAGATAAGTGCATCTCTCACAGGTTGTGGTGTTGCGTGGTATGAGGAAAGGATTGTCTGTGTACATTTGCTGACTCTACAGTTGTTGCAGGCATCCAGTGGGGAACATAACAAAGGACCACTGCATGCAAGAATTTGCCTAGTGTAGGGATGGGACATGATGCCACGTCCTCTGTAGTCCACTGCAATTGCACCATGATTACTATCTGTGAGCAATATGCAGGGAATTACCAAAATAGTGGTTGTTGCCTAGCCAAGTATGTTTGTCTATGAGACATGGGAGCAGAATGTTCTCTGGGTAATACAAGGGTTGCCTATATTGTTCCCCAATCCATAATGTCACATGTAGGTGTATGGATTGTCTACACCAGCCTCTCTGCTGTTTGACATCTGTTGTCCTTGTAAGGTGGACATTGTGACATATAATAGGCCAACCACATAAGAAATTTGCAAAACCCGCTCCACAATGCATCCTGTTATTACACAATCACAGTTACCTCCACACAGGATACTGATGAGAAACACACAGAGTTTCACAGTTTCCATGTCTGGGATTAGAACTCCTACCTAACTCATACATCACTCTACAGCATTACGCAGTTATACCACGTGTCACAGAATTTACTTGATTGTTCCTTCCCCAAAGGTATATTTCAAAGTGAATGACATTAGCAGGCTTGTCAAAGTAGGGCAATGGAAATTGTAGTGACTGTGAATGACTTCAAAAGCATTGATCCCTATACAGACAAACAAACACACAGAGTTTCAAAGTTGCCATATCTGGGATTAGAACTCCTAACTAACTAATACATCACACTACAGCATTATGCAGTTATAGCATGCGCCACAGAGCTTAGTGGGCTACTCCTTCCCCAAAGGTGTATTTCAAAGTGAATGACATCAGCAGGCCTGCCAAAGTAGGGCAATGGAAAGTGTAGTTCATAGGTTCATAGGTTGGTACTAGGCTATTGGCCATAGGGCCTATACAATTCTTGCCATAACAATTCCCTGACTATTTCTTCCCACAATATTTACTTCCCTCGACCCCTATCTAGCAGGGTGACTGACGTGATCTTTGGGGTGAATTTACTATCTCCCATCCAATCATCACGGTTCCTTTTGAAGAGGGCTAAAGAGGCACTCTTATTGACATGTATGAGCAGTCTATTCCAGAGTTTGGCGAGTCTCTGGTTCAGGAACCCATCCCTCCAGCATGTTTTGTTCATTGTGATGACAATGTTTGGATCCCTGGAGTGTGTGGCTGTGAAGGATTGGGATTTCTTTAAGTGTAGCATGACTTACAGCTCTGGGTTTGACATGGCCTTGTATGTTAAGCAGAGATCACCTCTGAGTAGATGATATGCAACAGAGTTTATGAGGGATGATGTTTAGATGGTCAGCATAGGCATCTGCTTTAGGCCTATGATTCTTTTAGTGAGGTATTTCTGCAGCCTTTGTAGTTGTTACAGATGTCTTGAGATGTACATACCTAATGGGGTGTTGTTTTCTATACTGGGTCTACTGAGAGATGACTACAGTGGGACAATGACCTCTTTTGTTCTGGATGAAAAGCCCTTAGTGATGAGGTGTGCCACACAGAAGGATTTCCTGACTGTTGTGGCGATGTGGTTATCAAAGGTGAGACCAATGACCACCTGTATCCCTAAGTCTCTTATCACACTTTCTGTGTTTAGTGTACTGCCACCTATGTGGTAATTCACGGGTACATGTTTCTTCCCAAAGGGGATAACTATATATTTCTTGGCAATGAGCTTGAGCCCATGGCTCTGGCACCAAGTATCTGTTTCTGCAAGGCCCTTTTGTAGAATATCCACATCATTTGGGATTCAATAATGGGTCCCAGTTTGCAGTCATCTGCAACCTTTGTTAGCCAGAGTCCCTTAGTGTTGGCCTGTACTTCAGACCAGTAGATGCCAAATGAGACCGGTCCCAGGACTGATCCCTGAGGTACTCCAATTGTCACTTGTCTGGATCTGGATTTTGAATCAGCTACTTTTACAGTGTGGGTTCTGTCAGTAAGCCAGTTAGCAACCCATTGAGTGATGTAAGGATTAATTCCCAACTCAGTAGGTTTATCTAAGATTTCAGACTGGGGGATGGTGTTGAAGGCCTTGGTGAGGTCCAGATAGGCCCTGTGGATTGCCTTACCATCGTCCACAGCTCTGGAGACTGATTTGAAGATGTCAATCAGGTTCAGGAGACAAGCTCGGCCCATTATGTACCCGACCTGGGTGGGGTACAGTGTTTGAAGCTTGCCAATGTCTTTGTTTATAAGTTCCATGATGATACGTTCCATGGCCTTGCAGATCAGGCTCGTCAGACTGATGGGGTGGTAGTTCCCAGGATCCAAGGTGGATCCCCCTTGTGGAGTGGGTTAACTGTACCTGTGCACCACTCAGTGGGCATGAAGCCTGAGGTGAGGCTATGATTAAACATGGCACTTAGGTGAGGTTCCAGTTCATTTTGTAGTTCATGTAGTACACAGCCCAGGATGTTGTCTGGTCTCATGGATGCTATATTCCTAGCTTTGGAGAGTGTGGTTTTTACCTGTGTGGCTATTAGTACCAGAATCTGGCAATCCTTTGGTATTGAGATGGGCCCTTTAGGGGGTTGGAGGGGGGTTGCAGTTGGCACGGAATCAATCTGCCAGAATATTGGCAATATACTTGGGATCAGTATATTTAATGCCATTCTGTATTAGCTCAAAGCAGATCTGAACATTGCCATTTAGATTCCTGCCATAGCTATAGAATGGCTTGTGGTTGTCTTTGGAATCTTTGGCTATATTATTTTCATAAGTAACTTTGGAAGACTTTATGAGGGATCTCAGCTTCTTACCGAGGCTGGTAAGGTAATTTTTTTTGCATCCTGGGATTTTCCTCTTTTCTGCAGCAGTTTCTTCCTTTTGTTGTAAAGTTTGTTTATGGCAGGGGACCACCATATTGGCTTCATTTTCTTGGAGGAGAGCATCTTGGTTCTATTTGGCATGGCACGATTCATGCATGAGTGGATGTGCTCGTACAGTGCCGTAGTTTAGGATTCAGCAGTCGAACTTGCAGTTTCTGTCTGCATGTGGGTGTCATGACATTTGTCACTTTTGGTTTGGGTAGCATGAAGTTAGCTTTGGAGACTTTATTTACAGAGGTTTCCTTACTGGGGTGTGGGGGATGGATGTGGATGTCAAGGGTGATTAGCTTATGGTCAGACCTGAACACCGAGGGGCTGACCATAGGTGTGGAGCATCAATTTTCCATGTTGGTAATGACCAGGTCTAGGATATTGGAGCCCCTGCTGGGACATTGGGTTAGTTGATCCAGGGCATTGGGAATTAAGACTTCCAAGAACCATTGGGAAAAGGTTTTAGTACATGAGTAGTTTTCCCAGTTAATGGCAGGGTAGTTGAAATCACCCAGTATTAGGGTGTTTGAGTGTATCTTTATATTTTCCAGTATGTTTAGAATCTTGGATCATGGTGGGGGATCTTTATCAAACTATACAATTTGGATTTCAGTCTTACCTAGGATTAGTTCCACCTGGAGAATTTCAGATGCATTGTGTTGGGCATCTAGCCTGGTGGTGTGAATATCCTTGGTGAATATGGGCACTACTCCACCTTTAGTGTTTTGGTCCTGGTTTGGTGGCCGACAGGTGTGGTAAGAGTTGTACCTGGTATTGCAGGGGTGCTCTCTGGAGCCTTGATTCAGGTCTTTGTTACTGCACAAATATTGATATTCTCCATTTTTAGGAGTGTCTAGTGACTGTAAATGGCCATACAAGCACTGATCCCTACCCACACACAAACAAACACACACACACACACACACACACACATGCGCGCACACACACACACACACACACACACACACACACACACACACACACACACACACACACACACACTCTCTCTCTCTTACAGTTGTTATGCCTAAGATTAGAACTCCTACCTAACTAGCACATCACACTATAACATTACACAGTTACAGCATACTCCATGGGGCTTATATGGCTACTCCTTCACCAAAGGTGTATTTCAAGGTGAATGACATCAGCAGGCTTGCCAAAGTAGGGCAATGGGGAGTTTCGTGACTGCGAGTGGCCACAAATGCATTGCGCCCTACACACACACACACACACACACACACACACACACACACACACACACACACACACACACGCACACACGCACACACGCGCACACACACACACACACACACACACACACACACACACACACACACACACACAGCCAACCACACACACACAGTTTCACAGTTGCCATGTCTGGGATTAGAACTCCTACCTAACCAGTACATCACTCTATAGCATTACACAGTTATAGCATGCACCACAGAGTTTATAAGGCTACTCCTTCACCAAAGGTGTATTTCAAGGTGAATTAAATCAGCAGGCTTGCCAAAGTAGGGCAATGGGGAGTGCAGTGTGTGTCAATAGTCCATAAACCATTCATCTGGAAGCAGACACACAACACTCAGTCACACACAGGTTTACTTTTAACAGGTACATGTATACAACTGCTAGATGAATAATGACTTGTGCAGTCATGTTTCACAGTTATCACAAGCACCGCAGACACTATAGTGCTGAGGGATACCAGATGCAAATGTCTACAGTGATTGACGTTTGCACATCATGTGGTTTTAGCCAATTGGATGTTTGCTGGGTGGGACAGGCCTCATGATAGGAAGCTCTTTGTCACTGTCTGTCACTTTCTTCCACACATCCATGTATGTGTAAGTTTGGCCTATTATAGTGTGTTGTCCTTGAATATATGTATGTATTCCTATCCAATTTGTGTGCAAAGCATGACTGATGCGCAGTCTGGAATGTGTGCACAAACATCTGTGACTGTCAGATATGTATAGTCTACTGTTGTTGCCAGACATAGCTTCATTTCTATAAGTGTGGGAGCATGCCCAGTATGACCTTTCATTATTTTGTTGTCAGACATGGGCTTTGTTTCTCCAAGTATGTGAGCATGCCCAGTATGACCTTCTGTACTGAATGTGTGAATCCATTCCGGGTAGGTTGTACTCCAGTGCAGGCTTTTGTGTTCTACACCTACAGCTAGCAACCTGTTTCTGTGGGATATCTGTAGATCGGTTGACAATATGGGGTCAAAATGGGCAAAGGATAGTGGGTTACTGTAGGTAACTGTGTCTGTGCTGCTTCTGCTACATGGTTTTCGTGTTAGTAGAGATATTCAGACATATGTACTGTTTTACACTGTGATGTTTTATGTCATCAACTACTGTCAGGTATGCATATTTGTTTGCAGTAATTTCCTAGGGAACACAGGGTGAATGAAGCTGTGTCCAGTATTGTGGTCTGCAGCCTACATATTCTTGCACAATCATACCATTCTGGAGGGGAAGCTGCAGACACTTGCTGATGGGTCTGTGTAAATGGTTCAGCACCTTGGTACAGTGAAGATCCCATGCTTGTACATCAATCGACGTGACAGTATGGCCATATCCTGCTGTGGCCATACCTCACAGCTGTACAGATTCACACAGGTTACCCAGAGGCAGGGCTCATATTTCTGGTCATTACTCCTTCACATTGCGGTTTACAAGCAAGTTTGTAGCCACCCCTTCCTGTGTTTTCAGGCAGGGATAGTATGTGCACATAGCTGAGCTTCAGACTTTACACACTCCATGGTGTCCATGCTCCTAACCCCCCTGTTATTCTATCCTCTTCCGAACATTATGCAAACATTATCTGATAAGTTCCCTATAGTTATCACTTCATCCCAGCAGTATTTAGGGGTTGGTCCACAGTTTATGCAGTAGGACATGGTGGACATGCTACTGGGATTTATCAACATGGCCTTGCATGTGGGTTCTGTGTTTATGTTGTTATTTGGGAGTCCATGAGATAACATACATTGGCAGTACGGGTGAGACACAGGCCTTTGACAGAGGACTGTAGGTCATTTGGTAGTGATGCAGGCCATCTGTAGCAGGCCGTTGCATTGTGTCACTCCTACAGTCCCAGGCTGCAAGCCATTATATTCCCCCTGGGGTGACAGGGTAGAAGTGCAAGGTACTAATGTAGATAGTTTATGTCCTTATTGATCCAGTGATGTGGATGCTGGCAGGTTGATGCTTACAGCTAGGGACACCCCTGCATGGGAACCTCTTCAGCATGCTGCATTCTGTGGCTATTTCCATACTGAGATGGGGGTCATACTGTGCTCATTCCCAACAGCAGGGATAAGACATGTGAGGTACCTGTGGCTGATGGTGGGGTGAGCTGGGTGAATGTGAGCTATGGAAGCTACTTGCAGCTGACTCACAGATATATGTTGGGCATTCCACTTATGCTGGCTTGTGCAGGTACATCATCAGCTTCTCAGTACTTCATACCTGTGACTTTGGGGTCTGCCAGTGTTTGGCCAGACAACATCAGTATTCCATACTACAAACCCAACTAATGTGCTGCTAACCTGTATGTACAATTCCAAAGGTGTGTCCATTTGACAGTAACATTTTATACACTCTCTGCCTAGGGTACTTCCACCTGTGTACTGTTTGTATGTCTGGGCCCATATTCATGCCATGTCCATCTCTCAGATGTTGACAGATATTACATCCGAACAATTAGTATGCCTTACTGTTGGAATGTGTTTTGCTGGGATGTATTGTGTTTGGCACTGCAGTTGTGAGAACTTGGCGCTGTCATCAACAATACTGGCCAATGGCCACCAGGACACAACCCACCATGCCTACATGCTGACCACTCTCACAGAATATACAACACACACTAACCTAACACATACAACCCTGCAAATTGTACATGTGCTACAATCTATCCTACTACTTTGGCTGGCTTAGGTAATCTGTGCTCCACTGTTATTATACCTACACATACATGTTACTACATTTCTACATAGGATTGTGTGTGTGTGGGGGGGGGTACAACTGACAACTGTGCACATTTGCTATGACTGTACTTCTGTATTCTAACCTATCATGCAGACTAGAGGCATATCAGTGTACTACAGTTCTTAGGTTTTATTGACCTACATTTCAGTTTCTGACTTCTTACCCTTTAGAACTAACATCCCACTGCCTGAGCTGTTGCAGTCTGTGAGTGTAGGTCTGGAGGTGGGCTGTTCTCCATAGTCATCAATCAGAAGCCTTAGCACAGCCTTTCTTTGTGTTTGTCTACACCTGTCCTGCTGGCTGAGACTGTTGTTGGGTATGTGAGCCTCACTGACTTGCATGTGTGTGTCCTATGGACACACATTTGGCCCACCACATTTCCTGCAGTGGGTTTTGTCACCTTGTCTAGTACTGACTACTATGGTGACACCAGTATTTATTACAGATTTCATGCTGCCGACATAGGTGTCTACTGTCTGCTGGCATCCCATTCGGCCACCCAATTCCCTTGCATGCTCACATCCATACCATAGATACAAGTAGCAGAACATACTACTCCATTCAACAATTGCTAGGGAGAATGACTTACCTTGTGGCTGTGCCAGTATTGAGGATAGTGCTGAAGGGCTGATTATGTTGGATGCGCATAGTACACTCCGTATACATGGCTAAGCACAGGTAGTGTCATGTTTGGCATCCCTTTTACTGTATGTGCAAGTCAGAGAGAGGTGTCATTCCCTGGGTTCCTACGATGTCAGTGTATGTGCTATGTGTAGCCTCTTTGCCAAGGCCTGGGCATACATGCCGCTCCTCCTTCTGCCTACTGGTGCAGGCTCAGGTTGTTCCTCCACTGAGTCACTCTGTGCCTGTGCAGACCTTGGCAATGGTGGGGGGCTGTGTGGCCCTGCCCCGTGCTGTTCCTGCTGCAGATGTTTCCAGAGGATCATATTGTGTAGCATGGCACATACGATGACAATTTCGGTGCATGTAGCTGGTGAGTACTGCAAGGCACCACCGGATATGTCCAGGCACTGGAACCATGACTTGAGCATCCCAAACACATGCTGTATTATGATTCTGGTCTGTGTATGTGCCTCATTATGGAGTTCTTGTTCAGGTGTGGGTGCATTTCTGATGGGTGTCATCAGCCATGGCTCCAGTGCGTAACCAGCATCCCCCACAAGGTGGTCATATGGGATGTCCTCACTGGCAAATCTCTGGTACAGCTGTGTCATATGCCAGATGTGGGAGTCATGATAGCTTCCAGGGCTGCCAGCACACACATTCATTATAGTACCCTGGGCATCGCACCTGACCTGGCAGTTGATGGAGGGGAAGTCCTTTCAGTTTATGTAGACTCTACCCTGCTCACTGGGTGGTGCTTTGATGTGTATGTGCGTGCAGTCTATAGCACCCACTACCTCATGGTATTCTGCTACTTGGTGGAAGAGACGCATATTGCTGGACAACGCCTCACGGGTGCTGAGGAAATATATGTGCTCACCGGCATGTGCTGACATGGCATCCAGGAACTGGTGGACTACCCTGGATGCTGATGCCTATGAGATCCCCATGATATCCCCAGTTGGGCTTTGGAAGGTACCTGTGGATAGTATTCTTAAGCTTACACATACCTTGGTATCCACTGGGATGGGTTCCCCTCTGTTGGTTCTGTGTGTGAGGCGTGGCTGGCACAGCTCAACAATTTGCTGTAGGAGGTCCCTGTCCACCCTATAGCTCTCCACTATCTCCAGCTCATGTAGCCCCTGGTAGGTTACCCTGGGTCTGTACACTCTTCTCCTTCTCCTCACTGTGGGTTGGTCATTAGCATTCTCATCCTCACCACCCTCAGCCTCTTCCACATGTTGATTTATGATAGCAAATGCAGCCCCTATAATTTTGTTGCTTTTGTTAGGTACAATTTCACCGTTTGTGCACACCAGTGGTGTAGAGTTTGTGGATAACACCAGAGGGAAAGGTGTTTGCATAGTTTATAGTAGTGTGCTGGGCTGGGCTGCTGCCTGTGTAATTGGCTGATTCTGATATGTTTCACCTGCCATCTATGCTGGTTCTCCTTGATTACCTTCCTACTGCTGTTTTCCCTTCCCATTGCCTTCCTGTTTAAGCCCCGAGGTGTGCTGCACAAACACAGTGATCAGATGTACATACAGCTGCTATTTCCTGGTTTACCTTTTTTTTGTTTAATCCTGGTGCGCGGTGTGCACACCCATTTAGGCAATGTAAAGTGTGCTTGCCAGCTTTAGACACACCCTCTTCCTGAGCTCTGCTAAGCTAAGGGCAATCCTGAGCCACAGAGTTCCAATAAGCTTACAGTGTGCCTGACACACCCCTTTATGATATCAGCTAGCTTTATGGCTTGCACCATGGTTTTCCTGCACCTACATGGTTGGGTGCAGGCTATCCATGAGGGGAAATCTGTGATTCAGTATCATTCCCCTCATTTGCATAGGACTGCCTGCTAATGCCAAGTTACAAGTCCCACACTGAGCCTTCCCTCTTAGCAACCACTGTTCACTGGCCTTGTTGTCTTCTGCCTGCCATTGACTATAATGGCAAAATTGTGATTTTGCAGAGAAAGCTTTTTTCAGGGTTTTTCTTTTATTTTCTGGCTGATCCCATTTGCGCGCCACTGCCCTATGCTTAAATGGCCAAAATCGGCCAAAAAAATGTAAGTTTTTTTTTTTTGCATCTGTTTTCCATGCCAGTGGCCATATATCTGGCCACTGGCATGCTTTACACATTATATACACCCTTTATTTGGAGCTCTCATGGCTCTGTTGTGTAGTTTGCAGAAATGTACTCGGTTACTAGCTGAGTACATTTCTGAAGGTTACACTAATCCTGCACGGAGGGGCTGCCAGCTTCCTAGATCGCTAATTCACCTAATTTACATGTTTTTCACCTGCAAATGGATTAATTAGCATAGAGGAGCTGTGCCCATGCAGGAATAATTCAGGAGTGCTCATGCACGTCCCAGGAGCTTGTTCCTGGATCTATTGGCGGCCATATTGCGTCCAGCAGCTCCTGCACTATTCCTGCATGCCACGCAGAGCTTGCTGAATCCTGGGATATATCTGGTTAACTAAAATACAGTATTTGACTTGGTTGTATAGTTTTCAAGGTATGAACATTTGTTTGTGACATTTTTAGAAAAAATATAATTTGGGGTTTGTGTGAACTATAATGTATTAAAGTGTTTATGAGAAGGTCTATTAATTCACTGACTAGTATCCCTTTAAAGAATTCCTCACTGATAACATTGATGCTTGTACAGCTTTAATAGCTTGCATTGTTCATAAGTATTTGCATTTGTTTTTCTTAGGCTTTTAAGTTTATTTTTCAGAAAATGCTCTGGATTACAAGATGTGTGCAGGATGTTAGTGTGACATTCCAGACCACGTAGGTGTTAATGTACAAGACATTTTTGCGCATATCTCTTGCCTTGAGTCACAACAATAATTCAGCAAAGTATTACCACATGTGCTTGCAGTTTTATGATGACTGCATGTTATCTAGACAAAGATCAGCAATAAGGGATTTAACAGCAAGTGAAACAAGCACTGTAGCTAAATAAAGATGCCTCTAAACATTCATAGTTAGATGAGGAATGCTGTTTCTCAGCTTTTCCAACTAATTAGCAGAATGTTATTCATTGTCCGCCAAAGAATTCTTTTCTAACTGACCCTAGCTAATAAAAAACTTAAAACAAAACAAAATGCAATTTAAGAAAAATATAAAAAATATAAGTAACCAAACCTTAAATGTAAAACATCAACCCAAAATCAAATGCAGACAGAGATTAGCAATTGTCAAGAAGAGAAGAAAAAGCAAACAAGCACTCTGGCATCAAAGATTGGCCATACAGACTGTAACCCAGTAGTTTCTATGTATTCAGCACTCCAGCAGTCGTCTCTACCCCGTTAATTTGAACAGGTGATAATTAAGGGAAAAGTCACAAGTCTTATGGCGAGCTGGGCTTCCCTAACACATCGTACCCAAAGAGATGTGTCATCACTTATCATTCTAGTAAACCAGGGGCATCACTCTCCTGGTGTAGTAGTAAATATAAAAATTATCGATAGTATTTCCATCTTACTAGTTCTAAAGTTATTCAAGACCAGAACCTTTGCCTGTCACATCCTTTTTAAAAAGGCCATCTCTGTTTCCTGTAAATATTATTTCTGGCATTAGCCACAATTGCGCAGAGGAGAGGATTTACTGTTCTTATTCCTGCCATGTTTTGTGCGGAACATTCCCTGAATTGTGGCCTGTTCCCCCACAGAGTACACCTTGGTGTTTTGAATCACTTCTTTGCACCTAATGCTGATCCACTCACCTGTTCCATTTGTCTTTTTTAATTGAATCCCATGCCTTTAATGCCTGCAAAAGAATCCCCAAATCTGACAGATGTACAAGAGCTGGGTAGAAACAGATCCTTTCTAGAAATCTCCCTTGATATCCATTTCATTCTTATAGAATATTATTCTATTATTATAAGTTACCATGACATTTGCATATCCTTCCTGGTTGCCTCATATTCCCAATTAATTTGAGGAAAATAATGATTTCAACTACACATAATCTAAAACAAGCATTTGTTTGAAAATGACCAGAATTATTATCTCAAGCATATAGTATTAAAATTTTGGTTGCCTCATCTCCTTCATCATCTGGATCAGCATGGGTCTTAGCCTCTGCCATGTCATGCTATTTTATCCTTTCCGGTAAAATCACCAATTATTTATATCCATAGCCAGTATATTCCCTCTTGGACACTAGTTGGCCCTCTTTTCTGGCTAATAAAGGACTGAATCAGTAACCCTCCAGACTGCATAAGAATCTGTTAAAGAGAAGGACACTAATATCAGCCAGTAGCCACCTGCATCAGTCATTTTTTCTTTCTTTGTTTCTTTTTATAGCTGTCTGTGTATATGCCACCTTGCTTTTCCCTTAGTAATAAGTACTCACCCTAACCTTACCATGTTCCTAACCATAAACCTGCACCTAACTAAACCAAGCATTTTGCCTTCAGAAAATCTTTTCCTTACCTTTACCACTTCTCTGACATATTTGAGGTGAATGTTTGTATGGGTTACAGAGAAGTATACTGGAAAAGGAAATTTGTTCTTTTTTGATTTATTGAGTTTCTGCTAACATTTGTTGTTGATATAACAAACTGAGATCACATTTTGGCCTGTCATTTCTCTGTCGAACATTGAACATCTTGACGATTCATTATGTAATCATATACCAGTACATATTTCTTTCTCTATATGTAAGGGGCAGAGTTATGGTTATCACCCAATACTAAAGAGGGAAGGGGGCTCTGCCTCCCGGCACCACCTTAGTAATGGCTACTAACCCTAACACTAACCCTAAAACTGCCCTTTCCCCCAGCCCCAATGTTACACTTTAACATCATTAAAACCTTTACATAATACTGCCACTACACAGGATAGGCTCAGACACACAAACATTCACAAACACACACAAAGAACACTCCATCTAGCTCCTAATTTAACCCTTACATTTACCCAAAAGTAAACAAACTCACACACAAAAGCAAAACACCAATCCTTCACTCATTCTTGACCCTACTTCACTCATCCCTGACCCTAACCTTAGCGCATGTATATATATATATATATATATATATATATATATATATATATATATATATATATATATATATATATATATATATATATATATATATATATATATATATATACTCACACACATACATACATGCTATCACCCCCCAACCCCACTTACCTGTGCTGACATTCCATACCATTGGCATATCCACTGTTTGGCTGTCTGTACCAGTGCGATATTAGAACATTTGATCACACTACTACATTTGTTGCATAAAAGTATGTTCAGTCAAATGCAGGAGAAACATTTATATATATATATATATATATATATATATATATATATAGTTCCCATTCAGAAGCCTGAAACATCATAAGCCTGAAAATCAAAATCCTGAAACCAAAAGCCTGAAAATTCAGAATCTTGAAAACTCAAAATCCTGAAAGCCCAAAATCCTGAAAGCCCAAAATCCTGAAATTCAAAATCCTGAAAACACAAATAATGCTAATATGTCACTATAAAGACACTAATATCTACCAACTGACCCTGACCCTAACCCTAACCCTAAGGTCCGTCACTATCGCACACTCACCTGACCCGCGCCCTAACCCTAACTCACTTAAACCGCCACTAACCCCAATATTTGTCACTATTGCATACATGCCTAACCTGCGCCCTAACCCTAACTCACTTAAACCACCCCTAACCCTAACATAAAACCAACCGCACACTTACCTGACCCCAACGCATGACCTAACACCACAGGGCGAACAATAGCAAAGCCACAATGACATCAGTATGTCTATTTTGTGTTTTCAGGATTTTGAGTTTCAGGATTTTGGGCTTTCAGGATTTTGGGCTTTCAGGATTTTGAGTTTTCAGGCTTCTGAATTTTCAGGCTTTTGGTTTCAGGATTTTGATTTTCAGGCTTATGATGTTTCAGGCTTCTGAATGGGAACCATATATATATATATATATATATATATATATATATATATATATATATATATATATATATATGTATGTTTATATATATATATATATGTATGTTTGTATATATATATATATATATATATATATATATATATATATATATATATATTAGATATAGATACACACACACACATATATATATAAATAAAATACATGTAACTGTGGACTCAAAATCTCAAATGTAATGATAGTTATCTAAAAAAGATCAGAAACTAAAAATTACTAAAAAAACGTAAATATAATAATACTTTTTTGCATAGGGACAAGACCCCTGGTCCCCTTAGACATCTTGCTTCTTGTTTATACTAACAACATGATTGCACAACAGTGGGGGGAAGTACAAATTTCCAGTCTTGCTCTACCCTGATCTTGCACACAGTAATGTCAGCATACCGTATCATCTGATTATTTGCTCACTTGTGCTAGCATAAAAAAGTTCTATATGCCAAACATTTGACTAACTAGAATCTTCCTCTCTCTGTATTACTAGATAAATAGACATATGTATATATATAAACACACACATACTATATATATATATATATATTGTTCATAGGTTAGTACTAAGCTAACTGCCCTTGTGAGCCATTTTGAGCGTAGCCAATTACCCCTTGTGAGACTCAAACGCTGCACCTTGTGTTTGTAAGGCAAACACCTTACCCATTAGGCCACCCTTACTGTAGTTGTGTTGAATGCTAAACCATGAATATAAGTAATTCTGAATGGTAAAAAGATTGATTTTGAAGTACATGTATTTTTATAACTGTATATGGCATTTTAATCAGATGTAAGTTTGGGTGAGTGGAGTTTTATTTGAGACCTATAAGTGCAGGCAGGAAAAAGTTGGATTCTGATAGGCAAGTGTATTTATTGATCTAATGTCAAAAGAATTGGATAGAACAAAATGCTAAAAATTGCTAACGATCTGGGTAGTAAGTCACTTTAAGCATAAATACCTATCCTAAACAAGTCCCAATGTTTTCCATTATGGCTATTCCTAGGAGAAGGAAGCTGAATTAAGACAGGTCCCTTATTTAAAGATAAGTGTATGATCTACTGATGGACAAAAAATATGAAAAGTTTTACTGTTAACATTTTTAAAGCACTTCAAATGGCTTGACAACCACTTGTGTATAGAAAAGAGCCAACATTCATCTAACATGATATTTTGGTGTCTGAGGTTGTTGTTGATATTTTACTGAAATACAGAAAACTATTTTTACTCATGTGACACACCTTCAGTCAAGTGCCATTGTTGTATTTAAGACATAATAAAAACAGCTGAAAATTCTCAGCTGTTCCATTTAATGTGCCTCATTAAATATTTATCAAAATTCCTTTCATTTCAAAGTACTGCAATGAATCTGAAGCCATACGGTACTGTGGTTATATAATCACTTTCTAAAAACTAAACATTGTCATAAGATAGTATTGTTGAATAGTGGCTTTATCTGTGAAACACATCTCTCCAAAAGGTTCTGTGATTGCATAATAAGTTAATTTGTGAGACACTACTCCTCACCATAAGCACTGGAGTTGAATAATGCCTTTATTTATGACACTCTATTTATCATCACAAGGTACTGTAGTTACCTAATGACTCTATGAAACACTACATGCCCCCCTTTAGCTACTGTAGTTGCACAATGATTTTGTTTATGAAACAGTAGTTGT
Source organism: Protopterus annectens (assembly GCF_019279795.1). Classification (NCBI taxonomy): domain Eukaryota; kingdom Metazoa; phylum Chordata; order Ceratodontiformes; family Protopteridae; genus Protopterus; species Protopterus annectens. The sequence continues at coordinate 800,287,280 of NC_056732.1, read as the reverse complement.
TACCATAAAGTACTGTGGCTGCATAATGACTGTTTATGAAACACCAGTCATCACCATATGGTAGTCTGGTTGCATAATTGTATTTTTTTATTAAACAGTACTCATTACCATAAGATACTTTGGTTGTATTTTGGCTTTATCTGAGAATTATTGCTCATTACCGTAAAGTGCTCTGGATACACAAAGGCATTTTTTATGAAGCACTCTTCATTACATTAAGTTATTGTGGTTGTTTAATGACTTTGTTTATGAAACAACACTCATCATGATAAAGTACAGATATAGACTTCAAGATCTAGCCCTATTATCTCTAATAAGGCTATGGGTTCACAGGTCTAGATTAGTTGTCTGTAATGCAGTTATAGGGTCAAGATCTAGCCGTATTATCTCTAATAATGATATGGGTTCACAGTTCTAGATCAGTTGTCTGTAATACAGTTATACTCTTCAAGAACTCACCCCATTATCTCTAATAAGTATGTGGGTTCACAGGTCTAGATAAGTTGTCTGTAAATATGGTTATAGGGTCAAGATCTAGGATTATCATCTCTAATAAGACTATGGTTTCACAGGACTAGATCAGTTGTCTGTAATACAATTATAGGCTTCAAGATCTAGCCCTATCATCTCTAATAAGACTATGGGTTCACAGGTCTAGATCAGTTGTCTGTAATACATTATAGGCTTCAAGATCTATGTTCACATGTCTAGATCAGTTGTCACTAATATGGTTATAGGCTTCAAGTTCTAGCCCTATTATCTCTAATAAAGCTATGAGTTTGCATGTCTAGATCAGTGGTCTCTAATATGGGCTTTAAGATCTAGCCCTATTATCTCTTATAAGGCTATGGTTTCACATGTCTAGATCACTTGTCTATAATACAGTTATAGGCTTCACAATCTAGCCCTATTATCTCTAAATGGCTATGGGTTCACAGGTCTACTGCTGTTGTCTCTAACTGTGATGTTGGTTCATAAGTCTAGCCATGTTGTCTCCAATAAGGCTATGAGCTCCTCATAACCAATAATATAATCAACTTTCTAATATTGTTCCACTTTTTATGATTATAATATCATATGTATGAAAATGCTAAAGTTGCCTTGACAGATTTGACATACATAATAAGGATACACAAGGCAGCTTGAAGCTTTCTGTATACTGGAATGGCACACCCTAATGAACTGCTTTCTATTCTGAATAGTGTAGGATGCCTGTGGAGCAAGCAGTTTGTAAATGATGTGCACTTCTCTTGAGAACCAGTGTCCTTTGCATTGATTGCTATAACAACATTGTATACCCTCTCTGTAGTGTTAAAATGGAGTGCTATGAGTACAGTACAAATAGGATAAATCATGAGGCAAGCAAACATATTGATTTATTCAGCTACAACTGTGATGCAAGCTGATTAATATGGAATAAATTCTCAAGCTGAGAACACATGTACATCTCAAGACATCAGGCAGAAGTTTTCAAATCTTTAGAGTGAGCTAGAAGAACTTGAGGCGAACATGATTTCATAATTTGGACAAGCAAGCTTACATTAACTTGCTAACAGGTTGGGAATGCTTTAGGAATTGTGCTCGCATTCCTGCCTTCATGTCACAGTTATATATGATGGAAGTTGAGAGTTACCAAAGGTACATGTTCTCACTAATCCGGCTCCTTGTTTTTATAGGCAGTATATCAAGATGCAACCAGTGTAGGTGAATATGTATTCTGAGAACATTGAACTGACATGACTGCTGATAAAATTTTTTAGGGGTCGTTCTAACTGGTGCTTCTAGCAGTGATTTTCTCCTAAAATAATGCAGATTACTTGACAACCAGTTTCTTCAAATTCCTGGCCATAGTAGTCTCCTGGATAAGAAAGTATTGCTGCATTCATGTGGTGGGGAGCACACCTGGCCTTACTGGAGAAGTTTAAGTTCATAGGTCCATTGGTTAGTACTAGGCTAACTGCTATTGTGGGCCATTTTAACCCTAGCCAAATATCCCATTTGGTGCTTAAACTTAATCTATGCCACTGGAATTTAGATTTACATATCCCTTTAAAACAATGTGTGTGTGTGTGTGTGTGTGTGTGTGTGTGTGTGTGTGTGTGTGTGTGTGTGTGTGTGTGTGTGTGTGTGTGTGTGTGTGTATATATATATATATATATATATATATATATATATTACTCTAGTGATAATTAGTAAATCAAAACATAGATATTGGGAAGGGACTCATACTTTGGGACAGAGCAGTTAGGAACTGCCTCTATTTGTTATTAATACAAGGAGGAGTACTGGGGTAAATGTCCTATTTCTTATCCAATGATGTTAACTTACAGCTTATACTTGCAGTCAGGGATAAGCTTTGCTTTACATGGATGGGAAATCTGTTCCAGAGCAGCGGTATCCTCTGTGAGATATACCTGTCCCTCCAAACAATGTTGCTAATGTTGTAGAAGAGGTTTAGTTCCCTGGATCAAGTATTTGTGATACCATTTGACTAATGCATGTGAACTAAAATGATTCACAACACTGTTAAACTTGTAAAAATAATAAAAGGTAGTTGTTTCCAAAACAACACACCACCAGCTGCGAATTAAATATTTAATAATTACACACAGTATTTAGCGCTTTCATTTCATATCAAGTGAGACTTCATCACTTGATATAAGATGAAAGCACTAAATACTGTGTGTAATTATTAAATATTTAATTCGAAGCTGGTGGTGTGCTGTTTTGGAACCAGCTCCCTTTTATTATTTTTACAAGTATATCAGTAATGAGTCAGAGTATGCCTTGTACGGTAGACACATTTTAGCAGTATGTAAGAGACTGAATATAGTGACAGGGCTTTCAGGAATGCCATGTAGGACATATTGTTTAGGTCTTGTATCCTTTTTGTAGGGTACCTTTGCAGGCACTCCAGTTGTTGCATGAGCCTGGACAGATGCATGCCAAGAGGGGCATATACTCAATGATTGACCTAATTAGGCCTGAGTACAGAGGGCCAGTGACATCTAGAAGCATCCACTTGTTTTTTGATCTGCATGATATAGAAGGACTTCCTTTCCATAGTAGATGTATGCTGATCAAAGTTAGGCTACTGCCCACATAAGTTCCCAAATCCTGAACTACTGGGTCAATATGGTTGTTCCCCAGTGCATTTTTTTTTTTTTTTTGCATTTAGCATTACTCCATGAATCTGGCATCATTTATTTGTTTGAGATAATCTTCCTGTAGGATGGCTGACTCTTTTGGGGGATTCAGTCACTGGTAAACATGCATTTTGTGAGTGACAGCAAAGGAGGCATAACACTGGAATTCGAGTGGTGTAGCAGCTTCGGTTGTCAACACTGCACTAATCTGTAGCAATTATGCATGCAAATAGTGGTAATAACATTTATTTACAGTATCACTGGGCTTACTCTCAGGTCAGTCATCAGAGAGAGAGTAGACCACAAGACCAAGAGATTCCAACTGAGTAGTATCAGTTGCCTTATTAAGATGCCCCTATGGCTCCCTTTGCAGTTATTTAAGGTATGGTTCACTGGGGTATGATGTTGATGAAGTCCAAGGAATTCCTGCAGAGATAGTGCATTTTGCATGCCCCCTGTATGACTGCGAATGTCCTGAAAAGAACAAGAAACAATGAATGGAAAAAGAGTAGGTAGCTCAAGCATGCCTTGTACTGCTGCATATGTGGGCTGAGGGTTGGTGTAATGGTTAGGGTCTTTACCTCACAGTCACAAGGCACAGAGTTTGATTCTTACTTTTAAGTGGGAAATTTGCTAGACTGAAAATGGCCCACAAGGGCAGCTAGCCTAGTGCTAACCTATCAACCTATGAACCTATAAAACAGGAAGAAAATAAATGAATGAATGAGTCTAAAAATGGGTGGCTGTAGATCTAGAGAAGCCCAGTTGTATCTCTTTCTATAACTAAGCTGCCATTAACCAAGCAATGGGAGGATGTGTGATCATACAATGGAAATGTCGGATGTATATTGGAAGATTCATCTACTATATAGGAGTGGGGCATATGCCTTGGGGGGATCTGCCACACTATCATCAGGACCAAAGGAAATACCACTCCAGCCCAGTTCAGTGATACATGTGCTCTTTAGCATTGTGTGCCTGGTGGTACTTCTGTAATGGCATCAAAACGGTATGTTTCTTTTCTGTGGTTCATGTAATTGGCTGCATTGTCCCTCATTATATTAAGCAGGCATTCAGATCTAATGCCCTCAGATCACTGAATTCATTCATAGCATTTAACTAGTGCATCTGAAGCCATTAATATTTCCACTCCAGATCCCACAAGAGTTTATTTATGTCATTTATTTAGTTTTTATTTTGTTTCGTAATTAGGCAAGCATTCTCAGCACAAGGACCACTGTTTGGGGCAAACCAGAAAAACTGTCTGATTCTGTGATTTGCTCAAAACTCAGTCAACACACATGCAGAAAGAGAGTACCAAATCTCTACTAGCATTTCCCCTTAAGAAGATTTGGTTTATTACTTGTGATGTTAGAAAAAATAAGCATCATTCAAAAGGATGCATTTTTCTTGACTTTTCTATGAAACTCATATTGTTACTGCATAGCAAAATTGAAATGGATTTTATATTGTACAGATGAAGCAGATCAGAAAACAGTGTATATTGAAAATTTGCTCTGTATGTACTGTTTTAGTGCAAAACCACTGTACTTAATGCAATAAACTGACGTAAAATATAAGGACTGGATGTGGGCACTTAATTTTATAGATATCTCAAATTGGCCTTCTCTGTAACAATGCATATCTGACTTTTGTGTGAATTGAAATGCAAGTGAAATATCTTATCCCAAGCTTCAAACACATGATGTGAACATTGTATCACTAGTAGAGCATGTAAATAAATAGGAAACTCACTGTAGTCAAGCAAAACCTGCAGCAGTAAGAAGAATGTGTTATAAACTAACTTCACCTGTTATTGAAATATGCAAAAACGTGCTTGCGATTTTTGTTTAGCAGGTTTCAAACATACCTTTAACAACTTCCAAAAGTAAAAAAAAAAGTGCCCCTATTAATGCCTGTTTTTCTTACTGTAGTACTTTTTTTTTTTTTTTTGTAAACATTACTATAACACTCTGTTTCCTATAACTGATAAAAAAGGGAAGCAGAACTGGTGTTTAGAGCAGCAATGAATCAATATCCATATACTGGAATCTAAAGTGATTTTCAAGCATGAAATGGTTGTACACCAGAACAAAGGTTCTGCCATTAAATAGAACATTGCATTTTTTACAAATGCTCCTGCTTCATCAAGATAAAATGTGACTGACAGACTTGATCCCTTCCATTTGAAGGAGCGATGCATTGATATAATGTCAGTTGCCGCTAAGCTAAGATTGGGTTGTCACCTTAGATCTTTCATTTTTATTCTGAAAGATATTCATGATATCCATGACATGCAAGTATAAGAAAAGCATACTGCTACTGTATTTCACGTAGGTATAAAATATAATAAATATTGCTTATTCCATCACAAAGGTCTGTTCAGGAAATGCATAAATGTGATAATTAATATTCATTATGGTTGTACTGGATACATGCTTAGATAACTGGAAATTATTATTTGAAATTGTATCTAATTCTTAAACATAGAACCCTACCATTCAACAGAGAATAGCATTTGTTTTGAATTTTCACAAGACTAAACCTGCCTGCTTTGTAGCATCAAATGCCTCAGATCATATCTGATATTTTCCCTAACTGTTCAAAGATGAATTTATCAAGCCATGGAATTTTCATACATTTCAGTATTATTTTTTGTGTTTACTTATTAACTTATATTTTTGCCTTTTCATTTTGCTTTTTGTTCCTGGGTAATGTAGATGTTTCCCTTCATTGTCTACTGATACAGTAAAAAAATAACTTCAGCAAATGGGTCCAGGATGATGATCCTCCAGAATGAGGAATCTCAGAGAAGGCAAACAAATACTATGTACAGTTTGTAAAAAACAACATGAAGCGAAACTACAGTCTCTTAAGATAAGATATACATTCTTACAGACATAAAAGAATATGTTAGAAAAGATGGATGTAGTCTAAAAATGTAATATGGATAGCTCAGGAGAGGAAATAGAAAGTAATAATTCCCAGAAAGGATTGACAGAAAACTATCCTTAATAAGTCAATAGTAAGTAACAGAAAATGCATTTTTAAAACATCTGCTAAAGATGGGATGAAAATAAATTTGTTATTTCTTAACTAGTATTTCTTCTTTAACTAATAGGTAGGGAAATGTGGCACAGTGGTCCATATCTGCTATCAGAATCTTTAAATATATGTTTTTGTCTTACTATTACCTTATGCCTGCACATTTACACTTTGCAAGCTTACTGCTACAGTACTGCATGTCAGCTGTGAACAGTTTTGTACATGTTGGGATGTATGCACTCCCAGAATCTATAATGCCAAGTTTGTCTCTCCATATTGCTCATATTACTCCTGCGCATTTATGTTTTGCAGTCTTATTCTATAACAGTGCTTCATGATAACTGTTGACATGCTTGTACATTTCGGAAGGCTTGCATACGTGGACATCATATTAGCTTTACCCTTAGAAACATTAATTTCCTTTGAGGCATCAGAACAGTTGGTAACTTCATTTAACTATACTTTTGATACCTCATTTGCTTTTTCCAGCCTTATGCAGACTTAAAATACTATTCATACTGCCCTTTTCCTAAGATATATATCACTTATATATGCATTATATTCCCAAAATGTGGATTGTGCTACCAAAGCTGCTCATTTGCACTGGTTTGATGCTGCACCATGCAGTACATAAATCTCTGTCATAATACTAGTATCTTGAAAATGAACATGGACTCTGTCTGACAGCAGCAAGAAGAGAAACCACCCACACATGTAACAATAGCATCCATTCCCAATTCCTGAGAGTAAGAGACTCTATGATAAAAATATAATTCTGGCATTCATTCACTCCAACTGCACCCTAATGCAGCATGGTAAATTATTGGCCAAAACCTCTTGTTTGATAACTCCAGTATTTGTGGTTAAATCCTGAGTACTGTTTTTTTTTTTATCTGTCCCCCAGATTTAATAAACTCCATGTAGGAATAGTGGAAGCCCTACACGCAGTGAACAGTGCAGCTGCAGCTCCACCTCAGCAGCGTGCCTTGCATATTCATGAAGGCATGCTATTGATGGAGAGCCATATACACGGTTACTGAGTCAATACTAGGGGGTGTGTTACTGTGCCCGGAGATGTGTAACACACCCTCCTGCACTGTCAAAGTGTTGTACAGCACTAAAAGATTCAATTAAAGTTTGTGTGCAGTAGGGGGACTGTTCAAATACTAGGACAGGTCACTCAGATTTTATATCAGAAAGCATTGCTATTTCTATTTCTATTTTTTTATTGACATAGTTATTGATATTTGTCGACTAGGTTAGTGCAGTTGGTCCAGAATCCCAGTATCAGTAGAGATATGAGGTGAAAACCACCAGTTAAACACAAGTGTCTCATACAGTTCAATCACACACCAAGGTAATGTAATTAAAGTACATAGGGTGAGGTCATGTAAAGTAAAATACATACACATAATAATAAAATATCAATAATGAGTAATTAATGTCAATATGTATTTGTGTTAATATTTTAAACTCTTGTTTGCCCTTAGCTAAATTTTGCTAAGCACTGCTATGCCAAACTAAGCAATGCTTAAACAGGACCTATCTGAGCAATACTTAACAACGCTTAGCTTAGTTTACTCAGTTTGAGCATGGTAAGCAGTCCCGCTCTAAGCAGTCCTCATCTGAGCTAAGCAGATTTGTGCACCTCTAAGCACTTGTAAGCATTTACCACTTTAAGCACTGTTCAACTAAGCTTAGTGGGTTTGTGCACTGCTAAGCTTTGCTTAGCATTTTTAAAAATGTTCAAATGGCATGAAAGGGTGGGAAATAGCCTTATTTAAGCTGAATAGGCAGGAATCCATCCAGAAACTTTTGGAGTTTAATCACTGCAGGAGCTATGGCCCGAGTTGAGAAGGAGCACCCTTTTGGGTGCAGCCCTGGGGCATGTTGGAATCCAGGGTCATGGCTGGGCTCTTTGTTAAGGACCATGAGAACAGATTGCTGCAGGGCCAGTACTATGGCTCTGAATACAAGTCTGAGGCCTGGAACCATCTGGCACATGACCTCACCAATGCCACTGAAATCCCCCGCCCTAGGGAGCAGTTGAATTATCATTATGACAACCTGTAGCAGAGGAAGGGGGTGTCCTTGGCCTAATGGATCCAAGATGCTTGGGACAGGAATGCCCCAGGAGTTTGTAAGTATAGAAATCATTGCTTTATGAAATTCTAGCATGAATATGTGACAGACAGGTATGCATAATGGTGTGTTTCCCTTTCCACAGTTGCAGAGGAGAGGACTCAGAACTTGGAGGCCCACACAGGGCGCCTAGCTAGGATGCGCCAAGAGTGTGGTCGAGTACAGATATATCTTGCAATATATAATAATATTAATAAGAAAGAGTACAGTAGTAACTGCTAGTAGGTATATTCTGTTCTGGCTGTACTGCAATAACAGTAATAATGCGTAGGAATGACATGTGTATACAGTATTAATACTAATGATCTGGTTATAAAGTACACTGGTATTCTAAATGTGAAGAGGATAAATGACAGACATTCATGATCTACAGGAAATACATTACAACTGCAGTCAGAATTGTGAAGGTAAAAGTGTTAGTATTGCCTAGGTTCTATAATAACAGCACACCGTCAATGCATGCATTATTTAAACTGGAGTACAATAAAGTTTGTCAAATGTATACCAATGACTGTGTCATGTCACTCTCAATAAAGCTGTCCTGCCAATTGTTGTGTGTATTCTGTTCTGCTGTTGAAGATGTCCAAGTTAACAGGTGTTGTTAAGCAAATATGGGTATAACACCATGAAGTGACTGATGTTTGGCTGCAAAAGAACTGTTATGCTAAACTGTACTTGTGGAGCTGTAGTACAAGATAAAATGCAATTTGATAGATGTTATGCACTAACATGTGAACCTTGAATAGTAATGTGTAAGGTACTATAGTGTTTTCCCATCAGGACTGTCTGCTGTTAACTTTTGCATTTCAGCTATATGCATTCCTGAATGTAGGTATGCTGATGCAGGCAAGTATGACACAGTACTAGCTGTAGACTGCAAAAATAGCATCTGCAAATGTACATGGATCAGGTAGAAATCCCAGTACCTTGATATGGTCTGTACAGATCACACATACATACATCCACTAGGGGTTAATTGTATGCACCTGCATTTCAAGTATTAAAACACACTTCACCTACTATCCCTGTCATGCGTGAATCTCATGCATGTATATTCAGCTATCACTGCAGTCTCCTGTGACATTCTACTAGTAGTATCATGTCAGACTTTGTCAGCAGGTGAGCTCTAGGCACATATCAGTCAGCCAACACACAGCAGCCATACCTTGCCGATGAAAAAGTCTCTGCATTGGCACTCTGCCATCCTGAGCTTCTGTAATGGCAGCAGCTCACCACAACTTAGACACACAGACACCTGGAACAGAAACAGACTAAGGTGTGTGAGACGGCAGTCAGTCAGCAGTACTAACAGCAATAAAGCATCATGGCACAAAGGTACATACAGTTTCATGGGTACTCATGACAATTGCTAGAACACAGCACATTACAGGGCATAACACTACTACACTAGAAACTGCCATTAACTGTACTATATACACCATGTTCATCAGACACATATTAGCATGTCCCTGCATCAATGGTATGGAAAACAGGGATGTGGCACAGGTATCATCACATACACAGGGTGTGGTGTGGGGTTGCCAAAGGCCTAGGTTATGCCATACAGTTGACATCGGTGTGTGTGTGTGTGTGTGTGTGTGTGTGTGTGTGTGTGTCTGGAGGAGTGCTGGTCAGCTGGGCCATGGAGAGGAGCTGTATGCATCTGTCAGTGACCTGCATGTGACAGTGATGTATGAGTGTGTGCATGCACACAGTAAACCATGTGCTAGCCCTACACAAGGGTATGTTGAACAGCCGTGGACCATACATGGCAGAATGTACAGTTCATCGTCTCCAGCCATGACCATGGGAACTGTTTCTGCCAGGAGTGGCACTGGCACCATCATGAACAGGGCCATGTGTGGTACTACTTCCTGAAGGTGACCTGTGTCTGCTTAGTCTGTGCCCATCATGGGGCCACCAAGGACCATGTGCCCAAGGCCTGCCATGTTGTGGTGTGGATAGCACCCTCCCTTCGGTAGTGCTGGTGATATTACCACTACAAGAGTGTGAGTGTGCATGGCCAAATGTGCTCTCAGCTGATGTTGTTGCTGACCTATGTCCATGTGTCTGATGCCCTACTCCCACCACATGTTCAAGCACAGACATTGCACAGTTAAGGACTGACAATGTCTCACCCCACCTTCTATCCACTACATCAGCAAAATGACACAAGACATTACCAATGCCATGGAGGAAGTCATTTATGACAGGTAGTGTGGCATCCATGACCCTAAGCATCTATCTGATGTACCCTTCACAACATGCCTGTGCCTCCATGACGGACCGAAACATGCATCAGGTGACAAGTGATGTGACACATTTGACAGGGGCTGGATGGGCAGTAGTCCTCCTTTGAGCACCTCTGTCACTCTGCCTGTGTGGGACCTCACCAGCTCTCTGACTATGGCTAGTGTCTACAGTGACAGATGTCATAGTCACCATGCTCCCATGTTTGATGCCACTGCCCTCTGACTGTCCAATATCTGTGACTATTTGTAACTGGGTATGTGTGGGCATACTGACTGTGTGCGGGGACATTGGGGGTGGAAGTGGGATGTCAACCAGTGGGACAGATTCAGACCCCAACAAACCCACCTGTGCTTCACAGTGATCCGCATCATCATCACTTACATCAGGCTGTGAGGGGAACACACTCCAACCCTCGTATTCACCTGTGAGGAGAAGACTGATCCACACACACACACACACACACACACACACACACACACACACACACACACACACACACACACGCACGCACATATACAGGTGAGGTGTCACAAAGGCATTATACAGACCACATTTTCTGACTGATGCAATGCACAACACACAATCAGACCATAACAGACACACTCTGGACAGACCATCAACAACATACAGTACAGCTATGTCCAGTTAATGTTGCTAGTACTATTCACCTGTGAGATACGTCACAAGTCAGAGTATGTGATGGACCTTCACGTAAAACACCGTGCACCCTTTTACACAATAGTAATGCTCCCCAGTATATCAAACAGGCTACACCTATACAAAACTATGTGCTAATATGTTACACCTCTTGCAAATATGCTACTGTGATTACCAATGTGATGCACTGCAGTGAAAGCCACCACAAGTGAAGATGCATGTATTGCAATATGGTTAATCTTAACAGTTGTGTCCATGGCAAACTGCCAGCCCTTAACATGCCTAGGGTATAGCTGAGCCATAACAAGACAGTTCCACACTCACTGGCTACAGGTTGATGGTCCCCAGCCACACCAGAGGTACCTATGGATTTGTGGGGAAGAAGTATTGTCAGTGCACATACACATTTGGCACTGGCACAGGATAATATATGCATTTATCAACATTTACAGTACAAGCTGTGATACTACCCACATTGCTGACATTCACAACATGTGTGCACATGTGTGTATTACAAAACCCCACCCACAAATGCAGATTGATCTGGCATATGTGTACAGGTATGCAGAGGCTGTGACTATGAATGCTACAGTATTAATATGACGACCACTGTAGACTTGCCTGGACACTCCTCAGCTGTTGAATATGTGCAACCCACTTCCACAACATATTTACTGATGGTTTCCTGTGAGCTGGTGGCTGAACCCAGGTTTGCCAGGAACTACTCTGTGGCTGAGAGTTGTGGTTGTGTAGCAGGCCCACTCCCTGTGCCAGCACAGTCCCTGGTCACAGCTGCAGCCTTTGCTGAGCATCATGTATGATATCCGTAGCCCGGTGTTAGACCTGTTCATAGCTCCTGTCCCAGTGGCCCACATCATTCACTGTTGCTATCAGGTCTGCCCACAGTGCAGTGCATTGTTGCTACTTATGGTGATTCCTTAACAACAGCACCTGGTGATGTAGTCTCAAGGCATCAATAAATGCAGTGGTCTCAGCTTCTGAGAAGGGTGGATTGTGACATCTAAACATCCCACCTGAAAGACATGAACAGGGGAACACATCACAGCACTGCATACATTGCTCACCATTATGTACACACCCTGCACATCCAAATTTGCCACCAATATCCAACACTACCTGCCACATCATATCCCACCATCTATCACCACAGTATGTATGTTGCTATCTGCAACATAGTGCAATACATCATGCATTGCCCTCCTGCTCCTGATGTTTCATACTACTTGCTGTATGTGCTATGAGGTATTCAAATGCATTTACCTGTTGCACCTATTGCTGCTTGTTCATAGCCTGTCTATATGGTATGCTATGGTGTCAGCCTCCTACTGTTGATAGGGTTTGTCAAGGAAGGGATCACATCTGTTACACTCGGTTGACCTCTTCGACATGTCCAAAGCCATGGACAGGGGGTGACAGTGCACACGGCCTACCTTGACCTAGAGAACGTCTTTGACAGTATAACCCACTTGCCCATAATAGATATATGCTCCCAAATGTGCATCACACCATGTGTTACCATAGGGGTAGCACACTGATGTGCTCACATGACCCATGCAAAACACATTGTGGAATCCACGCCAAGTGGTTGACCCATAACTAGCAGCATAAGCTGCTGTACTGTGTGTGGGCCTCTGTTATGTGTTATGTACACATCTGTGGTGCAGGGCACAACCATTAGCCTATGGCCAACCACATCTGCAGATGACTGTATGCTGTGTACTGTCACTGGATTCCCTAGTGATGTGGACATCTGCTTAGGAGGCTGTCATGCAGATACATGACTGATACCAGAAACATGGCCTCGGGTCACATACCAGGACATGTCGTGTCAACCTGCTTGGGTTGAGTGACATCCCCACATATTATCACCATACCAACAACATCCTAGGCATGCAATGTGTGTAATCTGTAAACACAGGTCAATGGCAACATGACATGTCACCAGCATGTTGCTTCAGTTCTATGGTAAACCTTCTACATGGCCCACGTCATACCTATGGGTATGTCATCCAGGGATATGGTGTCCTAACATCTTTGTATTCCCCCACAATAATGCCCATTATTGTGTAAAATGCTCTGTTCATCATTCACCTCACACAGTACATTCAGCAGCTGGGGACATCAAAGAGGTTCCCCACCATGGAGTACCAAGGCTGCAAATATGTACCATACACAGATAGGCTGTGAGACTAACCCTCTACCCGGTTTCCTACATACTCCTCAGAGGTGACCTCTGTCTGGCATGCATGGCAATCCCTGAATCCACATTGTTGGGACTGCTGCACAAGTGCAACTCAAGTTCCACTCTATTAACACACACACCCCCAACCTGGTGGTGTGTGACATCAACTGTTCTTCCTGGTGGCTCACATGTATGTCCCATGCACTCACCCTGCTGTGGAATGTGAGGATGTCAGGAACAGTCAGGGACACCTGAACAGTGTTTGAACTAACCCTGTATGGCATTCACAGACTAAGAATGCCTCATGACTCTATATGATGTGATATGCCAGCTGTATCCACCAGCAGTTACTGTCACTATTGTACAACAGACAATCCAGTTACATTTCTATGTGGGCTGACCATTGCTGTGGGAACTTGGGGGACAGAGCTGCGATCTATGTCACTGCAGACAGAGGCAAAATGTAAGACTGTAGTGCTGGATAGTGGATTAACAGCAACATGTCATTCCAAGATATGTTGTTGAGACCTACCGTTGACATTCCCATTTCCCATGACTGCATCCCCCCCATCGGCATTCCATTACATGGATAACTGTATGACATACTTAGTATAGTGCTATACTCCCTTGTGAGCAGAAATTCAGTGGTATTTTTCCTTGTAAATCACAGTCTGCCTTCATGAAGAAAGTTACATACCTTTTTACCATAGGCAGCAACTTGCCTTTTTTAGGTAATGCTCATGAACAGGTAATTACCTGTGCACCAATCTCTGAGTCACACTTGCTAATTACATGCAGAACAGCTGGGTTGCATTGCCATTAGCCAATGGCATGGGAAAACAGTCCTATAATTCAGGCCTTCATGTAGGCCTTGGCCCTTTTCCTGGCTTGTGAGGAGGACATTATCGAGGTGTGGAAGCTACAGCATCACAGAGGGTATGTAGAAATACTGTTCACTGTTTGGATTGATGTGTAATGTGCATGGTATATTTGGCCATTGTTAACAGAGTTTCAGATTCTGTGGCAGGTTACAGTTTAATAATGTGTGTTGGGGTCAGTAAGGAGACAGGCAGATGGAAGTGTCATACATAAATTTTATCTGAATGTGCATGCTGCTGCAGCTGATGCTGGTCTATCAGCTATGTATGTTTGCAGGGGGAGACTGCGATACATGTCCCTGTTACCTGAACATCTCCCAACCCTGCATGCATGGGTGTTGTGTGGCTGCCCTGTTCCAGGTGTTTGGAAGGTGTGGAAGGTTTGTAGCAGGTATCTGAACATACTGCTGCATGTGTAGCAGGCCATAGTTGCTGCATTCTGGCCAGGTGTAATACTGGGGATTGTGAAGACATTGGAGGACAGGAAGATGTATATGTTAGTGAGGGAGCAGTGTCAGCTATTGAGTCACAGCATGGCCAGGGTGAGGGTACCCATAACAGCCCAGGTGAGGCATGTGCCTCTTGTACATATGTTAAGTAGCAGTACCATCTAGAGAGTGGTAGGGGATATTTAAGACACATATTCATGTTTGTGACACGTGTCTCACCCTCCAGGCCTTTGACATGCTTCTGTGGGTGGCAGTGACTGTGGTATCAACAACCAGTTCTGCTGGACATTGCAGAGCTCAGTTATTTCTAGGTTGTATTGCCAAGCATATAGTTGTCATGTAACAGACAGGAATGTGGGCCTGAAATATGGGTGTCCAGATGTCAGACATGCTATGAATGTAACAGATAGAGCTAGTGAGTCATTATTATGGGAGATGTAGTTGCAAGACATATGTGCATGCATACAGTGTGTTACACAGGACTGGCATGAACATGTGTGTTTGGATGGCTATGACATGTGACACTGACCTGTCTGTCATGCTTTTGTAACATTAATCTGCACTATATGGCCAGTACTTCAGCACACAGAATACCTTTGATGACAACCATGTCATAAGTGGGTGACACAACTGTGGACATTTTGCAATAGTCTGTGCAGTTGCCAGCTGTACCTGATATCATAGGCCTCACATCAATCCATCAACATTTCTTTGGCTGTGTACTGGTTCAATGTCTGCATCACAATCCCAAGTACACTGTCATTTATCCCATTATATCTAGACGTAGTGTCAGTGGTAATCAGGATATTTTCATAAAACACCAGTAATTCCACAGAGTTGAGTTGGCCTACTGGTGTATTGCACTGAACTGTAGCTCAGATGGTCCTAATTTCAATATTTGGCAGGGTTGTCATTTTTCCCTAATGTTACATCATTGTACTGAATGATATATTTACAAAAGCAGCAGCAACTTCCCAGAACTGCGTTGGTCTAGTGATGTGTTGCTCTGACTGTAGCTCAGAGAGTTCTGTGGCCAATCCTTGGCAGGGGTGTCTTTTTTTCCCTAATGTTACATCACTGTACTGCATGATATATTTACAAAAGCAGCAGTAATACCCCAGAGCTGAGTTAGCCTAGTGGTGTGTTGCTCTGACTGTAGTTCAGACAGTCCTGAGTTCAAGAGTTGGGAGGGCTGGATATTTTATTGCTGGGCAGGACAGTGTCTGAATCAGATATGGTGATTAAAGTAGTTCTAAGCAATTTTAAGTGGGTTTGCATTCCGAGATGTTAAGCGGTGCGTATCCCCGCTTAAATGCATGCTATTTTCAAAAAAAAGAAAAGAAAAAAGGGGTGATAGAAAAGTGGTGAAATGGGGGCAAGCAGGGGGAAAAACAATATGAAAGGCAGGTAGGGATGTGCAGGATGGATGTAGTAGAGGACCATAGCTCTCCATTTCTTGGGCATCAACAACTGTCCTTGATGTGGACAATTTGGAATTTGGAGCCTCACACATCACAGAGAGGGGTGTGGGCAACATAACTCTGCTGATTAATTGCTGGGATGATTGACTGGTAACAGTGTATGTGGGTGCTAAATGGAGAGCTATGTATGGGGCAATATTTTCTTTTTGTGGGACAGATGCCCTTTTTTTTCAAGGAGAGAGTGGAATGTTGGAGAAGGGTTGTAGGTACATTTAGGGAGGTATGTTGAGTAGGAAAAGTTGCATTTACAGACAGACAAGGCATACCAGACAGTTAAAGAACAAGAAAGTCATCCATGCACAAGTCTCTTCAAATAAATCACAGTAAACTTTAAAAAACAAAACCACGTAACATGAAGCACTTTTCATTTAGCTTGTAGCCAAACTTCATCAGATACATTTTTTTTGTGCCACTGGTGTTTAAATGCAAGTCATATGACCTGCCCTCATCAACCCTTAATAACTAACTAATTATTCAATTACATTAACTAAAACTAGAAAGTAAAAATGTAAATATATAAAAAATATACAAATAAAACACATCCTTCGTTCTAGCACTTTTCAAAACACTAATACATCCAACAATACAATTCTTTAAAGTTTAAACATGAGTTACACCCTTATAAAAAAAGGACCTGTGTAATCCATTAGGTTTTTCAACTGTCTTTTGTTAAGGGGAAATTAAACTGGTCCAAGGTTTATCTTAGTAAGGTTTTCAATTTTAAGATACAAGCTACAGAACAAGTTTCATTCAGGCCCGGGGACTAGCAAGCATTAAGTTTTAGTTGCCATAGTAATTCTGAACTCTCCAATAATAACAAAGTAGGTCCACCCTAATGTCTGTTTGTATTTGGTCTATTACTCTGAATTTAAATTTGTGCTCTAACCTCTCATTAGAGTGTTTCTCTAAAGTGTTGTCCAATTTTTTCTTGTTAATGTTGTAATATTGTTCATACACTCTCTCTTAAAGTTTACGGTCGCTTTTACTGACGTAAAATACTGGAGATTGTTGACATGCTGCTAAATAAACTATAGATTTAGAGTTATAGTTAAATTTAGTCTTCAGGCTGTAGGTCTTATCCCTAATTTTAAATGTAAAACCTGTTTCCATGTATTTACATTGGTTGCATGCATCGCATCTATACATCCCTGGATTCCTAATGAGAACTGGTTATACTGATTCCATTATAGTCTTCAGGTTCATACCTTTTCTAAAAGTAGCTATCAGGGACTCTCCTATCTTACTCTTGATGTCATTATCTGCAACTAATAAGTCCCAGTTTTTCACTATTATTCTTTTTAAATCTATTGCGCCCATACTAAATGTCATTATCAGACTGAAAGTGTATGGAACAGTCAGTCTAGTTATATCATTGTGAATGCTGTCTGTTTTTTGAACTCTTAAGTGAAGTTCTAGTTAATTCTCTTGGTCCAAATTTCTAATACTACCCTTTTTCAAAATGGGTTTGCAAATGCCCTGTTGGAGTTTAGCTTGTACTTCTGTTATTAGTTGAGACAAAAAATGATTGTAAGAACATTCGTCTAAGGATTTCACATTTTTCTTCAAAGTGAATATCTTCCATCACCATACTTCCAGCCCATACTAACTGCCCCTTCACTACTGATTTTTTTCTGGTAGGGTGGGGTGAAAGCTAGTGTAATGCAAGAAAGTACACACTCTTCCTATAAATACAGGCTCTGTATTTTTGGTATATCTTGTCTTTAGAAAGTTCATTGTCTAAGTAAGATGTTGTTTCAACCTGATAAGCACTAGTAAACCTTACAAAAGGTGTTGTGCTATTCAAGTAGTTGACTAAATTGGTAGCTAAATATGAGTCCCCTTTTATTATTATAAAGATATCATCTAAAGTGGGTGTAAAAGTATAAACTTTGATATGTTCGTTGTCCAAAATGTACATGTGTTCCCACTGGGCCATCACCAAGTTGTTGAAACTTGCCCCACAAGGTGACCCCATCGCTACACCTGATCTTTGTAGGTAAAAATCTTTGTTGAATGTAATATAGTTGTTAGATAAGACTACACTCAGTAGTTCTTCAATCAATCTGATCTCTGTTTCTGGTGCTTCCCTAAGTCTCAGTATCTTGGTTATTTTTTAACTGCTATAACTCTTTTTTAACTGATTGTTTGCTGTTTAACCATTTAGTTAATTGTCTAAGGCATACCAGACAGCAGACAGTGGCAATGTATGACACATGAGGGGGGTAAACACCTTTGATGGGGATGGTGGTTGATAATCTGAGGACCAAGTGCCCCCAGATGAAAACAGTGGAACTGAGGTCCTCACCCATGGGCATTCACCACTGCTCCTTCACGGCCCCAAATGTGGCTTTGCTGGGGGCTGGGTGCCAAGGCCTGCCTGCCCCTTGAGGTGCACAAGTCTGCCATCTATCTGGTGTAGTCAATTATCCAAATCCCACTCAATAACCCTGCAAACCATCCCTGAGAACTGATTGTGGGTGACAGGATCCTCTCCCTGCCCGCACCTGGGGGGGATGGTCCCCATCCCCTGAGGTGGTTCCACCCGAGAGTGGTGCAGGAGCAGCAGAGGAGGCAGCTCCAGGTTGGCTCCCAGATTTGCTGGGACCTCGTGCCATGGCCAGATGAGGTGGGACAAGAGGATCCACTGGGATCAGCCTATGCAAACGTGCTATTGTGTTGAGGTTTGTCAAAGTGTATTGGTTAGTCATGAACAACACATTTCAACGTTAGTTATAGCAGCATACCTGGGTGTTCCATTTAACCCAGAACTATAGAATTCCATACCATACAGAACACAGGCATAAATGGAATAACAGTCATTGTTATAACAGCATGCCAATAGCAGTTATGGCAAAAGGCCAAAGATGGTGGAATTTCAACAAGGAATGTTAGTATGCAACCATTGAAATATATAACCAATAATTCAACACAAGGCCCAAAATTAGGTTTTGAGAACAACATATGTGGAAATGAAACCATACCCACAGTATAAGAATATTAATTTGTGATGCAGATAAGGGGTGGGGGGAGAGAAAAACATTCCATTAACAACTGTATAGGCTATATGTTTCACAACAGCACTGATCAATACTCTACAGGTCTGCCCTCACTTTACATCTACATGTGCCCTAGAGCTTCTGTAGCACATACATACTTCTCAAGCTGTCGATATGGAATGGTATGGGCCAAGCTGTAAGAACTATAGGTACATAACTACAGTGGACTCGTACATGACAGGGTAACATATATGACTAACAAGGTGTACCCTGCACTCATGGTATGTGAGTGTGCTACAGGCATACTTCAACTGGATTTATATCTGTGTCCAATGTTATTTGCAATAGTGATCACTAGCCATGACAGTGAGACACTTGAGACACATGTATCTAGCACAGTGCATGGAGTATATACATATCCTGCTGTCATTTGTAGGCATGGGGTTGGACTATCATCACACATTCACAGATGCACCAGGCATACAGCCATCCCAACAGTAGAACATTTAATTTGCCTAATTCAGTTGGAATTTTAGTGTATTTCATGACATTTTAGTTAACGGGGTCTTATCAACTTGCTGAGTTCTGTTGTTTACACACTAGTACATCTGGACACAGATTATTAGTATACCTTTCATACAACTACTACAGACATTTCTTTACCTGTACATCCGGTGGAGAAAATATCTGTTAACACTACATGAATTTTTCTATAAATAGTCAATACTACTTGACTATAAATACATCTTAGTACCGGTTCCTGGATTCAAACCCTGGTCTGTGTGTGGAAATAATAGCAACATATGTATTGCTTATCACACTGAGCTACTGGGCCACTGCTGTGTAATGGTTGACTGATTTGTGCCTAAAGCTCACCTGGTGACAAAGTCTGACCTGGTAATATAGGTAGAGTGTCACAGAAGACTGCAGTGGAAGTTGAACATACATGCATGAGATTCATGCATGACAGAGATAGTAGGTAAAATGTGTATTAATAGTTGGAATACAGGTGTACACATATAACCCCTAGTGAATGGGAATATGTGTGATCTGTACAGACCATATCGGGGTGCTGGGTTGCCTACTCGACCCATATACATTTACAGATGGCATATTTGCAGTCTACAGCTATTACAGTCTCATACTTGCCTGCATCAGTGTACCTATGGTCAGGAATCCATATAGCTGAAATGCAAAGGCTAACACAAGACAATCCTGAGGGCAACACACTATAATACCTTACGCATTACTATTCAAGTTTCAGATCTTACTGCAAAACATATATCAAATAACATTCTATCTTGTACAGCTCCACATCTACAATTTAGCATAACAGTTCTTTATCGGCCAAACTTCAGTCACTTCATGTTGTCATAGCCATATTTGCTGTGGAGCAGCTGTAAAATTGGATTTCTTCAACAACAGACCAGAACACACACAACACTTGGGAGGGAAAAGCTTTATTGAGGGTGACATGACACAGTGATTTATTCCATTTACAATTCTGACTGCAGTTGTACTGTATATCCTGTAGATGATGAATGAGTATCACTTATTTCCTTCACATTTTCAGTCACAGTGTACTTTATTACAAGATCCTTAGTATTAATACAGTATATACTTATGTCATTCCTACACAATATTACTACAGTATTAGCTTTCTTTCATCAATAGTAGCATGTTTGATGTCTTCATCTGTATTACACAGTACCTGGCATTACTCACTTATATCAGTCTGGGTCTAAGAACACATTCATTGTAGTACACTCAGAACAGACTATATCTACCGGTAGTTAGCAATGTACTCTTTTGTATTTATTGTACTATATACTGCAAGATAGAGCTGTACTCACCACACTGTCAGTGCATCCTCGCTAGGTGCCATGCATGGGCCTCCAAGTTGCGAGCCCTCTCCTCTGCAGCTGTGGGGGGAAAATACACCATTATGCATACCTATCTGTCAGATATTCATATTACAATTTGATAAATAATCAATTGCTATACTTACAAACTTCTGAGGCATTCCGATCCCGAGCATCTTGGATCCATTGGTCCAAGAGTCCCCCTTCCTTCACTTCAGGTCGTCATAATGGTGATGTACCTGCTCACAAGTGCGGGGGATTCCAGTAGCATTGGTGAGGTAATGTGCCAGATGGTCCCAGGCTTAGGACTTGTATTCAGAGCCTTGGTGCTGGCTCTGCAGCAGTCTGTTGCCATGGTCATTGACAAGGAGCCCAACTATGCCCCTGGACTCCAACATGCCCCAGATATGTGCTCGAAAGCACACTCCTTCTCCAAATCCAGCCATAGCTCATGCAGTGATAAAACTCCAACAGGTTCTGGCTGTATTCCTGCCTGTTCAGTTTAAATAAGGCTGTTTGCCCAATTTTTGCTGCCATTGGCCATTTTAAAAATGCTTAGTTCTCCTTAGCACCACGCAAACTCACTGAGCTGAACTGAGGACTACTTAAAGGGGACTGCTTAGCAATGCTCAAACCAGCTAAGTGGAGTTGTTGCTAAGTATTGCTGAAGCAGGTCCTGTTTAAGTATTGCTTAGCAGTGCTTAGTAAAACTTAGCTAAGGGAAAAAAAGATTTTTAATTAATAAAAAAATATATATTGACATTAATTACTCATTATTGATACTTTATTATTATGTGTATGCATTTTACTTTGCATGACCTAATCCTATGTATTTTAATTACGTTACCTTGGGGTGTGACTGTACTGTATTGGACACTTGTGTTTAACTGTGAGTTTTCACCTCATATCTCCACTGACACTGGGATTCTGGACCAGCTGCACTAACCTGGTTAACATATATCAATGACTATGTTAATAAAATAATAAAAATGTATATAGAAATGATTTTCGATTTAAAAAGCTGAATGGCCTGTCTGGGTATTCAAACTGTGCACCTATTACAAACAAAGTCATGACTCTAACCATTCAACTAACTTGGATGTAAAAATTTCAGCTATACATTTCCATATAGCTTTTCATTACATTTAGTCATTGCTGAGCACCATGCTGTGCCACGCAAACCCACTCAGCTATGCTTAAACTTGAACGTTTGTATAAAAATTAAAAGCAAACGGTTTCTATTTTTAGATGTCTGGCATGTTTATTGCTAAGCTCCATGGCACGCAAACACAAAAAAAAAAATAAATAAATAAAGGGACAATAACATTTTCACATTTAATTTCAGTGCCATTTAGCATTATGACAGTAAAGGGGGTGTGTTACGGACACTGTAACACACACCCCTGTGACAGTAATATAATAAAATATAAATAAGTGTCCAAGGACACTTTACATTAATCTTTTAGTGCTGTATGACACTGTGACAGTGCAGGGGGTGTATTACAGACACTGTAACACACCCCTTCTGTGACATTTAATATAATAAAATATAAATAAGTGTCTGAGGACACTTTACTTTTATCTTTTAGTGCTGTATGGCACATTGACAGTGTAGGGGGTGTGTTACACAACTTTGAGCACTGTAACACACCCACTGATTCAGTAACTGTGTACACAGTTCTACCTCCATAGCATGCCTTCATTAATATGCAAGGCGCATGCTGAGGGGGAGCTACAGACACGAACACCATTCACTCCATGTAGGGCTTGCACTATTCCTACATACAGTTTATTAAATCCAGGTCCATATTATATGACATATGCTGTGCTTGTCAGAATAATCACACAGCTATAACTAGCCAATAGAATAAGATTCTGCACCAGTGCAGTATAATTGTGATTGACATGTGATAGCCAAGAGAGTGAATGTATGTCCAGCAAAATGTCAAATCTATATATGACTTTATTTGTAATGGCATGACATAAGCAGCATGGGCTGTAGGCTACACAATACAGTGCAACATAATGAGACATATACATTATATAATATTGATCAGAAGTTCAATTATTAAATCTGTATAAGTAGGAAAAAATGCACACGATTTGCCCCACAGAAACAAATGAAGTGCAAAATTGTTGTTTTACTTTTGTATTTTACTTTATTTATAATTGTTCACTAGGCTAGTGCACTGATAAAGGAGGACATTTTGCAGGTGCAGCCTGAGAGAAAGAACATTTACAAGTAGTAACAGCAGTGGTTAAAAATGCAAAGGATCCAGGTTAGAGTAAGTTAAAACAATGCAAAAAGTACTAAAAGTATTTTACAATACAGTGAGATTATCAAACAAAGGTACAATATCCTGATTTCTAAAACACCAGGATAGAACAGTGGTGGATATTCACCAATGAACTTCACGTATGAACTTAAGCAATTAAGCACAGTTGTATATACATATATGCAGAAAAGAAGTTTGAGGAGCCTAAAACTTGTGAAGGTATTACAGTGTAATGGCATACAAGATTAGATAATCTGCCCTTTATGGTAGCAGGCACACAGAAATTGCAGTTGAAGGTGGGTAATATGGTCCTTTCTGAAGATGGGAAATGTAAGATTGTCTCTGTCTGGGGAAAACCATTGATAATACATGTCTAGGAGATTAGTGGATCTAGGACTGGAGAGGCACGGTGCAGTTTGTGGAAAGCTATACAGATTTTAACATGAAGTTTTTTTCCATGGGGTTTAGCTGAAAGTGGGGCAAAGGACTTAAGTTGCAGTAATTGCAATGTTAACACCCACATAGTTGACTCCGTAAACAAGGAAGCATTTTGTTTTTTAAGAGTGTGGCAATGGTGTTCTTGTAGGGGGGGTCTGTGATGAAGTTACATACGGAAATAGAGATGGCTTGGAGTGTTGTGGTGTTATTATTTGATGATGAGGAAAAAATGGGTAGACCATACTTAGTTAAGCTAGCAGGATATCTGTGCTGACAACAGACCTGGAGAGATCCTTTGGCCCAGAAAAAAAAAGCAGCAAGGAGTTTCTTTTAGACTTGTTTTCCTCTAGATGACAGCAAACTTTGAGAGACTGATTGAGCAGAAGCCTAGGTGAGAGTAGTTATGCGTTAGCCGCACCTGTGCAGCATGCAGACATATTGTAATGACATAACTTTATTCATTCTGGAAACAGTGAAATTAATGGACACTTCATCATCTCCCTTCATGCCAATTATTTGCTGCTATTTTGCCCACATGGGCATCGAAAACATAGTGATCAGGAGCAGTAGTTCCACATGCACAAGTTTACCGTCTGCAGCTCTGTGGGGACACACTGTGATTCTGTGT
Organism: Protopterus annectens; assembly: GCF_019279795.1. Classification (NCBI taxonomy): domain Eukaryota; kingdom Metazoa; phylum Chordata; order Ceratodontiformes; family Protopteridae; genus Protopterus; species Protopterus annectens. The sequence goes on along the minus strand of NC_056732.1, from coordinate 800,262,826 downwards.
AACCTGTAAAATCTGCAACAATAGAAAATGCAGTTGTAAAGACATTTAATGGAGGACATGCATATTTGTTCACAGGTGGGACATGTATATTTCATAGGTAATTGCAACATATGACTGTGAGCATAGTGACAATGCTGATAAGCAAGTTTAGGAGATATGTTAATGTATTTTCCATTGATCAGCAAAATGCATTTGGCCTTTCTCTTACCTGGTATGGTCTCCTTCTGCATGTAATCTGCTAACTCTTGTGCCAAACTACAGCTATTGCAACATCATTGTGGAGATGAGGAACCATGCCAGAAATGCATATGCCATGTACATATGCTATACTGAGCAAGTACAGAAACTGGCCACAACTGTTGTAATCCCTTTTTTGACTAATACTGTATGACACAGTGTGCTGCAGCAGTGCAATCTGCAAACTGCACATGCCTTAATGTGCAGTTTACCTAGCCATGTAAGAGCTTAGCGACATTCAGCATGAAACTGCAAAATGGGAAGCATGCTCACAAACATGCTAGTGCCACAATCCAGTGGGGACATGAATACATGGATACAAGGAAGGCATATTTTACAATAAGAAGTATAAAAGTAAAACGATGTGTTTTGCATATGTTATACTCTGCTGAAATATGATATTGATGAAATTCTGACAAGTAGCAGTAGAACAAATCAAATGCAGAACAGGAATTTGGGAGTGTACACCTTATTGTTGGCACCAGCAACATCTGAACATGTTTCATATCAATGATGTGTAATACAACTACAAGGGACATTTTATACATGCTGTACAGGAATTTGCAGTCACAGAGATGATCAATAATGATATAGGAAACCTCCAGACATTGGACTCAACCCAAGTGGATTTCAGCAAGTGCAGGTCATGCCTACTCAACCTAGTGGACTTCTTTGAGATGATCAACAAAGCAATGGATGAGGACAAAACAGTCCACACTGCCTACCTTGACCTTGCCAAGCCTTTTGACACAATACCTCACTCGGGTATTTTTTATAAACTCAAGAGGTTATGTGATACTCTTATGTAGCCAGGTGGATAGCCAGCTGGCTCACAGGGAGGACCCAGGAAGTTAAAATTGGGGAGTCCCCCTCTATGAAGAGGTCAGTCACAAGTTGAGTCCTTCAGGGATCTGTTCTGAGACTGCTCCTTTTTAACATTTACTTCTCAGAAGTCAAGGCCAAAGTCAAAGGTCTCTGGCTGACCAAATTTGCAGATGATTGCAAATTAGGAGCAGTCATAGAATCTCCCACTGACATTAAAGTTCTCCAAGAAGGGCTGACAGATAAATAGCTGGTATCAGAGCCATGGACTAAAACAAAATGCCAAGGAATGCATAATAGAAACATCATCCACCCCTGGTAACTATTATATTTACAACAAAACCCTTTGAGAGTCGACCCAGTAGTCATGGATTTGGGACACACATAGATAGTAATCTAGTCTTTGACGGTCACATGTCTAAAGTAGTGAGGAACTCATTCTACAGTATACAACTTCTAAACAAAGGTATGGCATCTAGGTCCAAGGGATCCATTGTTCCACTCTATTCAGCATTCATCAGACCTATCTTTGAGTACAGTGCCCCCTTTGGTATGTACCTTACAAGGCACATTCAATTATCTAATGTCCTCAGAGGTTCCTCACTAAAGGAGTATAGGGCATAAATAACATGTCCTGTGCAGATTGCTTTAAAGCTCTATCCCTGTATTCAATCTCCTACAAGCTATTTTGGGGAGATCTATGCCTAGGATACAAAGCTTTGTTGGACACCAGCTTGATAGACCTCCTACATATTCAGAAAACAAACATCACCAAAATAGCCCAATCTAAAGACTTAAATCTTGCCTGTGATATAAATAGGACTTGCTGGAGAGACAGGATGCATTGTGAGAGAATGTCACTTCTCTGGAACAGGCTTCCCATCTGTGTGAAGCAGAGTTTTTCCCTAAATCAATTCAAGTGCAACTTGGACAATTGAATGGGAAACAGGAAATTAATCTCTGATTTGGAACTTATGGCTTTAATGTACACAGGCAGTCTGTAAGTGGTTCATCTCTCATGTCCCTGTTTGTAAATGTTTCATCTTACAAGCCCCTCCTTACAGTTATTAAGGGTACCAGTACTTGTTAGACATTTGGAATGCATGGAAAGGCTTGAAAAGGCCCTAGTGGTCATTAGCCCAGTACACACTTATGCACCTATAAACCTATGAACCTATCGAGTGTGTGTAAAAATTGCCTGATGGTTACAGCATTTGGCCTTCACATGAGACATTAAACCGAAGTGTCATCATTGGTGGTAGCACAGGTAGATGTAAAAAATCTCATAGCACCTATCAAAAAGTGTATAGGAATTTCCCCTGATGCCCTGGCTAAATTTCCTCTAGTAGTATAAATACCACCTCAGGTCTCCCGTCAAAAGATGCCACCAGCCTAGTGGGACTAACCCCGTTAACAAAGGGATAAATAAAGTAAAATAAATTGTAAACATGGGCTACAAAGAACTGTCATCAGACTAGGCAGTGCATAGTTATCAGAATGTGCATTTTGTATGATTAGGAAATATGCATATACATGTCTATTAGATGTATGCAGCACAAGTCAGTGGTTGTAAAGAAAGGCAAGTTAGCTACATGATAACAGCAGTGATACAAATCATCTTATACTCTTGTCTGACATGCAGTTATGCAATGTTTCCCCACTAATTTAGTTTGTGCATGTCAAGAGCTAAAATATGGACACAGTGAATGCATGTCTTGTTCATTCTGATGAAGATTATTGCAGTAAGAATTTCTGTTATGTGGACAGCCAGTAATAGTTATAAAGCATGTAGGTAATACATATGTTGTCCTGTTGTCACCACAGTATCTAAACAGACAATTTTATGATATATTTGTATATATACTAGGGAATGCTTTTGTTTACAGGGTACGCAAAACTTGCACATGTTATAGATACTGTAACAACTAGAGAAATAGTCCTGTGAACCATGTAGCCACACATAGAAAAACTCAGACCAGTGCATGGTCAATATTCACATGCCATCATCCAGTGGCAGGAACTTGTACTGTCTGTAACACTGCCATTGCATTACATGGAAGTGTGCCCTTGTTAGACATACGTCAACATTTGCATATGGACAGCGAGACTCTGACGCCTTTGTAAATATGGAGCTGATACTGGCATTATTGTAACATATATACATTATATGGTTCTTTAACATGGACAATGTTGCATCACAGAAAACACTTTAGAATGTAATAGAATCCATGCTAGGCATGTTTGTAGAAGTCATTCCTGGTGGCGTGGCTGTTTGCACATTATGTACCAGCATACTATGGTAAACAGAATTTCTCAATGCAAATTAACACACAGACACATGCATGTGTATTCACACAAACACACACATGCACATGCACATATCAATACACATGCACATGTTTGTGCTCACAAAGCAGGGTCCTGAGTACCATATGCTATGGGCCATATCTTTGTGAACCTGCTCAATTTGTAGTACAGATTACAGTTGCCGTGTACACGTCCAGAAATGGTTCTGACCTTAATGTATTAGAAAGCCATGAACATATATGGCTGCCAGCATGAGACATTGCATGAAAATACCCAGCACTAAAATATATGCCCACAATACAATATATGCAGGTGTTCACATAAGAAGCACTGTTAAAAAAGGCACACACAGATGTGAAAAATGTTAGTGTTACCACACAATTTATTTATTTACAATTTATTATTCCCAGCAACCCTTTTATAGCTTAGTGTAAATAGTATCATAGCAATTGCAGACAGATGTTACTATTCCCTCCAAATGGGCACTATTCCCTACCTCATAAGTAGAAAATGTTACAGGCACTGATGTCAGTATTAGAACAAATCAGATGTACAAATGTCTATCAACACCTCAACCACTGCACTGCACAGGAAGTCTGTGTTATTAATATACATGCTAAGTATTTGGTCCATTTGTTCCATGCACAATACATACATGCATACAAATGTTTCAAGCATGGGCATTAAAGCCCTTCTAGCTTGCCAATATGCCAAAACACTTGTTCCCATAATAAATGTCCAGGCTGTTCTTAGAAATATCTAAACTAGTACTTGCTTTAATGTAATTTGGTAGTCTGTTCCAAGCATCAGCTACACTGTCAGAGAACCAATTAGTACACTTCTCATTCCTATAGAATCTTCTACATAGGTTATCTGATGATTCTCTAGTACTTTTTGATAACCCCAAACATTCCCAGAGGTAGTTGTCCCCAAATGCCTTATATACCTGAATAAGATCTCCTCTTAAATATCTATAAGAGACACTGTACAAGTTCCGATATTTTAGTCTTTCATAATAACTTAGATTTTCACATCCATGGATGCCCTTGGTATATTTCCGCTGTACTGTTTCCAGTTTATTCATGCTTGTTTTCCTATAGGGTTTCCATATTGTTATTCCATACTCAAGTTTGGGTCTAATGTAACTAACAAACAATGACTTCATTATGTTTTATTTCCTAGACTTTATAAAACTTTTTATACAACCTATAGTTCCATAACTATCATTATCCAATTGGTTGATATGATTAGAAAAACCCATAGCTGAATCTACTCATATACCCAGGTCCTTAAATGAGTCTACAGTTTCAATCACCGTGTGCTGTATTAAATATTCACCTTTCAGTTTATGTCTCCCAAATCTCATATGCTTAGTTTTTGATTATTTATCAACATATTGGCAGGAGTTTGAGCTGGATGTGGCAGAGTTAAAGATGTTAAGATTTGCACTGGGTGTAACGAGGGTGGACAGGATTAGGAATAAGTGTATTAGAGGGTCAGCCCAGGTTGGAAGGTTTGGAGACAAAGCCAGAGAGGCAAGATTATGTTGGTTTGGACATGTGCTGAGGAGAGATGCTGAGTATATTGGGAAAAAGATGCTAAGGATGGAGCTACCAGGTAACAGGAAAAGAGAAAGGCCTAAGATAAGGTTTATGGATGTGGTGAGAGAGGACATGCAGGTGGTTGGTGAGATAGAGCAAGATGCAGAGGACAGGAAGAAATGGAAACAGATGATCTGCTGTGGTGACCCCTAATGGGAACAGCTGAAAGAAGATGATGATCAGCATATTATTCTCCTGTGCCCAAATGGTCAATTTAGTCAAATTATTTTGCAGACATGCCTTATCTATAACACTTGTAATCAGTTTACCCAATTTCAGGTCATCAGCATATAGACTGTAGAACACCTCAGATGAAAAAGTAAGGTCTGAAAGATACAATCTAAACAAGTAAGGGCCTAGTACAGAGCCCTGTGGGACACCTTGACTGTAACCAAGGATTTCACCTGTCCAGTTGGTGTGTGATACTTGCCATGTCCTATATGTAAGCCATGCAGCTATCCATCCTATCAACAGTACATTAATACCTAGTTGTACTAATTTATTGATCAGTGTATTGTGCATGACCCTGTCAAATGTTGAAGTTAAATCTATATAAATCACATCACAGCACACTTTTTCATTCATAGCTGTTAATATATTGTTATAAAACATCATGTTACAGGTGGTAATAGATCTATTTTCAACATATGCATGCTGATATATGGTTTCAAGTCCCAACCTATCCAGTTCTGACAATAACTTATCCAGTATTACCTTCTCCATTATTTTTCCACAACATGAAAGTAGACTTAAGGGTCTATATGATTCTGGATTTGTCCTACTCCCCTTTCCCTTAAAGACAGGTTTAATAAGTGCATGTCTCCAATCTTGAGGAATCTCCCCATATTTATATGACCTAGAGAATAATAGGTGTAATGGCAGTGTAAGTTCTTGCTTAAGTGTTCTCAAATCATTATTACTTATTCCGACTCCTCCCTGTGCTTTGTTTGGATCCAGTTTGCACAGTTCTTTTTCAATATAATCTAATTTAATTCCTGTATCTGGGGTTACCTGGATGTCACTACGACAATTTACCATCCCTTTTGTGGAGCCAAACTGTTTTGCATAAGATTTTGTAAATATATCTATAATCTGTTGTGTCTGAGAATAAATTTTAGAATCTGCACACAGTTTATCAGTTTGTGTATCTTTACTCCTTCTACCTCTTATGTATCTATAAAAAGGTTTCCTATTATGCTCAATATCTTTATATGAATTTTCTTCAAATTTTTCTTGATCTTGTCTAACACTATGCTTAATCTGTTTGTCCAGCTTGTTTATTTCAGTTTTCAAAGTTGTAGTTTGACCTCTCTTCCATTCCTTATATGTTTTTGTCTCTCACCTTAATGAGGTATCTTGTTCTTAGAGAAATACACCCCCCTGATATTACATGCCTAGATCCTGATGTTTTTGCATTCAAACAATTTCTCTTTCAAAACTTTCCACATTCCATCTGCAGTTTTTCCACTGAACACCTCACTCCAGTTAGTTTTATATAGCAACTTTTTTGCTTGCCTATAATCTGTAATTAACCTTCTGTGCATTGGCTTAGATTTCAGTTTGACAGAATTATCTAGCAACAAATTAACCTTTATGACCCAATGATCACTGCACAATGGTGGTAAAACTTGACTTGAAGTTACAGTAATTTCTTTAGGAACACAAACAATATCTAGTATATTCCGTCCCCTGGTAGTTTTTTTTTACAATCTGAAGCATTTGTTGTTCCTGAATATACTCTGTGAATAATTTCTTTACTAACATTGTTGAATCAATATTATTCCAGTCTGCTTCTGGTAAATTTAAGTCCCCAGCTAATATTATTCTTTCCTCCTGTGTTTCATGTAAGAAATGTATGAATTCCTCTAGGTCATCTGCATTTGACTTTGGTGGTCTGTACACTAATTGTTATATGTTCCAGGGTTGTCTTTATTGTCACAGTTACACAGTCTATAGTATTGGTATTATTATTGAACATGTAATAATCACAGGTCTCAGCTATCTTTAATCCCTATCATAACACCTCCACCTGATTTTTTGTTAGAATGTCTGTTACAGTAAAAACATTTATACCCTGACAGAACTGGTTTCCAGTCATTGCTCTTTAACCATGTTTCACAAACTATAACAAAGTTAATCTTGTGGGAACGTAGCAAATTTTATAATAAAAACAATTTATTATTAATGCTCCTAGCATTAACAACTATCACAGATGCATCAAATGTTGCTGTCTGTGAACTGTTACATTTTTGACTTGGCAAAAATCCTTGCTAGTGTTTGTCAAATATTGCAAGATATCTGCTGCAAAAATTCTCTTCCCTGATCTAGACCAATGCACACCATCCTATCTGAACACGTGTACTACAGGACATTTTTTCCATGTAGGCGTTTATCCAAAAAATCTTTTCATTCACAGTGACCTGACTATCCTTTCTATAGGTGATTTGTGAAAAATATGTCCTAACACCAATACAAGCTATACTATCTGGGAGGGCTGTCAGTTCCCGACTAACAGTCAGAGAATCTTTGTCGGTGACATCATTTGTACCAACATGAATAAAAACAGATCCATACTTCCTTATATTAAGGTGTTCCAAGGCTTGTTTCACATCTTCTATTTTTGCTCCTGGCAGGCATAACACTATTTGATGTTCATTATCATCTCTGCAAATATAAGTATCAGCTCCTCTAATAACTGAATCTCCAACTGCAAGAATATCATTGCTGACCATCTCTGAAGAATCTTCAGCTTCTAATACAGTCATTTATGCTCTATCAATTGTTATGAAGGATAGATCTTCATTACTATTAGTCTTATTAATTCCACTGTTTTCATTGCGTATTAAATTCTCATCCAGCTGGCACTCTAAATCCACAGTTTGAGACATGTAGTCAACATCTGTCTTTCTCTTCTTTTTTTTACAGTAATGTTCTTCAATCCTTCCACGTTCAGTTTTGATTTCTTCCTTGTCACCTGCCCCTTGCCTCTTTTTTCTACCTTTTCCATTGGAAAGGTGTGCCTTTTTCTGTAGACTGAGGGTTTTCTGATAAACAGATATCTTCATTCCCTGTCACCAGTGTGTTACATAACAAAGCAGAATCCTATTTACTATGTATTCTCTTTCCTTTACAGTCATTAGTCAGTGAGCCGGATTCACGAAGGCTTGCACGGAGTCTAAGAGTAGAGTAAGACTCCATGCAGCCAACATGTCTGCCGAGTGATCCAGGAACAACCGGCAGGGGTGTACAAGATAGCTCCTAAAACTCCTCTTACACAGACAGGGCTAGGTTATGCAAATTACCTGATTTGCTGCTGAAGTAACCTGTCCGAGTAAGAGTAGAGTTATTTGCAGAAATGTACTCAGTTGTCAACTGAGTACCATTCTGCAAATAGCAAAACAGAGCCGTGACAGCTCCAAAAAAAGGATGCATCCAGTTGAGGAAGCATGCCAATGGCCAAATATATGGCCATTGGCAATTCTACCCGTTGCAAAAAAATAAAATTAATAATTTTTTTTTTTACCTCGATCTCCAAAGCTTAAGCGTAGCGTAGCGCCACACAAAAGTGTTGTAACCCCCCCCCAAAAAAAAAAAAAAATAAAAGCCAAAAATAGGCATTGTATTATAAATATACAGCTGCCATGCAAGTGAATGGCAGGCTGTAAGACAACATGGCTACTGAGTAGAGGTTGCTAAGGGGAGAAGCTCAGTCTAAGAGATGTAACCAAGCATTAGTAGGCAATCCTATGCAAATGAAGGTAAGGATAGTGAATCCCAATTTCACATGGCATATGAGCAAAGTCCGTGGAGTGTAAGAGTAGGATAAGGGGAGTATCAGACTAGAAGATAGGTGACATCATGAGGGGGGTATGTATGAAAGAATGTAAGCTCATTGGAGCAGAGTGGCATGTGTTTGCTGTCAGTTACCCATCACTGGAAGAAGCGTGTCAACAGGTATCCTAGCTAAAGGCAAGAAATTGAAGGTGTATGCCGTGGACAACACTAAAGTTTCTTGTAGAAGTGCCTGCAATGTGTATGTGCGTGTGCGCGCCTGTAAAACCGAGTAAGACTGTCTGTGCGCGTGTGCACCTGTGTGCGCGCGTTTAAGCCGGAGTAAGCAAGTGTAAGGTTGTTGAAACCTGTGTAAGCATATGTGTGCCTGTGTGCATGCGTTTAAGCCAGAGTAAGCAAGTGTAAGTTTGTTGAAACCTGTGTAAGCATGTTTGCACCTGTGTGCGCACGTTTAAGCCAGAGTCAGCAAGTGTTAGGCCGTGTAAGCATGTGTGCTCGCATGTGAGCTGGTGTACGCATGTTTGTGCTTGTTTGCGCTGCACTGCCCCTGTGGAAACAGAAAGGGAAAAGGAAGCACAACAAATAGTAGGAAGTTAATCAAGGAGAAGTAGCAGAGCTAGCAGGTGAAACAAATCAGAATCAGCCAATTACACAGGCAGTACACTAGCCCAGCCCAGCCCAGCACTTAAAACTCTGCAAACAACTTTTCACTATGTTTTTCTCAGAGACACTGCAACACTGCAGTAAGCTAAAAGAAGTGAAAATTGAAAAAGCTTTACTGAGACAAAGAAATGTTAGGGGCTGCCATTGCTGTTATAAGGCGACATATGCAACATGCTGAGAGTGGTGACAATGCGAATGCTGCTGAGCAACCCACAGTGAGGAGACGGAGAAGAGTGTACAGGCCCAGAGTAACCTACCAGGGGCTACATGAGCTGGAGATAGTGGAGCGCTATAGAGTGGACAGAGACCTCATGCAGAAAGTTGTTGAACTGTGCAGGCCACGCCTCACTCACAGAACGAACAGAGGGGAACCCATTCCAGTGGAAACCAAGGTATGTGTTGGCCTAAGAATACTAGCAACAGGTACCTTCCAGAGACCAACTGGTGATATGATGGGGATTTCACAGGCATCAGCATCCAGGGTACTGCACCAGTTCCTGAATGCCATGTCAGCGCATGTCGGTGATCATGTACATTTCCCCAATTCCCGTGAGGTATTGGCCAGCAATATGCGTCTTTTCTAGCAAATAGTGGAATTCCCTGAGGTAGTGGGTGCAATAGACTGCACGCACATATGCATCAATGCACCAGCTGGTGAGCGGGGTAAGGTCTACTTTAACAGCAATGGTTTCCTCTCCAACTGCCAGGTCGTGTGTGATGCCCAGGGCATAATAATGAATGTGTGTGCTGGCTGCCCTGGAAGCTACCATGATTCCCATATCTGGCATCTGACACAGCTGTACCAGACATTTGCCAATGGGGACATCTCTCATGGTCACCTAGTGGGGGATGCTCGATATGCACTTGAGCCATGGCTGATGACACCCATCAGAAATGCACACACACCTGAACAGGAACGCCATAATGAGGCAGATGCACAAACATGAAATGTAATTGAGAGTGTGTTTGGGCTGCTCAAGTCACGGTTCCGGTGCCTGGACACATCTGGTGGAGCCTTGCAGTACTCACCAACTACATGTACCCAAATAGTCATGGTATGTGCTATGCTACATAATATGATCCTGCGAAAACAGCTGCAGCAGGAACAGCATAGTGCTGGGCCAAACAGCCCCCGACCATTGCCAAGGCCATCACAGGCTGAGCGTGACTCGGAGGAGGAACAACCTGAGCCTGCCCCAGTAGGCAGAAGGAGGCGTGTCCAGTATGCTTTGGCCTTGGCAAAGAGGCAATGCATAGCATATACACTGGCTCAGTAGGAACCCTGGAAATTATATCTCTCTCTGATTCGCACATATAGTAAAAGGGATGCCCAACTTGACACTACTTGTTTTCAAACATGTATAGGGAGTGTAATATGTGCTTCCGACATAGGCAGCCCTGCAGCACCACCTGAGGCATGATTGCCATGTTTTAAGCAATATAAAGCAGTGCTAAACAGCTTTAACCACTATTTAGTATATGTAAACAAAATTGCACACACTAAGTAGCACAACTTTGGGCAATGTTGAGCAATATTGGGCAGCGTTCATCAATGTTGGTTAATGTTGTGCAGGTTTGGTCAAAGTTGGTTATAGTTGAGCAAAAGCAGGTTAACATGGTCATATTTGCTTTACTGTTCCTTAAAAAGTCTGGTCTGCCCAGTATGAAAATATGAAACAGTGACAGTCCTCGAACCCAGGATACTGTGCATTATAGTCACAGTACTGAACCACTAAACCATGATAGTATTTCACTGGTCAGCCTGTATGAAGAAATATTGATAAATCTATGCAAAGCGTCCCCTGGAAACCCTGCAGGCACAGCATAATCTCTGTAGAGTTATGACACAAAGGTGAGCCCTGCATTAAAAATACAACTCGATTTACAACACACATATAGTATAAATGTTAATACTGGGCATGTTCACACATGTCAACAAATGTAGTGGACTTCACACAGCAACATACTGAAAGTTCACACTGGGCATGCTCACACACTCAGGCCATGTCTGAGTACAGCAGTGGGCCACACATATCAGGCAGTTGCATGTGTTAACTCAGGAACCTCTCACAATTCACCAATCCTGACTTGTGCACACAGTGATATGACAACAGACACATATATAATATATTGGAACCCTGTCATAATCAAATATGTACTACAGATACTTAGGTTGGTCATAGAAAGTTGAAAAGCAAAGGAAAAAAAAACAGGAAATCAGTATCATCAATAAACAAAGCAGACTCCAAACACTATCCAATCCAGGTCATGGAAAGATTATCTGCGAAGGAGTCCATACAGAACCATGACACTTCCTTCAGCTATGTCATAAATAGCAATGTACACTCATATATGTCCTGAGTCAGGGCCAACTGTAAATGACTGACAATGCCAACATCCTGTCAGACAGGCCCATACATACATACCCACCTCCCACTGACAAAAGACCCGCTCATCATAGCAGGAGATATCACATGTAGAATGGGTAAACAGCTCCTTCCAAAGCTGAAAACATGGCATCAGTTGGATTACATTGTTCCCCTATATGTGTCATAAGTGAACTGCAGAACAAACAGACCCTGCACCTGAACAGTCTGTTGAGCCTCACCCTCCCTACAGGATATGAAACTTTTGAATGGGTTACAGCAACATATGGCACACTACACAAGTGTTGGTGCACAACAGACCATGGGAATGATAGTCTTAAAAGCCAATGAAGTCTGATCTGCAAGCCCATTGAGTCCATCATGATTGAAGTCAGAAACAGAGCTATTGGAAGCCTATAAACACACAACCCTACCAACTTTGGACTGTTCATGGGCAGATCATCTTTCCCAAACCTGCTAGACTGTTTGCAAGGCAGCCACCCAGGACATACATCAATGAAATGAGCTACACACGTCCCACATACACTTTGAATAGGCATTTTACAACATCCCAGACACATGTCATATCCACAAAATAAACAACCTGTGCATAAATATGTATTGTCATCGGATGGATTGGCAACTGTGCCACAGATAGATCACACAAGGTAAGAATTGTGGAGTCCTGTTCAAGCTGGTAACACTTGCTGTCCCCATGTCTCAGTCCTGGGATTGCATAAAACTAAGTACACACACAGTACCATGTCTAGTCTGATGATGGCAGCTTCCTACAAATATAGCAGTGGAAATGCCAACTCCCAGTAAAGCATATAATTCATAGGTTCATAGATTAGTACTAAGCTAACTGCCCTTGCGAGCCATTTTAAGTTTAGCCAATTATCCCTTGTGAGACTCAAACCCTGCACATTGTGTTTGTAAGACAAACACCTTAACCATTAGGCCACCCTCCCAACCCTAATGTGTCATGTTAATGCATATCTCTCTAGTATCATAACATAGTTAGGTAGGGGTTTGAATCCTGCAATGTGTGTGTGTGTGGGGGTGTGTGTGTATGTTTCTGTGTGATTTCCTTTGAGAGTATTGCCCATTTTGGTGACTAGGCAAACATCTTAAAAGTGTTACATTCCTGTTTGGCAAGTCTGATGATGTCAGCATCCTACAAATATAGCAGTGGAAACGAAAACTTCCAGTAAAGCATATATAGCGTGTCATGTTAATGCATATCTCTCTAGTATCATAACATAGCTAGGTAGGGGTTTGAATCCTGCAATTGTTGAGTATGTGTGTGTGTGATACTATTGGTCAATGTGTTGTGTGTTTAGCTTTTACTACTGTATGACATATCAGTATAACAACAGTATGTGCATTGCACACTTCAGGTATCTGTGTGGCAAATATATATATGTACATGTGACCTCAATTAGTTCATGGGTGTGAAGCCTGCTTTTTACATGAATACATCTGTTACCTATGACAGATTGTGCTGTTGCTTCTCAGACCTTCGGTCACATATGTATGTTTGTGACAAGGCCAGCCACTGTAGTGATCTGTGGCCTAGGTCATCTGTGTCACACACACCCATGACAGTTTCTATAGAATAGTGTGAGTGAGGGTTCATGCCTTGGGTATATTTCAGACATGTTCAAACACAAGGTCTGTCAATAATAGACATTCATTATATGTGTACAACAACTTTGTGGATATGCATACAGACCCCTTATTGGTTATGTGATACACCGGGAGACTTCAGAATACCTATGGAAATGTGAATACCAAAGGACAGATGACATAACACTTGGTCATATGTACACATCGGTACCTGTTCTACATGTTTGGGGCTATTAACTATGTGGTACTGCCGGGATACAATGTTTAATAAATGTGGATGACTATGCTATATTTGGCTTACAGCTTTACAGCATGGGTTGGACAACAGGTATCTGTCTGTATGATTGCTTTGTGGAGGATAAGTGTCTCATTCGGAGAATGCATTGTAGGCCACTCTATGCATTTCCGGATGTGGATGGGCATATCCCTAGTTTGTTTGCTTGTACCTAAGAGAGCTATATGCCAAACAGGAGTGGTCTCAGGAATGGGTGGTGGTCAATACCAGTGGTTACTGGTATAGTATAGTACCGGACGGATCCAAATGCTACTGAGTTACCTACATCTGTGTGTTAGTTGTCAAGACATCATCTAACGATTGGTTATAGTCAGGCTGTTGAGGTTGTGTACACTACCAGAATGCAAACCAATGACAGATAGTAACAGTATCACCCACAGCATAGTGTCAAACCATGTCATACAGACATGTATACCCAAGTTAAAACATATGTGTATTAAAATGCATACTGGCCACCAATAGAAACAATGAAGTCTTGACACTGTGTAATACACAGCATGTCACCCTCCCCATGTGTCCACTATGCACGTACATGCAGACAGTGCAGTTCCACCATGTCCACAAATGTACACCTGCAAATCTGTACTGCACACATCACACACATACTGTCCACTCACCAACACATGCTGCCAAAACTACACACATCTGCCAAGTGGCACATAGGCGGACAATACATTTTTGGAATTAACACTGTTGTAAACAATACTACATTGATAATCATAGCTTTAATGCATCATGCCTGCTCAGATATACCTGCAGGGATATCATTACTCTGTATTGTTGACAACATGCTAACATTGATACACTGTTATAAAGTCACCCTGTGCATCAGCACCATGTTAGCCTGTTCCTGCATCAATGTTACAGATGACAGGAGGTGGCACAGTTTCATCATATGCACAGGGTGTGTTGTTGGTTTGCCAGAGCCTGACATTGACTCATCCAATCGACATGTGTGTGTGTGTGTGTGTGTGTGTGTGTGTGTGTGTGTGTGTGTGTGTGTGTGTGTGTGTGAGAGGGACAACAGTACAGCATCGGTCAATGTTGATGTAATGTGTGTGTGTATGTGTTAGCCCTAGGTGTTTGGATTATGTGTGTGTGTCTGCATGCACACAGTTCCACCATGTGGCTGCCATATACGGGAGGTTGTGGGACAGCCACAGACTGTACCTGCCAGGCTGTACAGATCACCGTCTCTGGCCACAAACACATTACCTGTGCCTGGCAGGGGTGCAACAGACAGTATCGGGTACTAAGCCAGACTTGCTACTATCATCAGAGGCAGAGGGATGTCGACTGGACCCATGTCCCTGCTGGGACTGGCCAGAGCCACGTGCACGTGGTCTTCTATGATGGTCTATTGACAGCCCTGCTCCAACATTGCTGGGGCTGGTACTGCCACTATGGGAGCGGCTGTGACTTGTGTGTCATTCACAACGACTGCCAGCTGATGATGTTGCTGGCATACGTCCACGTCGACGTCTCGGCCATCCTGCACTGTCCTGACACATGGACATTACATTGCGGAGGACATCTAATGTCTCCCCCCAATATCTATCAATGACCTCGATGTAGTGATGCACTGCACCCGCAAGCTCACGGATACTGTCATTGATAGCAGTGTTATGGGCCCTCTGCGCCCTCAGTCCCTGTCTGGTGTACCATTCCATACATGCCTGTGCCTGCATTACAGCCCAGAACATACCTGAGGTTGTAAGACCTTTGGGGGCACATCTGCCAGGGGCATTATGACCAGCAGTGCTCTCACGAGAACCCCTGGACATCCACCTATGTGGTACAGTTCCAGGAATCTGGGTATGGCTGCTGTGAGGGGTTGCATGTGCCATAGATACCACACTATCCTGGTCAATGCCTACTGTATGCTGTCCCTCAGCTAAGGCTATTGGTGATGAGGGATGTATTGGCAGTATGAATGTGCGCATAGATGGTGTGGAAAGCTGTGTACTGTCAATTGGTGGAACAACGACAGACCCTGTCAAACCTGCCTGTGCCACAACACATGTTTCATCATCTCCACTATTTGTGGCAGTGTCTTCAGGTTCCCTGCTGCACTCAACCAACACAAACTCAGCACCTGTGAGAGGGAGACAGGAAACCCACTTTACTATCTGTACATGATGTTAGCACACATGAACACATGAACACATGAACACATGCATGCATGCACACATGCAAACATGCACACATGAACACATGAACACATGCACACATGCACACATGCTCACATGCACACATGAACGCATGCACACATGCACACATGCACATATGAACACAAATAAAATACTCACTAAAGTAGACACACACACACACACACACACACTCACCAACAGCAATCCAGAACATACCCATTAGTGGTTGATGGTGGAGTACAGTATCACAAGCCAAAGAGCCCTATCACACGTGTCAGCATGCAAGATGTGTGTTGCTCAACAGCATGCAGTGCGAGTGTAGAGAGTCATTGTTAATAACAGTATACACGTGTCTGATGCATGGGTGTTGTTCAATGATTGGCCTCACCCTGGAACACAATGTGTACATGGACACAACATTGCTGTGCAAGTATTAAATGCTTTTCAATGTCCTGAGCACTATCACTCACAGGTATACATACCATGGCTGGATGCACACAACTGTCAGGTGTATAGCAATGAATGCTAAGTGTTGTACTGTAGTTACTGTAACTGGATGTAGTGTAGTACCATGAGCCATCATCAGGCAGCATCATGTGGTCACTCAAGGCCACTAATGTGTGCCACACTGGCAACTATCTTGCTATACCTGAACTGCAGCATTGTGGCTACATTAACCATTTCACAGGCAGTTGTTACATGTGTATGTAAGGTGTTCAATAGGGACCATTGCCTAACATGAATGTCTTGTTTGTTGAAGAGTTTTGCAATGCCCCATGATAGGCCTCTACCCCTCAGGTATAGTATGTGTGCTGTGTGGATGACATTTGAGATACTGGAGTCTGACCTTACAGCAGATGTCTACATACGCCATGTGTACTGCGTATGACAAGGTGGTGTATGTTGTGTGCATGTGTACTGACTCTGCCTATACAATGTCCACTACAGTGTACCGCAATTGTTCGGGATGCTCTGTGTATAGCATGTGTTTGAGGCAGCCACTCATGCTACTGGGATGTGCATAGTCCCATAGAAAACTTGCAGAGCATGCATTATGTGTAGGTGTTGTACATGTGTATATGGCCTAAAACCCACCTATGACATGCACATGTTATTTGCCATATGAAATGTCGAACACTCACCAGCATGGGTCTACTGTCTTGCTGTCACACCAGAGGGACCTACAAGGATATGAGACAGCTTGTCAGTGTCAACAACTGTGGCATTGCTGCTGTGACTTTGCAATTTTACAGTAGTACAATGGTTGACAGTCACAGGCATACAGATAATGTTCAAAATTATCAGTATTGCACAACACCAGGCTCCACATCTTCCAAATACACAGTACACATCTGACATATGTATGTTCTAACAATCGAGCTAACAGTAGTTTACAGATATGGCATGTTACCTGCACGCTCTGAGTCAATTTGCTGGGTGACTCTGGCCTCCATGATGACACGTGTTTGTTGTAGTGGTTAGCCAGGAGCCACCACGCTGAGGAGCAGCTCTTCCACTCTGATGAGGGGCGGGTGTGATGCTGCACCACCACCTGTGGCAAGCTGTTGTCTGCGGACATCAGAGGCATGCTGCCGGACATGTCTAATTAAATCACTGCAGTGATGGCGTACCTGCTCATAAGTACGGTTATGCATGCCTACGTCATTAACCTGACGGACAACATCCTGCCACAGTGCAGTGCGCTCATGCTGGTCCTGGCTGGTTCTGGAGAACAGCAGGGTGTGATGTTGTAATAGTGTGGATATGATTAATTTCTCCTCTTCAGGGGAATAGGCAGGGTTGCGATGATGAGACATGTCCCTGGAAGAAAATAAAAAATTACTATGAGCAAGTCTTGTGGCACACTTAACATTCTAAAGTACAGATATCAATGAAATGCCATATATAGCAACCTATTGGCTGTCAGTAGATACACACTTTTAATACCACGCATCAGTGCTCAGCCCACAACTGCCTGACAGTGCCTATCATGTTCTATATATTAAACCATGTTCTGCACAGCAACAAAGTGAAACCAGTATGTAAGACTATACAACAGCACATGGCACACTGTATGTGACACAATGCACCACCTAGCCACAGGAGGTATATATGAAGCTAATGCATACAGAAATTTGTCATCCATTGAAACGATTGTAAAGTACAGTTACAGTACTACCAGTACACCACACTACTTGTTGATAGCAAACCCCTAAGTAACATATGTGCACATTCATCTATATAGGTGGCATACTGCTGTACTACACTATACATGTTGCTAGATATGCAGTTATATCCTGTAACACACATACGACCCAGGCCATATTACAGGCATACCCACACACACATCAGATATACCTACAAGACACAAAGGTATGGCAACCCAGATGAGCTTTACCTGTGTACCATACAGTACTGTGTGTCAGCACTTACAAAACCTTATGTCTGAGGTATGTAATGTGTGGGGACTACAGGTAAATAAAACAGTGTTTCAAAGCAATGTGGATATACACCATACTGTGCTGTTTAGGCCTACAGCTTTAGGTAGTACTACAATTCATATGGGATTTGTATTCACTAGTGTTAACAATCAATGAGAATACATGTACTGCTTTAGCCTACAATGGCACACTCCAATCAACACCATGGGACTATGTCACACCATATACCATACTGCTTTGGCTGCCTAGCAATAGCATACATATCTTTTGTGGGGATCAGAGCTAGAACACTACATACCATGATATAAACATTTACCCACTAGGCTATCACACATATACACAACGTTGACACATTCACCTACACATTCACCATCACACTCAGTCAACCTCACATAGAAATTAATGCAACATGTATATGCGTGTGTGTATCAGGTCATAGGTAGCTCATAGGCTATTAGGCATAGGGCCTATAGAAGCCTAGCCATACAGTACCCTGGCCTTCAACACCCATGTAATTTAAGTTCATGTGCCCCTGTCATGCAGAGCCACAAAGGTGATTCCTGGGTTGTACTTCCTATGTCACATCCATTCATCATGATTATTCATGACGACTGCTAATGAGGGCCTTTCTTTGCTATTGATAGGTAGTTATTTCCAGGGTATGGTATGTGTCTGAGATGAGAATGTACCACTCCAGCATGTTCTGCTTTTTGACGTTACAAGGTTTAGATCAGTACAGTGTGTAGCTTGTAGGGATTTTGATCTGTTGACATGAAGCATGTCCAACACCTGTGGGTTTGGCGTAGCTTTGTATGTTAGGTAGAGGTTGGCTCTGGGTGTGCTGTATGCGACACAGTGTAGCTATGGTTTTGGAAGACAGCCTGCATAGGGCATCTGTTTGAGTCTGGTAATACTCTTTGTGGTGTTTGTGCCTGGCGTCTACAGTTGCTGTAGATGTCTTCTGAGGTACATACCAAAAGGCACATTGTACTCTATGATGGGTTTTATGACTGATGAGTAGAGTGGAACACTGACCTCTCATTCCATGTATGACACACCTTTTGTGATGACATGTGGACCGTACACAGTTTACATGACTAGTGTGGCACTGTGATTATCAAAAAGGACACTACTGTCCACCTGTGTCCCATGGTCTCTTATCACACTTTTGGTGTTGAGTAGACTACCACCTATGTGGTAGTTCATGGGTACAGGGTTTTTAACAAAAGTGATGGCAATACATTTACAACATTGAGCTTGAGCGTACATATAAACATCCATTGGTGTACATATAGATTTACATGTAGGCACATATACAGTCCAACTTTCATGGTGGGAATATCAATTATGCAAGGGTTGAGAGAGATAGCGTTATATAATAATTTTGCACATTCTTGTGCAGAATGCATTGAGGGTATTCTCAGGCCATGTATCTTTGGCAGGACTCCCTGTCTGGAAGACTATAACCTTAGCAAATCATAGCCACAGCGTTTAAACACCACATGTCATATACCAGCACTGTATGCTGTCTTGTTTGCCACACACTACGACCTACATGTAAATATGCACATAACAACATTCACCAACATATATATGTCAACCCTTCACAAACAGTTGCAGTATGTACCTTGCTCTATGCACATGTTAAGATGCTAATATATCTGACACATAAATATCTCTACATATGTGTGTGCCATACACACACAAGGTACACACTGTTGTACGTCTGTAGACCTCACAGATGACCTGTTGGGCCTTGCTACAACATGACCAGTTCTCACATGTGTGCATGACAGTAATATTACAGGGAGTATTTATAGCTGCTAATGCTAAATTACTATACTAGCCTGGTACAGCAGTTGCCAATGCTAAGCTACACATTATATGACTATCATGCATGTGTTACTTTGTCACATCCATGTTTATATAGTTGTTTGCACTACTCCCCCAGACAGCTATTATACACAGTACTGTACAGAACATAGATGACATTATGGGATGTTTGACATTAAATGCTGAGCTATATATGTCACAGTTATGTCCCACTGCACACAGCTACACACTAATTTGTACATGGCAGTAGTCATGCATGGCATCAGTGCATACATACCTAATGCTGCCACATATGCATGTTTCAAAGTATTTACAGAACTCTTCATAAACATCTACTACTTGCCGGTAATCACATTCCTGTCACATACCTGTTTGCCACTTTCAGGTCCGTTTTTTTTTTTTTTTGACAATTTTTTTTTTTGGTGTTACCTAAGTAGAGATTGCTTCTACTTAATTCCTTTTGCTTATTAATTAAGTTTTTTTTTTACTTAATTAATATATTTGGTTGCTGAGTCACTCGAGTATTTTTACTTAATTTAACTTTTGTGTTATTAAGTAATAAGTAGTATTTACTCATCCACAAGTTCTGTGAAGCTTTATCACGTGCAATGTAATGATTGCATGTGGGGATAGCAAGTACAGTCTGCTTTTATAGGTATATGTACATGTGCATGTGATAACCTCTGCACCAATTGGTACCCAGCATTTGGTAAATGCATACAGCCTGCTGTGTGGGAATTGCAGTACTCACTGTCATAGCAACCCAATGCTATAAATTGCTAAGTTTTGTAGGCATAGTCCTTTCAGATTTCCAGAGTGGGGCCCATGCTTGTTTGCTGTTTACACTGTTGTTTAAGTCAGAAGGTTGGTATAATTCTTATATCTGAAGCTAGAGGTGTAGACAGTGATATACATGTTGTACTCAGACCTGACTGTTGCCACTTCCAGTACAGAGCTATCAGTGTAGAGTTTAACTCACCCCTACAAATGCTTACACAAGATATATGTGAGTATGTAGTTTCTTTTCTACTTATGTAATTGACTGCCATACAAAAGTAATTATTGATAAGTATTCTTTTTACACATGAACTGTTTGTGGACTGTTATACTGTGCATATTGATGTACTCACTTCTGCAGGGTTTGTGTATTTTTATTGTTGACATTAGCACTGGAGTCTCAGGTAAACTGGACAATTCCACTACTGAGTATATCTACCTACATCCTTGGTTGATGCTAAACACAAGTATATTTAAAATATGGTGGGGGGTGCAGACATACAGAGATCATTACATCTTATTGTGTGAGTGTTATCTTTCTGGACTTAATGGATTGGTATGTACCTGTTGGTTTATCAAGGCAGGTGGTCTGTCTGCATAGTTCCCAACTGTGAACCTATCCAGATGGTAGCCAGATGTTAGCCTGTTATTCTTTGTCTGTGCAACACACAGGTGTTTTCAGCACTGGTACAATGGCATTGTTATAGTCAGTTGCTACCAGTACATGGCTAGATCCTTTGGTATTTCTGTGTTGTACTCCTACATAAGGGTATGCTTGTGGAAGTCCTCACAAAGCTATTAGCAGAGTGTGTAACAGCAGATGAGCTGATATGCCTGTGTGTTTGTGCCTCTGCCAGGCCTATAAAACACTGAGATACATATTTGCTTGGAGTCAGGGATAGGTAGTTAAAAGTGAGGTACACCTCCCAACTAATAGAAACAGTAAGTGTAGACTTGAGTGAAGCAGTGCATATGGATTAGTACTCCTTTTATGAAGTACAAGCAGTGTCTACTGTTATTATTGTGATTATTCATTGTGTAATACAACACCTCTCTGACTAACATCAGTACTTTTCAGAGGGATTCAGAGGGACACAGCTAAAATAAGTTTCACAGTCAGGAAGTATGGCCTCTGCCCTAATCAGATATGCCAGTGTTTGTCCTGCTATGATACTGTGTGGGGGTTGTAAAGTACCTCAATAAAATTATTTGTTGCTAGAATGGCTGCTTCTCTTATCACAGTCATGTAATGCAATTCCACAACAATTGCTGGTAAAGATCCACAGAACAAGCTTTGTGTTATGGCCTTCCTATTTTTCCTTTACATTCACTCATTGTTTTGCATGATATATTTATTTCAGCACCAAGTTATTGTATATCTGCTGTGGCTTAGTGGTACTTCATGCAGTCTAGTGTGTCCAAGGTCTGGGGTTTGAGACTGACAGCGGTGTCTTATTTTGCTGCTGAGCAGAACAGGGGCCCTGACATACAGAGTGACTAAGGCACTTTTAAGCAGTTGTAAGCAGGTTTGCCTGAGTTTGCGTGACGCTTAGCGATGCTTAGCTAAGCGCACACATGCGCACACTCGCTCAAATACGCTAACTACTGCTTAAAAGTGCTTACTCCCGCTAACCCCCGTGCTAATTTCTTTGAAAGAAAAGAAAATGGGGAGATAGGAAAGTGGTGAAAAAGGGGGCACAAAGAGGGAAAGACAGTGGGGAAACCAGCTCGGGATGTGCAGGATGGGTGTAGGGAAGGTCCATAGCTGCACATTTCTTTACCAGAAACAGCTGTGCATATGTTACAAATTTGGAGTGAAATTTGAAACCTTCCACCCCTGAGAGAAGAGTGAGGACAACAAAGTATGTTGTACTGCCAATTCTAATTATCAGTTTACATGTCCAGCAGATATGTGTGCGAAATGGGCAGCTATGTATGGGGCGTAATTTTTTTGTGGGAACAGATTGTCCTTTTTTTTTTTTTCAGGTGAGAGTGGAATGTGAGGTAGAGGAAGTAGGTATGTTTGGGGAGGTAGGTTGGGAAGGTAAACAGATAAGACAAACAAGATGCATACAGGGGCGGAGTATGACACATGGGGTGGGTGAACACAATTAATGGGGACGGATGTTTGGAAATCGCAAGTTCATGAGCCCACAGATGGTAACAGTGGGACTGAGATCCCCACCCAGGGCCAGTCACCACTGCACCTTCACAGCCCCGAGGGTGGCTGTGCTGGGAGTTGCTTAGCAGGGGCAGGCTCATCCATGAGTCGCGCCACTCTCACCTCAAGCTGGCACAGGGGATCAGTGACTAAATGCTGGATCTCCCTACGCGCCACAACCCGGACCCTTTGGAGGGTGACAGGTGGCCCTTCTCTGCCCTCACTTGCAGGAGGAATGAGCCCCATCCCCTGCAGTGCTTCCACCCGAAGGTGGCACAGGACCAATGGAGGAGGGTAGCCTGGGCTGGGCACCGGACCTGCTGGTGCCAGGTGCAATCGCCAGCTGAGGAGGGACAGGTGGGTCTGCTGGGACCGGCCTTCCCATACGTTCTGTGATTAGGTGTGTTTAATTACAACATAGACAACAGCATTCCAAATTAGTTGTAACAGCATGCAGTAATATTCCCATTAACCCAACACACCAGGGTTCCAACAGTTGAACAGCAAGCATAACACATGCATATATTGAACAACAGTGGACATTACAACAGCATGCAGGGATGATTGGTGGCAACAGGCCACCAATATTGTGGTGTTTGAACAGGGCACATGCATCAAAGAAAATGCAGATTTTGATAGAACAATAGGACATATGTCCCAACAAATGTTTTGAGATTAGACATACCCATTGAGGTGTGGAATTGCATTGTTTATGCACAAAGAGTAGGGTACAAAAAGAAACCTCCATTAACATCTTATAAGTACTTTTAGTCTACACTACATTCCTATTGACTGCAGGTGTATACCCCCTACATGTATTATTACACTAGGCAACATGCATTAGATTGTGTAATGGGTTTGGCTAGTTCATTATATACCTGACCTATATCTGACATGCTAACTGTCCAAGATACAGATGTTACTGCTACATAGTTATATTTTATTTTTATATTTATGTATCTACATATCTGGATGTGTTCACGTGACATTTTCAGTTAAATTTCTGCAGAACCCTACATTTCATGTAGCACACTCACATTTCTGGGGAACACCTTGACAAGCTACTCGTGTGCCAGATTTACCTATGCATGACAGCCATTTACCGACTGTTGAGGACTGTATATATGCTTCACAGCTACTGGCACTTCCTTCATCCACTTTATATGGGACTGCACAACTGTGGGTTGACAGCACTTACTACAACAGTACTATTTATTTAATGCAAGGGTACAACAACATTTCAAAGTAAGTGACACAGACACACTCCAAGTATTATACCTTTATTAATTACATTAAACACTCTTTTCTACAGGCTCTCTCCTTTATTTGATATTACAGTGCATACAGAAGACCTATTCAAGACATATTATACCTTTATTGATAGGTTACAACACTCTTTTCCAGGCTCGCTCACTTATTTTATATAACAGTACATGCAGAGATAGTATTCCAGACTTATTTTACCTTTATTAATGGGTTACTACACTCTATTTCTGCCTCTCTGACTTATGTTATATAACAGTACATGCAGAGAAATTATTCAGGGCATTTTATAGCTGTATTATTGGGCTACAACACTTTTTGCATGCTCTCTCACATATATTATATAACAATACATGCAGAATAATTACTAACCTGCCTGGTGGTGCAGCCTATCTGCATAGGCTTGCTGATTCGCAACACGGACACCTGCAGCTGTGAAGTAAATGAAGGGATATTGAGACATACCTATCCATTATTTAGACTATATTAGCATGTCTTACATACTGCATTCCATGGCTACCTATTCAGTAGTGGGGCATCTTGCATATGACGGGCCACCTGGATCCATTGGTTCAGTAGGTCCTACTTCCGTCTCTTCAGGTCTGCATGGTGGTGACGGATCTGCTCATCAGTCCGAGGGACGCCTGTGACACTGGTGAGATCATGAGCCAACTGGTTCCAAGCCTCTGCCTTATAATCTGTCCCTTGGAACTGGCCCTGCAGGAGTCGAGACTCATGAAGATGGACTAGGAGCCAAACCATGTATTTTGACTCCTCGATGCCCCAGCATTTTGCTCGAAAGCGAGTACCCTCTCCAGCACCAGACATTCTAACTGCAGATGGATGCTACAATCAGTTATGGTGAGTATTCCCGCCTATGGAGCTTAAATATGTCGCATCTCCCGCACTTTTTTGTGATTGGCCATTTTTGAAAATTCTCGGCTGACTGCAGACCTGCTTAGCAATGGTTACCATACCATTTATAAGTATATGTATGTTAACAGTGGATGTTTATCCTAAGCTGTCATGGCTTAGTGGTTCAGTACTTTGATTATGGTACACAGTGTCCCGGGATCGAAACTTGTCATTGAATTTTATTTTACTACTGTCCAGACAGGCTAGGGGGTGTGGCTGTGTTTAGGCAACTTTACTCAACATTGCTCCACGTTCCTCCATGTTGCTCCATGTTGCCCGACATTGCCTGATGTTGCTCCACATTGCCCTACGGTGCGCTGATTAGCGCGGTGCACATCTCCACGCAAACTTATTGTGCTGGGTAAAATGCTGCTTAGCTGTGGGCAACTATATTGCGCTGGGTAAAGCACTGCTTAGCTGTGGGCAACTGTATTGCGCTGGGTAAAGTGCTGCTTAGCTACAGGCATTTATATGTCAAGATCCTTCTTACATTTCTATGTATACATTTTGTTCACTGATAAATAGGCCAGTGCAATGCTTTTTGTAATATTTTAGTCATATATATGTCAGGAATTATTTCATATGCTAATTTAAAACATAAAATAGAGAGGGGAGTGGTGGGACTCGATCCGTGAATGCCTCCTCTATGTGCGAAGACTCTACCACTATGCTATTGCTATTTGGATTGATTTGCATAAACATTTGTTATTATGCTCTTCAGTGTCGACATTGCTAACTCTAGCTAAGCTATGGGCACACCTGCGCAAACATGCGCAAATACGGGCAACTATATCGGGAATTAGAAAAAAATATATATATTTTACATTTTATAACTCTACTGGGGGTTTACAATGTGGGGGAGTGTAGTGTTGAGTATGTTGACATTTGAGTGGACTCACTCATGTGTGTTGACATTTCACAATTCAGACACTTGCAGGGGCGTGGACCTTAGGACTGCTCGGCCGTCAGACATGCTCCCTGCCTTCTTGCACGGTCCATGTAAGACTTGAAGTGGAGTCAGCGTGCCCTCATGAATATGCATGGCATGCTGACATCATACCGTTCAACTGCAGTTTCCGAGTAAGACTTATTTAGTCTTACACGGAGGTTTCGTGAATCCGGGGGAGTTTCTTTTTCTTCCTTGTTATTTGTTGAGAACTTCTTCCTTTCTTTCTTTTTTTGTTTCCTTCTAAACAAACCAGATCCTCAGATTGCTGAGTACTTGCATTCACAATTCCATAGTTCACAGGGGCCGCATCATCTTTCATAGGAGTTGAATGTTCTTTGCAGAAAATAGATGCATCATTTCCTAAATCTGTTCTATTTGTTCTATGCCTAACATTATTTAGTTCATCAGTCCAGTCATTAATATATGATACAACAGTTCTCCAAGCCATGCCAATTGCACATGTGCAATCATCATCAAGTCAAGATTTGCTCTAACAATGGTAAGCAAATCATCCAACTTTTGATGCGATGAACAATGATTACCAGTGTTATCCGCTGTTACCTTTAAATATGCATAGCATCTATTACACTGTAGAAGATACTTGTGCATTAGCAAATTGTTAATTGCATACTCATTTAAGGAATCCATATTCAGCTTTAATTGAATAAAATATTGCAAAGGAAAAAAATTACACAAAGTGGCAAAGAATTCAAAGGAACTTAAATCAACTTCTATGACAAAAATTATACCAGCAATATACAACTAAATAATAAAATATAATAAAGTTGTTCTGACCATACAAGTTCTACCAATCAGACAGAAGTTGTAATTTCTTTATGTCGCATGTGAAGCTTTGGCTCACTATAGCTCGCAGTCACACTTTCTTTTAACAGTAAAAATAAATACAATTTCAATTACCAGTCAACTCCACAACAAATCACAAACGAAGACAGGATTGTTTTGATATGCTCAGAATTTTCCTCTCTGCAGTCTGTGTAAATTTTTAGCTGTCTAAGCCCCTTGTGGTGGCTAGAGCTTGCCTGTCCAAAACATCCCTTTCTCACAACCAAAAGTGAAACTAAAGGTAAAACAACAAAATATAAATCAAAGTAAAGCTTGTTAATAAGCAGTCTCTTCTATTGTACATTTCCATAGTGTGCCACATCATTTGGTAACACATACACTGTTAGATGATATATAAAACATTAAAAAAGGCTAAGCTCCCATACCCATCCACCCACTTCATACATTTCATTCCAACTTCTAAAATACTTAGTTTACCCATGACACTCTGTGAGGCATTGAATCATGGATCATAGAAAAGAAATCATCAATGCAACTTGCATTGGATTTCCTTTGTCAGTTGTATTTTACTGGAATTAGTAATCCATTCCTCTGTGGTTGGCAAAGCTACAGCTGGAAGACTCTTGATCTGGTCACTGCCAAGGCAAGTACATTTAATCACCCTGTCAATATAACTTTCCCAAAATTTGCAACAGTTCCTACAAGCAGTTGTCTTGCATGAGGGTTAAGATGTACATGTGTACCAGACAGAGGTCACAACTGACTGCTATAGCCACAAGTAGTTATGGTGACCATATAATTTGCTTTGTATGTGGGTGCATGGTACAGTGCTTAATGTGTTAGCAAAAGTATGTATAGTGGGTAATAAAATGAGAATGATTTTATGGGTATCATCTAAGGACCTTACTGCATGTAGACACAACTACTTAGATATTAGTTTTCCATGCCCCTCAGACATGCTGCGTAAGGTATCTAGCATGCTTAACCAGTACTGTCATGGGTTCTCCTTATCTCTGATGATTTTGTCAGTTCTGGCAGCATACATCTCAATTTCTTAGTTTAAGAAATCTGGAGCAAACCAAAAAGAAAGGGGGGGGGGGGCAAAAGGCCCAAAATCAGGGACAGATTTTAAAAATTACTCTTACAGTATTAAAAAGTTGCTAGAATAACAAAGTTTTGCATTATTATGAATTTTGTGAAGGATATGAAGGCTGCAACTCAATTGTCTGGGATTATTTAATGACTTCAGCCCTCGATATGGTAAAAAAATCACAAAGTTTATGAGGAACAGGCAAAAAATATGAGGGAAATATCTGAACATTCTGCAAAACTCTAGGCAGTTGAGTGGTATGTCTGGCAGGTCCAACTACACCTGGAGCATGCGGCAACACTTTTACAACCAACAATGAAGCAATGGCTACTTCTCACTACATATCAGCCTACCATAAATTATCCTAGGCATGAGCAGGTTTATACAGGCTTGGTAGTCACGAGTTGTCCCAGGCATGAGCAGGTTTGTACAGGTTTGGTAGTCACAAGTTGTCCCAGGCATGAGCAGGTTTGTACAGGTTTGGTAGTCACAAGTCATCCCAGGTATGGCAGATTTATAGAAATTTGGTAGTTGCAGCTGCTCTCAAAAGAAAAAAACAAGATTGTCCTTGTGGTCATCTTTTGCATGGTGGGTGCAGATATCAAAGATACCCTATTTTGCTATGACTAGATATGGACACTAGCCACAAAGTGACCTAAACTTTATTGTGTGTAGATTCAGATGATGGATACAACTTTGATGACACAAATCTACTATTTAATTTAACATCTGTTAACCGGGAAAGGTCAACTTGGAACAAAGCCAATTTTCAGCAGAGACCCAGGGAGAAACACACCAGATGCATGTCTTTGTAACGTGGGAGGAAACCAGAGCACCCAGAGGAAGCCCACACAAATGCAAAGAGAACATGCAGACTCCACACAGAAAGAGCCTCAGCTGAGAATCAAACCAGAGAACCTCTTGCTGTGAGGTGGCAATGCTTCTGCTGCACCACTGCATTATCGAATTTCATGTTGAGCAGTGACGTGCTCTCACTTTGCAAACACATCTGCTCTGCATTGCTGTTATTGTGTTACAGTAATGCATATCATTTTTAATGGTGAGCCCACATATAGGAGACGGAGAAAGAAAGAGACAGTGAGAGTGAAAGAGAGAGAACATGTGCTGGCATTTCATTACTCTAGGTGTTGAGAAGTTGATGTGTTATGTTTTGTTTCAGCATCTGTTGTGCTGCTTCAAAGTTTATGGCAAAATATGTTTAAAGCTGTGCTCGGCGTGACATCCATTGCTGCACATATTTTGCATATGTTGGACCATGTCCATATCCACCCTAAATGTATTCCCTCAGCTGTGATGTGACATTCACCACATCTGGGATTGCAGAAAATGAGGGAGAAACAAAGTATAAAACAAAATTAAGTGCAGTAGCTGTAAATGTAGATGTGATGGTGTCTGGGGTTAAAGCAGTATCAGTTTCATCACTGTTTTAGACTCCAAGAAACACATGACATCCTAAATGTAAATTTATCAGTGACTGCAGTAACCTCTGAGAATAGATTAATTCTATGCAACAAACCACACTTGGGAGCTGGGAGAATGGGGAAGTGATTACTGTCAAAGTTCTAAAGGTACATGGGTAAAAATAGTATGTGCACATACACTGACCTGCATTAAGAAGTGTTTTTCACATTTGGGTTAAAGTATAGCAGGGTCTAGATCTGGAAATGTTTGTGATACTGGGCAACCCTGCATACAATATCATGTTCTTTTGTATCATAGTTGCCCAAATCTACTTCAGGGTGAGGGTTCCAAGGAGTTACTATCAAACAAGCCTAGTTGTGCTAATAAGAACAGTCATATATTAAACTGATACATTGAGAAAAAAAATCATTTAGTGTGTGTGCATGCACAAGTGCGTGTGTGTGCACGCATGTGTGCCCATGTGTGCACGTGAGTGTGTGTGTACGTGGTGGTGTGTGTGTGTGTGTGTGTGTGTGTGTGTGTGTGTGTGTGTGTGTGTGTGGGTGTGTGTGGGTGTGTGTGTGTGTGTGTGTGTGTGTGTGTGTGTGTGTGTGTGTGTGTATACGTGTGCGTCCATGCATGTGGGGTGGTGAGAATGAGAGAGCGAGAGAGAGAGAGATAGACAGAAATGACAAAAAATAACATTGCATCCTTAAGTGACCTGGCTAGCACAAAGAGACAATCATGGACTTCTGAGGGATAATGTGGGATGGCTTTAATAAAACAGACAATCAGAAGCTGCAAAATAAATATTAACAGAGTTATCACATGGAGAGTTGCAGAACCATATGAGACAGAGGTGAAAATTTGTTCTGTATATTATTTTTATTCTTTAAACTCAAGAAATATTTGAACTATTCATGTTGCTCTATTTGACAGGGAATATTTTGGAATATATTGCTTCTTCTGTGAGAGTTTACTGGTTCTTCAGTTGGCTTATAACAACATATTTTCATGTTCCCGGACAGCTTGTTTTCTATGCATGTGGAATGCCGCAGTATGCTCCCTTGTTTATCCAACAAACAAGTGTTATTATTGCTAATCTCCTCACCGTCACTAAGTTATTGAAGAAAGCCTTATTATACACAGTACCTGGAAACAATACATGTCTAGATGCTGCACACTTCCATTCTATTGGATTTTTAATGTGACAAGCATACCAACATTGGGTCTGGGCAGTAATGTCTAACAACTGAAACAATGATGGATTGAATAATATGTCCTCTGACTCAAGCACCTTAACATAAATAATTAAGTGTGCTTAATATTAATAGCAAACAGGTCCCAAGTGACTGCCGGTAGACAAATTCTATTTATTTTTCTTGATCTTTTCTTCCATTTATGTCTGGATTTCTTGCAACTATTCTTTTCTTTTTTTAACTTTGTTATGGAACCAGTGCAATTCTTTATGTATAATTGTCAGCTTCAATAAAACATATATGCATACATGCATGCATAAATACACACTTACATATATAAACATGCACATACACATATATAAATAAGCCAGAAAAACAAGAACTTTGAAGCTGGTTTCTTATATTAGCATTGTTTCTTATTTTTTAAGTACTTCTTGAATATTACTTTCAGAAACTTATATTGCTTACCTGTCCGAATCAATAGAGAGTCTGCTCATCATCTGAGGTGGAAGATCAGAAGTCTCTGTGTTCTGATCTCACACCAGGTACTTGTATTAATTTCCTAATACTGCCACAGTAATGCAGCATAAAAGGATGCAAAACTCTTGAGCATGCTCCCCTTTGGATGGCACATTATTCTGAGGTTCTGCCTGAGATGGTTGGAGCTCAGGTAGATGTAAAAGATCCCATGGCACACAAAAAAAAATGACTAAGTGAAATACCATGGTGCCCTGACTAAGTTTCCCCTAGTCACTATGAATACCACATCAGATCTCTCCTGACATGAGGACACTGGCCTAGTGGAACTAACCCAGTCAACAAAGAATAAATAAAAAAGAAATGACTATAGTGTCTAATTAATTTTCTGTAGCATAAATTATCCAAATGATGCCAGAGTCTGAAACAAGGTGTCCCATGTTGAAATGTATGGACATATTGTTTTCTAATATATAAAGGACCATTCATTGTTACTCCTATTTGTCATCTATAAAATCTACAATTCTATATGCAGCTAAAACCTTTCCTTAAAACTATCATTTGATAACAGATCTGAGAATTCACTATGGATGGTAAAAGGGTTGATGTCTAAGAAATTTTCTCCAAAACTTGAACATTAATCATGATTAATTAATGTGGAAAGAAAATTAAACTATGATTAGAGAATTTTAACTTTAAATTCTTTAATGAGATTAACAAAAAAAAAAAAAAACATTGATTATGCATCATGATCTGTACCATACACAAAGATCAAGAGGAAAAAGAAAATATATTTGCAGAGCTGAAATATAAAAATAAAGCACAAAAAAGGATATCTATGTTTATTGACAACTGTGAAAAGTATGCTTTGCTACTAATCCACAACTAATGTCCAAAACAGTTTTGAATAACATCTAAAATGAAGGGAGTTTGAATAAGGGTAGGCCCCAGAAAAGCAAAACTGCAGGGATTAATGAATGAAAAGTCATGGCAAATATTAGGAGGTGCAACACCCATCAGGATTAAAACACTCTCATCCAACTAAACAAACAACTCAGATGACAAATCAAGTCTACAATAGCCAAATTTGAGGTAAAGTTGGCCTCTCAGGCCAAGGATCACTGCAGGGTATTCTTTAGCTATGTCTGAAATGTCAAAGGCAATTAACAATTGTGTGCAGAGCTCATTGCAAACACAGCCACATATACTGAAACAGAAGATATAGTAAAACTACAGGCCAACAAACTCAACTTTATCTCTGTCTCCCCTCAACCTTTCCTCAGGAAATACCATCAAATATAACACCCTCTGCTATCACTAGGAAACAGATCCTTAATGCTCTCTTTAAGGCCAAGAACACTGCATCAATGGGCCCAGACACTGTCCCAAGATGCCTTCTAAATAGCATGAAATATGACCAATCAGACTTTCTGGACTTGCTATTTAACTGTAGCCTCCAAACAGGTTTTGTGCTTCATGACTGGAGAACAGTAACAGTCATCCCTCGGCACAAAGTTGGGCCATCTACAGACCCTGGAAACTACAGGTCATAAGTCTTACTAGTCTAATATGCAAAGCCATGGAAAGAATTATCAGGGAAATGATCAATAATGGCATAGTAAACCTCCAGACACTGGACCCAACCGAGTTTGGTTTCATCAAGGGGAGGTCATGCCTACTCAACCTGGTAGACTTCTTTGAGAAGGACACCAAAGCAATGTATGAGGACAAAATGGTTCACACTGCCTACCTTGATCTGGCCAAGGCATTTGACACAATACCTCATGTGATGACCCACCACTGGGCCAGTAATCAAGGAGTCTCAATCTTTACCACTAGCACCAGTGCAAATGTACACTGGGAAGATGACATGTACACACAGTATTTCCAGATGCAGCTTTCTGCATCAAGTACAATGTCCCCTAAGAGCACACAGAGACTACAGTCAGTCTGGGACTGGTTTCTCCCTCTTTCTCCAGATCTCCAATAAGACTCCCCACTGGCAAAGCTACAGAGTTGAGATCTCAGCTAAGTGGCCAAGCCAAGACCTCCAGCACCATCTCTGTCCAACCAGTGCTTTGTGTTTCTGCCCAAGTAGCTGACACACACATTCTCTGAGGTTTGAATTTATACATGCACACACACCTGGGACAGGCTGGCATAGGCTTACTAGCTATGCCCCCTTTAGCCCAGACTATAAGGTAGTTATCACTGCCATCAGCCAATTCCTCATCAGCTAGTTTACGTCCCTAAACAAAGGTTTTCCAATCTGTGTAATGTTACTGTCAATACAAATGATAGTTTGACCAAGAGCAATGCTATTAGGAGTGGCCCACAGTGTCACCAAATAAATATGCAAGTAATCTTAAAACTTAAATATGTCTCACAAAGATCGGCCACAATGAAAGGTTTAATAAATAATAAAAGAACAAGAAAATATTCAGTATATATATTCACAGTGACAGCAGAGTTCAAAACCACAGGAAATATTTAAAACAATATTGCAGGATAGTCTCAAATAAATAAAGAAAAACATATAAACTATACTTCACTATATTCATGACTGAGTCTAAGAGAATTACTATACTCTAGTTAACTTAGTTAAGAGCAAGGCAAATGTAGTGAATGGATCTTATAGTTGTTGTCAGGTACAAGACAGAATACAGAATGCTGTGTCTCTCTAGGGGGCTTTTCAAATTAATACCTCAAATATTACTGCTGGAATAGCTTGCAGAATGACATCATTCTTGTCAACTGACTCTATCCCAGGTGAAACCCCCACTGCTGGGAAGCTAGCAGTATTTATCATCTACCTATGAATATACATAGACCTCAGATCTTTGACAGATGCTAGAAGTAATAAAACAATTAGTTTCCTTCATGTTTTCGAAAACAGTAATTAGTTCACCCTAAACACTATATAGGGAGCTCCCTAGTATAGACATTCTGTCTCTAGCTGTCAATTTAATTGCAGCTATTTTTTCTGAAGTTAACCTCCTGTATTCCATTTTCCACTGTTAAAATATATACATTTAAACAGTTACAATAGTGTATGTACATTTCTGTTCTCTTCCACCAGGGCACACTCTGGATACATCTTTAAGCTCAGTACTTTACAAAATACATTTTTAACACATGTCTGTACAGACCAGTTTGATATACACATGACATACAGTTCACACACATTCGTAACATAAGCATCTTATATAGATCATGTTGATATTCACAAATGACATATAATTATTTACAAAATTCCAGATAGCTGTGCTGGCAGTATCTCCCTTTGTCACACCCCACTCGGGCATTGTTGACAAACTCAAGAGGTTAAG
The DNA here is from genome assembly GCF_019279795.1 of Protopterus annectens. Taxonomy (NCBI): domain Eukaryota; kingdom Metazoa; phylum Chordata; order Ceratodontiformes; family Protopteridae; genus Protopterus; species Protopterus annectens. The sequence goes on along the minus strand of NC_056732.1, from coordinate 800,228,304 downwards.
TACAAACCCATATGTCACCCAGTGGATAGCCAACTGGCTCACAGACAGGACCCAGATAGTTAAAATTGGGGAGTCCACCTTTACAAAGAGGCCAGTCACAAGTTGAGTCCCTCAGGTTTCAGTTCTTGGGCCCTTCTTTTTGGAATTTATATCTTTGAAGTCAAGACCAATGTCAGTGTTCTCTGGATGATTAAATTTGCAGATAATTGCAAATTAAGAGCTGTCATTGAATCCTACACTGACACAAATATTCTCAAGGAAGGGCCGACAGACACAAACAACTGGTGTCAGAGCCATGGACTAAAACTAAATGCCAAGAAATGCACAGTAGTATCCATTGGGAAATCATCCACCCCTGGTAACTATCATATTGACAACACACCCCTTAGTGATGACCCAATAGTCAGGGACTTGGGATTAAACATAGATAGTAATGTAGCCTTTGACCATCACATGTCTACAGTTGTGAGGAAATCATTCTATGTTTAGCAACTAATAAACAAAGGTGTGGGATCTTGGTCCAAGGAATTCATTGTTCCATTGGACTCGACATTCATCAGACCTATCATTGAGCACAGTGGCCCCTTTGGTACCTACCTAAGCAGGCATAACCAACAAATGGAATGTCCACAGAGGTTCCTCACTAAACGAATACAGGGCACAATTAAAATATCCTATGCAGACCGCCTCAAGGCTCTATCCCTGTATTCTGTCTCCTACAGGCTGTGGAGGGGAGATCTATGCCTGGCATACATGGGATTATCAGACCCCACTCTGATGGACCTCCTGGATATCAACAAAACAAACAGCACCAGAATTACCCATTCTTAAACCTTACCTGTGATATGAATAGGACCTGCCGAAGAGACAGGTATGTATCCCAGAGACTACCCCAACTCTGGAACATGCTCCCCATCCACATGAAGCAGAGTTACTCCCTAATCAAATTCAAGTGCAACTTGGACAATTGGATGGGGAACAGGAAACTCATCACTGGTTTGGCACCCATGTCTCTAATGGAAACAAGCAACATGTAAATGGTTCATCTACTAGGCCCCTGTTTGTAAATGTTTCATTTCCCCAGCCCCTGCTTACACTTATCAAGGGTACCAAAACTTGTCAGAGATTTGGAATGCAAGGCTAGGCTTAAAAAGCCCTTATGGTCATTAGCCTAATGAAGATATATGAACTTATGAACATACTGGAACAGTGAACACTTCAGTTTGTGTGACTGAAGGACGGAAAGCCATCATTGCTCCTGTAAGGTAAAAAATAAGCAATGATCACAGTTATTGTATCACTTAGATGCAGAATCAGAATACCCAGAGTACTAATGTAAAGGTAAACTGACAACAATAGTGCAAAATCATGAGTGGGTTTCATACCCGAACTACTAAAGTGGCACCACTATAAAAAATCCACATGTTACTTATCTAAACTGCAGTACATGCACTAAATCAGCAGTCAGTTATCAAAAGCAGCAAATTAGTTACTCCAAACAGACTTTGTCATGAAAAGCAGCATCAGCTTAAGCACGTAAGTAATGTACTAATAGATACTACCTACTCACCCCAATGATGATTTGGCAACATTGGTCGACTGGTTAAAAGAGCCAACATTATAAACCCCATGTTAAAGCAAATCTAGTCAGATTATTGAATGCACATTCTTAATTCCCTGCAGTAGTGAGTTTTACACAGACACACCATGACAAAAGCAAACTGAATGCTTATAAGAGTCAGTGCTGTATAAAATTGTACCAGTGCCACCAACCACCATGTATCACAGCTTCAAACTTAATTAAATTTCTCAGGAAATCAAGATCCCCATTAGGGAAACCACCATAAAACCTTTCTCCAAAGCCATCTTCACGCTTCTTAAGAGAGAAGTGGCAAACTTCACGACACCCATGCAGACGGACAATAGAGGTACGACTGCTGAATAGGTTCATAGGTTCATAGGTTCATAGGTTCATACTAGGCTATCTGCCCGAGGGCATTTACAAGCCTAGCCCATAGTTTTGTGGCTTACGCCACCCCTTTAGTATGGGGAACTATACCCATTATTTTGCTGTGCCTCTGTTGAGCAGTGACACTGAGGTAATCCCTGGGGTATATCTGCGATCTCCCATCCATTGGTCAAGATTTCTCTTGAACAAGGCCAGCGAGGTGCTCTGCCTCACATATACCGGGATTTTATTCCACAGCATAGGGAGTCTTTGGGTGATGAATCTATCCCTCCAGCACGTCCTATTAATAGCCGTGTCGAGGTTTAAGTCTCCCGCCCTTGTGGCTCTGACGGATCTAGATTTTTGAGGTGAAGCATATTCATCAAATCTGGGTTTGACATGGCCTTGTATGTTAGGCAAAGGTCACCTCTGAGCAAGTGGTAGCGACTGAATAGAGCTGGAGTTCTTTCAGTCGGGCAGCATAGGACAGATGTTTGAGACCCTTTATCCTTTTGGTGAGGAACTTTTGTGGCCTCTCCAGCTGCTGCAAGTGTCGGGTCAGATACATTCGAATGGGGCATTGTACTCAATCATTGGTCTGATGAGTGATGAGTATAGGGAGACTATGACCTCCCTTGATCTAGATGAGAATCCCTTCATGATAAGGTGGGCAATGTAGAAGGTCTTCCTAACTACTTTAGCTACATGGGTGTCGAATGACAGACTACTATCAACCTGGGTCCCCAGGTCCCTGATAACTTCTTCTGTACTCAGTGGATTGCCACCTATTTGGTAGCTAGGGTAACCTTGTTTTTCCCGAAGGGTATGACTATGCATTTTTGGCATTTAACTTTAGGCCATGGCTCTGGCACCAGTTATCCGTTTCTGTGAGACCCTTCTGAAGGATATCTGTGTCAGATGTGTTTTCTACTATGGCGCCCAGTTTGCAGTCATCTGCAAACTTTGTCAGCCATAACCCTCCTGTGTTTGCTTGTACTTGGAAAAGTAGATGCCAAACAAGAGTGGGCCCAGGACTGAGCCCTGTGGTACACCACTTGTGACAGGCTTTGAGTCTGACATGGCGCCAGCAACTCTGACCCTGTGGGTTCTGTCACTCAGCCAGTTTGCAACCCATCTTGTGATGTATGGGTTAACATTTAAGCTGATGAGTTTTTCAATGATACCCGAGTGGGGTATTGTATCAAAGGCCTTCACCAGATCGAGGTAGGCTGTATGGACTGCCTTTCCTCATCAATGGCTTTGGTGACTGTTTGAAAAAGTCAACCAAGTTTAGAAGGCATGATCTGCCTTTGACAAAGCCAAACTGGGATGGATCCAAAGTCTGCAAATTCCCTATGTCTTTATTTATGAGGTCCATTATGATCCTCTCCATGGCTTTGCAGATAAGGCTTGTCAAGCTAATGGGCCGGTAATTTCCAGGGTCGGTGGAGGCACCGCCTTTGTGAAGTGGGACCACAGTTGCAGTGCACCACTCCTGGGTACGTATCCAGAGGTAAGACTATGATTAAACAGCTGTCCTAGCTGTGGGTTTAATTCCTCGTTGAGTTCGTGGAGCACACAGCCGGGGACACCATCAGGTCCCATGGATGCTGTGTTTTTGCTTTGGAGAGAGCAGTTCTCACTTGGGCGTTGGAGATGTTTGGGGGCTGCAATCGCTTGGTATAGATATCTCTCCTTTTGGGGGAGGGGAGAAGTTTGCACTGAACCTGTCAGCCAGTATGTTGGCAATGTCTGTAGGATCAGTAATCTTCACATCATTTTGAACTAGTTCTGAGCATATCTGGGAGTTTCCTCCCAGGTTTCTAACATAGCTAAAGAAGGCCTTATGATTGTCTTTTGAGTCTTTAGCTATTTTTCTCTCAAAATTTGCTTTGGATGATTTTATGAGAGCTCTTAGTTTTTTACTTATAGTGATCAAGGGTGTCTTACCTTTTAAGGATTTTGCTCTATCTTGTAGTAGCTTCCTCCTTTTGTTGTAGAGTTTGTTTATGGCTGGGGTCCACCAGAGTGGACGCTTGCCTTTGGTACAAAGAGTCTTTGTTTTGCTTGGGATTGCCTTATCCATGCAGTCCTGCAGGTGCTGGTAGAAGGCATTTGTAAGTGATTCAGCGGCTTGAGTACTGTTTTCCGTCGGCTCGGGGGCCTTAAAGGAGACCACACTAGTCTTTAGAAGTGTGAAGTCGGCTTTCGAGAAGTTCTTTACTGTGGTCTTTTTTATTTCAGGCTGAATCCTACACAAATGCACTTTATAAGCACTTACACGAGTGCATGGATCGTGCAATCCCTAACAGAACCAAGATGTTATCCTCCAAAAAAAGGAAGCCAATCTGGTGGTCCTCTACCATAAACAAACTCTACAACAGAAGAAAGAAACTGTTGCAAAAAAGAGTAAAATCCTATGATTGGAGGAACTCCCTGGTCAGCCTCAATAAGAAGCTGAGATTCCTCATAAAATCCTCCAAAGCTAGTTATAAAAACAAAATCTCCACTAATTCTAAAGACAACCACAAAGCATTCTATAGCTATGCCAAGAATCTCAATGGCAACACTCAGCTCTGCTCTGAGTTACAGCACAATGGCACTAAATATACAGAACCAACTGATATTGCCAACATCCTGGCAGATAGGTTCAGTGCTAACTTTACCCTCCTCTCAACCCCTAAAGGGCCCATCTCTATACTGGAAGAATGCAACGTTTCTGTAATCATGGGTACACAGGTAAAAACCACACTATCCAAAGCCAAGAACACAGCATCCATGGGACCGGACAACATTCCAGGCTGCATTCTACATGAATTACAGAACGAACTGGCACCCCACCAAAGTACCATGTTCAATCATAGCCTTACCTCAGGCTTTGTGCCCACTGAATGGCACACAGCGATAGTCATCCCACTCCACAGAGGGGGAGCCACCATAGACCCCAGGAACTACCACTCCATTAGCCTGACGAGCCTGGTCTGCAAGGCTATGAAACGTATCATCATGGATCTTATGAACAATGACATTGGTAATCTCCAAACTCTGGACTCCACCCAGTTCAGGTTTGTAAAAGGCAGATCATGTCTCCTAAACCTGATAGATTTCTTTGAAGTGGTCAGCAAAGCTGTAGATGAAGGTAAGGTGGTTCACTCAGCCTATCTATGTCTCGCCAAGGCTTTTGACACCATCCCCCACTGTGGAATTATAGATAAACTCACTAAACTAGGTATAAATCCCTATGTCACAAGATGGGTTGCCAACTGGCTCACTGCCAGAATGCACACTGTGAAAGTCGCAGACTCCAAATCTGACTTCAGCCAGTGACAAGTGAAGTACCACAGGGTTCAGTCCCGGGTCCTCTCCTGTTTGGTATCTACTTCTCTGAAGTACGGGCTAACACAGAAGGTCTTTGGCTAATGAAGTTCGCAGATGACTGCAAACTAGGAGCCATAATAGAAACTCCTAACGATGTGGACATCCTACAAAAGGGCCTCACTGATGCAGATGTCTAGTGTCAAAGTCATGGCCACAAGCTCAATGTGAAAAATTGCATTGTCATCCCTTTTGGTAAAAACTCTGTACCCATGAACTACCCCATAGGTGGTAGTCTACTTAACACTGAAAGTGTGATAAGAGACCTTGGGACACAGTGGACAGTAGTGTCTCCTTTGATAATCACATCTCCACAGTAGTTAGGAAATCCTTCTACGTGGGACACCTCATCACAAAAGGTTTCTCATCCAGGAAAAAAGAGGTCATTGTTCCCCTCTACTCATCACTCATTAGACCCATTATTGAATACAGTACCCCTTTTGGTATGTACCTCACAAGACATCTACAATAACTGAAAAGGCCACAGAAATACCTCACAAAGAGGATTACCAGCCTGAAACAGATGCCCTACGCAGACCGTCTCAAAAAACTCCAGCTTTACTACGTCGCATATCAGCTACTCAGAGACAATCTCTGGCTAACATACAAAGCTATGTCAAACCCAGAGCTGTTGGACATGCTCCACTTAAAGAAATCCCAGTCCCTCTGATCTACATGCTCTAGGGAGCTAAACCTTGTCACAACAATAAACAGAACTTGTTGGAGGGATAGATTTCTGTCCCAGAGACTTCCCATACTCTGGAACAAACTACCTATCTATATCAAACAAAGCTCCTCATTAGCACTCTTCAAGAAAAATCCTGATGATTGGATGGGAGATAGGAAATTCACCCCAGGGATCACTTCTGCAGCTCTGCTCGACAGGGCCACAGGAAAATAATTTTCTTGGGTGGCGAAAGCCATGGTACCTTTTTGGCTAGGCTTATATAGGTCCTAGGGCCAATAGCCTAGTAACCACCTATGAACCTATAAAGAACAAGCTCCACTGTTCCTCACAAACACAATTGCAAGATTTCTGTGGACAGTCTATGGTCTCAGCCAGATGAACACAAATGCTGTCTCTTTATTTTGCTCACCATGAAGTACTTCCAAAGCAGATCAGACTGTTGCTTCACCAATAGATGCTGCAGCTGTTCTATGTTTTAATGAAGTTTTAGTTCCAACACAAACCTCTGGCACAGAAATTACAGACATACCAGAAATCAGGTGAGTAGTCAGGTGCAAGCTGATGTACCCTTGATGAACTGCTATTGTATCTGTGCATGCACCCCAAAACAAAGGTGTCCTTAAAGCATGTCAGTAAGGGGGGTGACAATGATGGAAAAAACTCCCAAAGCTCTTCAAATGCCCCTAATGAAAGCACACGCTCTTAAATACTTTACATTGTGCTAGAAGTAGACATCAAAGTTATACCAGCTGGCCATGGTGTGAAACTGCACCTTGCTCGACATACATATTGGTAGAAGTGCAACAGACATGCTTTTGGTCTGGACAATGACAGGTTAACTTAAAGACTGCATATGGGGACACTATCAAAGTCTGACATGACATATATAGGTTTGGCTTTGAAGTAGTGTTCCTCTATGAGCACAAGGGCCCCTTCAGCTCTTTGTCCTTAGGATTCCATTTATGGTGTATAACTGATGCATCACACCAGTCTTTGAACCAAGGGTCCCTTCAGCCACCCTTTGTACAGACTGACTGAGGTTTGACATTTTTTCAACATTGGTCAGTGGTAGAACTCCCCACTTAATGCCCCATCGCATATACATCTTTAATAAAGTAACCTTTTTTCATTGGCCATTTTTCTGGGTTAATATTCATAGGTTCATAGGAGATCACTAGGCTAATGGTTCAAGAGCACTTAGAAGCCTAGCTATTATAACCAGGATTTACCTGATTTAATATCTCTAGGGGCTAGAGGATGGTTTAGGTTTGTGTCCATGCTTTTGAGCATTTTACATAGTGTCCCTGTTCATAAGGGATATAAGCAACACCCCAGGAGTGAATTTACAATTCCCCATCTATTGTTCCAATCCGAGTTTGAAGAGAGTCAGGGAAGAACACTGCTTTATGTGAATAGAAACCCTGTTCTAAAGAAGCAGTAATCTATGAGACACATATCTGTCTATCCAGCATGTTTTGTTCATGTCACATACTAGGTTTAGATCCTTGGCTTAAGTAATCCTTATGCACTTTGTCTTATGAATGTGTATCAGTTCCATCAGGGCAGGATTTGAGAGTGCCTTATAGGTTATGCATAGATCGCCCCTTAATAGTCAGAAGAAGACAGAGTAAAGGAATAGTGCTTTGAGTTGATCCACATAGGATGTTTTGTTTACACCCTGTATTTGTTTTGTAAGGAACCTCTGAGGCTGCTCCATTTGTTGCAAGTGCCTGGTCAAGTACATGCCAAAAGGTGCACTGTCCTCAATTATTGGTCTAATGAGGGCCAAGTACAGTGGGACTATAACTTTCTTTGACATGGATGCCATGCCTTTATTGATAAGCTGTGCCACATAGAAGGACTTTCTCACCACTATGGCAATTTGGTCATCAAAGTTCGGATTACTGTCTACCTGTGTACCTAGATGTTTTATCTTTGGATCTACTTTTAATGGTGTGCGATTAATGTTGTAATTTGCAAGGGTAGTTGACTTCCCAAAGAGTATTGTTATGCATTGTTTTGCATTTAGTTTTAGGCCATGACTCTGGCACCAGTCATTTCTTTGAGTCAGACTCTTTTGAAGGATATCTACATCATTGGGGGATTTTATTGAGTGCTCTAATTTACAGTCATCAGCAAACTTGATTAGCCAAAGACTTTCTACATTAGCCTTGACTTCAGAGAAGTATATTCTGAACAGGAGAGGACCAAGCACTGAGCCATGTGGTGCACAACTAATAACTGGTCTCCTGCTAGATCTCGATTGTCCTAGTCTAACATGTGTCCTGTTTGTGAGTCATTTGGCTATCTATCTGGTGATGTAGGAATTTGTGCCCAGTTTTGTGAGTCTATCAATAATACCCAAGTGGGGAATGCAAAATGCCTTAGCCAGGTCAAGGTAAGCAATATGCAATGTTTTACCCTCATCCATGTCAAAGAACTCCACCTGATTGAGCAGGCTTGACCTATCCTTAACAAAATTGAATTGGATTATGTTCAGTGTTTGGAAATTTCCTGTGTTATTGTTTATCAAGTCCATGATTATTCTATCTATGGCCTTGCATATGAAACTAGTCATACTTATGTGTCTGTAATTTCCTGGGTCTGTTGATAGACCTCTTTATGCACAGTGATTACAGTAGCTGTCTTCCACTCCCCAGGGACACAGCCAAAGTGGAAGCTGTGGCTAAATAAAGATCCTAGTGAGCCTGATAGGTCATGTTTCAAACTATTTAAGAGGCATCCTTGGATACTCAACACCCATCAAAGCTGTGTTGTTAGCTATAAAAAGTGCAGTGGCGATCTGTTCTTTTGTAATAACTGGTAGAGGAATGGTGGAAGGTATTTCCTGAGGGGTAACCAGAGGTAATGGAAAGTGAAGTTTGAGCTATATTTATCCACCAGCAGATTTGCTATATCTTCTGCCTGGGTCTATACCCATCTACAACACACATTGTTGGGTGTTGCCCTTAAGACTGCAGATATAACTGCAAAAATACCTTGTGGTTATTCTTAACTTGGGACGTTATTTTTGCCTCAAAATTCACTTTTGAAGACTGAACTAGTCACAGTTTTCTTGTTTAGACTAAATATGGAGTTTTTTCTCTGTTGTGCATGTTTTCTCTTACTTCCAGACAGGATTTTCTTTCTTTTGTTGTCCAACCTATTTATACCAGGGATCCACCAAGGTGGCTTGTTTTTGTATTTTTGTCATAAGCTTATTGTGGTCTAGTACTGTCTTTTCTATGCAGTTGTTAATAAGGTCATACGAGGCTTTTGTATACACCTCAGCATAAGCTTCTGTGTTTTGTGGGTTGGGAAAGCTTGCAAATTAGCTATGCCATCACCTAATAGGAAGATGTTTGCCTTAGAAAAGTTCTTAAAGATTTTGGGGTTAGGTGGGGGTTCTAGCTTTATATTTATTTCAAGGGAGACCACTTTGTTATCTGATCTAGCCAGTGAGAACATTACACTTGGATGGGAAGTGCAATGCTCTTCTTTATTTGTGAGTACCAGGTCTAGGATATTTGCACCCGTAGTAGGAATTCATATGAGCTGCTCTAAGGCATTTGCGCTGACAAAGCCTAGACATCTTTGAGTCTGTATGTTAGTGGTTGTGTATGTTTCCCATTTATGGCAGGGGTAGTTGAAATCACCTAGGAGTATGGTATTGGGCTGAATGGTAAGTGATTCTAGTAAATTCATATATGAGGTATATCTTTCCAGGTTCATGGTGGAGAACTTGTAGCTAGCAAGGGTATGGTAAGGGATTTTTCCTATGGTTAGTTGTACATGGAGTAGGTCAAGTGCAGCATAATGTTTGACCAGTCTTGAGGTGTGTTTATCCTTTTTGTAGATGGAGTTTCTGTGCAGTTACTGGTCTGAATGTGTGAAAGGCACTATAGCCTTGCTCTCCTGGGGTACTTTCGGCAGCTTTTAACCATGTCTCAGTAACTTCACAGACCCCAGCATTCTCCAGGTTGAGGGGTGCTTACAGAGAGTGTAGTTTCTTGTTCAGACTACTACCATTGAGCTGTAATATCTTTAAATTATCATGAGTAGATTTTGCTATGTTGGAATGTTCATCTGTTTGCCAATGCTTATAAAAGTTGCTATAGAGTTGTATAATGTTTTGGCCAATATCTGAAAACCTAGTGGCAAAAGGTGAAGACCATCCCTGGCAAAGCAGTGTGGCCTCTCAATCATGTCGTGCCAGGATGACAAAATTCACCCCCCCCCCTTGGACTGACACCAGTAGCTAAGCCAGTTATTAAAGTCAGTCATATACTGTTTGTATTGTGCCATCTTACTTGGCGATGGTAAAATGGTGCTTAATGCTAGGGTCATACCCATCTCTGACACATTCTAAGAGCTCAACCATGTCTCTCTTCATATAGTTCAGGAAAGTATGTCTCAAGTCATTTATGCTGACATGGACTATGACTGAATCATACTAGTACTTATGGTTTAGTGACCTGAGTGCTTGCATGTCTGGTGAATCCTGGCAACTAACTGTAACCTTCACCTTATTCATCCTAGTGTGAGGAACATCAGTGTGTCTCACAACATAGTCTCCTGTAACCAAAATATTGGGCTTTGTGATGTTACACCTTATGGAGTGGTAGCAGAGACACTATGAGATGCAGTTTTATGTGTCGTGGTGAGAGCTGTCTTGTTTGTGTGCATGCAGAGGTTCAGAGGACTGCATCTGGGAGGCCTTTGAGGTTTGGATAAGTTACATGTGAGTACTTCCGCATATGTGGGTCTTTGTGTCTGGTCCTTAGTTAGTGTGGTGAGTGTTGTGAGTGGGTCACTGACAACATGTTTGCATTTTTTGTGTCCGTATGTGAGAGTCTTGCCTCAAGTGACATTGCGTAACTACATCTATCACATACTATCCTTGTCTGTTTCAGAGTTAAGTGGCTGTAAGAAAATATGAGGCAACTGCTACATTACCTCAGGATGTTCATGTCCACCAAGCTGGATGCAGAGATAGCAGGAAAGTGCATATCCATGGTTGCAGGTCCTTAATATGTACTTTAAAATGGAATAGAATGGGGTTGTTTATAATGGAACAATGGATGGGTGCTTACATAGTGTAATCTCCAGCTAACCTGTGAAGCAATGCTTGTCAGACACAGACCGGTGGATCTATGAGCAACAACAGTTCTTAGTACTGGGATAATGTAATCTAAAGCTAACTAAATGCAACAATGCTGCGCAGCAGACAAACCATTTGCTCCTTGAGAAGCTCAGAACTGTGGAAAATTTTAGAGGTAGTTCTTATACGGAAAAGTACAACCTCTAATGATTGCATATATACAGAGCCTGACTAACTGCCACTGTGAGAAGCACAGCATTATGCAAATATGAGGCTTATAAAGAATCACTAAAATCAAGCTTTAAACTAGGTATGCCCACAGGCCAGTGAGATAAGCATACAATAAGCTTTTCACCAGCAATTCCCAGCTCAGACAGGTGAAATCATCTCTCTACTACCACAAGAGTGCAGACTTTAAAACCCTCTTAATGTAAAATGACTGGTTTGGAGCCCAGGTATTAGGGGATCATAAAGCAGATGCCTAAAATTACTGAAAACAGCATTTAGAATGTATTTAGAGCACTACAATTACAGAACAGCAGTCCATACCATATCTGCCAACCTCTTAGCCCAAGAAATCTGGACAAAGCCAAAAATAATGGGGGCAAAGGCCACAGAATAGGGACAGATTTTAAATACTGGTCTTAAAACCTTAGAAAATTGATCAAATTACAGGTTCTACATGCATGTCCATTTGCTTTATAATATGAAGATTGAAACTCAAATGTCTGTCATTATTTAGTGAGTTCCATCCACAAAAATCATCCAGAAAACCACAGATTTTATGAGGCATGGAGTAAAAATATCAGACAATAATCTAGACATTCTGCAAAAATCTGGACAGTTGAGAGGTGTGGTCCTTACAGCATATTCTGCAACGTATCCATTTTGTCTTGCTCAGGTGTCATTGACTCCCTCTTCAAATAGTGGAGTCTACACAAGAGTGCATGTCTTGATGCCAGGCTGTGCACTACATCAGTGAGGACCAGACATGACAGAGTTCTGTTTCCATTAGAATTTATGTACATGCTTTTTTTCTGTTACAGAACCTACATATTCTCCTCGCTGACATCTGTCAGGTGTTGGTGGCCCTTGGAACATAGCAAATCCTCACCATCTGCTGTGCTGCCTGCTACAGCAATTCCCTGACATCCTTCTTTACCCTTGTATTTGCACATAAGATAAGTAGTTCTTCTACAGGTGCATTCACACCCCTCTATAAGGAGCAGTTTTTGGCACCTCAGACTTTGCAGTACCGATATACCTGATGCAATGTACAGTGTGATTGGTTGACATTAGTATCCACATCTGTTATGGACATATCTGCCTATTCCCCATTATGTACTTTGCAAATAAGCATTACTGTATAATAGAGTAATTTGCCTGCCCCTAAGCCGCACATCAATATTGTGTGACCCACAAAGGTCATCACCTACAGGCAGTGCTTCTGTAGTCTGTGTTCTTCTCAAGACCAGCTATGCATTCAAGTGGCTTTAAAGGATGTGGACTCATATCTGGGCACGTGTGACTTAGAATTTTTCTTTTTCTCAGCTAGTATCAAACATTTGGACTATGGAGCACTTCCATGTGTGTTGTTCAACCATTTGGTAGTAGGCCAGGTTTAAAGTAATTACGTGCTCACAGATGGCATTGCAATAGGTCTTCCTTCTTCCTCTGTTCTGCTAGTCCTTCATTCGTTATACTAGTTTTTGGCAAAATGAAATTCTGATATTATGGTATGTGTTCATATGCCTTCACTCTTCTAGTGTTCTGTAAACAGGCATTCAGTCTATCCTCACATTCTCATCTTGACGCAGGTACCATGTGTGTTTTCATAATTTAATTGTTTAAATTTTCAAATTTAAAAAAGTCAGAACGTGATTAGTTGCCTTTCCTATGTCATATTTGACACAGTTCTCCAGTCTTTATGTACAATTATGCTTCCTGGAAATGTCAAATTTATTAATTTTTCTGCTAGTGACAGAGCATGAATTTGAGCCATTGCAAAAAAAAAAGTGCAGTCACTGTGAGTTGTTATTTGTGCTATTTACAGAGGTATGAGTAGTCACATCAGGAAGAAAATAGAAAACCTGAAACCTAGAGATGAAGTACAGACTGGGCCTGGAAAATTATGTGCAACTTAAACATTCAGCTACTTTATATGAACAACTGATCTAACCACTTTTCCTGAAGAAACCATTAAATGAGCATAAACAGCTGTTTAGGAATTTCCAAAAAAAGCATCAATCAAAAAGAGTAATAAAAACTACACTAATGCTACCTCTGAAGACTATTGATAAAATATCTAGGTACTCTGTAGCAACTCTAGGTATGGATCAGAAACACAGTGTTACATTATGGGGATAGAAACTGCACTGTATTAAGAAGATCTTGCTGAAATATGTAATCACATCAATACGTTACGGCAGCAGTCACAACCTTGCCATTTTGGACACAAATTAGATAACGTTATTAATTCTTACAAAGACACAAGAGTGTTTGCCCTGTATAAAATGATCATATCAAAGTTAATTTTTTTTCTTTCTGTTTCTTACCATAGTTCTTTCATGAGAAATAAGGGACGAGGGCTCAACTAAAAATATTCTGAAGAAGCAGTTGAATCCTAAATCCTAAAGAAAAACAATGAGGACCATGGTACAGCTGCTGACTTCAAAGGAAGTGGGGCTACAGGGAGCAAATAAATTGGTGTGGCTGAATGGAGTAGGGTGAGTCTACATCACAGGAGCATCAACTTTTGTGGATGGGTACTATAATAATCTGTCACACCACTTGCACATGTAAGCAGCTAGCTGTCTGAGGTGTACACAGTGTAGCCTCATGTCTAGCTAAGAACCGGTCAAGTACATAGTCACTCACCTTCCTAGCACAGGGATAGTGATCAAGACAAGAATCATTGTATAGCTTTGCAGCCCTAATCATAGCAAGATTGTCGATACTGTAGGTCCTTTTAGAAAAAAGCTTTACTTGTCACAGACAAAAAGGTATGTACTTTATCTATTATCATGTTTAGACACAAAATGCATATAACATAAAGGGAAACATCAAAAAACATAATTGGTTAAGTAAAAAAAAAATCCCTCTTATATTGACAATCAGGCAGACATCGTGAGTTCAGGTAAGTAAGGAACACTAGACCAAAAGTCACCATTTAATGAAAAAGAAATTCAGTTGGTATTGGAATACATCATGTTTACCCAAGGAAGTAATGGACATCAGCTGGTAAACATTGTAAATCAAGTGCAAGCAGGAATAGTACAAAGCATGACCAAGTTGTCCAGGGTCATTTCTGAAGGACCATGCTCTCCAATGGAGACTCCACATGAGAGCCATAGAGGTTGATGTTGCTGACATATGTATTTGGTCGTATGCTTGGAACAGGAAAGCAGTAAAGGCAATAACAAGAACTTTACCCTAGTATCTGACAGCACAATGCATTGCAACACTTGCCATGTTTTTTTGGCAATGAATTGTGCAATGTAATGGTAGTTGTGTTCTTTCTTAAATATCTCAGCAAAAGTGGAATCCTTTATGTCAACATGTAAAGCCTCTACCCGGTTATTAGCATGACGAGGCTTGACAAGGGATTACCCATAAGTCTTTTGAGTATCAACCTTATTACCTATATCATTTGTGGGTAGGGAGGCATCTATATATTCACAATACTGACTACTGGAACACCATCAACTGCTTGCTCTGAGCTTCCATATTATTTGCAGGCATGGGCTTGCCATGATAGTTGTCACCACTGTCAACACCTGAAATACCTCTTTCCTTGAAAGTTTGAACAACTATGATGCTGGGCTTAATTATGCATTGGGATGCCCTCCAAAATGTCTCAAACAGCTCTTTAGCATTATGGCAATAGACGATTATAAGTGTACCGGACAAAGGTTTCATAGAGTTCATAATGTGATGCTGAAGAGGAGCAGTTACTCACACTGAACAAGACAGCTAGCATCCATGATTGCCTCCAGGTTATCTAGATCAACATCATGCAAAAGCCATGTCTTCCACATAGCACCTTCTGAGGGCACCCCATGGCCCATCAAATAAAATACTCTCTAAAGAATTTCACCAAAGTATTTCCCATTACATGTCATTACACAGACCACACCTGAACCCTGGACCAGAGAGACAGTAATTTTGTCAGTAAACCTAGGTTTAGCTCTGGGGTGTTCTCCTAGGTCATAGTCTGGCATTCTCATGTTAAGAAGTAAAGCTTTATCAATGTAGCCAGCCTCAGCCCAGGCAACATAAAGAACAGGAGAAGCACAACCCTTTGAATGAATAAAATGGTCATTATTGACATTTCAAGGATAAAGTGGCTAGAATTTTTTGATGATGAAGAAAAGGACTGCCATTATCTCCCCAGCACCGCAGCAGGTCATTTAATGGTCAGAGATGAATTAACCAGTTGCTTTACTAGAATGGATACAGAGACTGTCAGCAACTCCTCTCAGCATTTACAAAGCCTGCTTCTCTGGATTTTGATATCTGGCCATCAAAAAATATGCTTAAGGGTAACAAGATTAACAGCTCCCCAATTTGTAGAGAATGGAGACTAAGAATTCCAACTGTCATTGTACCTCCACTCCAGCATTACCTCCACCTCTTGCTCTTTCACACTTTGATGGGCATTTGGATTCTTTCTAGAGCATCCATTCTAATAATTCATTCCATGGGTCCACAAGCCATTCCATGAAGGAACACTTTCAGGGGGCAATAGAAAAATGTGCCCCTACTTTCTACGGCCTATAACCCTATTCCTTACTGTGTCACTCCAATTCTTGATAATACATTTACATCTCCCTATCATGCTATTCCTCAGCCGTCTCATGTCTCCCACTGTTTACCTCTTCCAGTATTTAGTTATAAGCAATCAAGCACCTTGACTCCTCTACAGCTCCAGCATATGATGTTATGCACCTGTTTCATGTCTCCCACATCTTGTGTCTTCCAATATTTACTTAGAAAACGTACAGATCCTCTAGTATCTGATGGCATACTCTGCCTTTCAGCCCATGCATCTTTCTGGTGACTTTCTTCTAGGCTATCGCCAGTAGTCTGATGCCCCCTGTTTGCATGGACTCTAGAACTGTACACAATACTCAAGGCATGGATGAATATGTTTAAGCAAAGTGAGAGTATCATCTTGTTGCTTCTGGTGGTTCCCCTCCTGAGCACATGCCTTAGCATTCAGCTTGATGCTGCTACCTACTCTTACTTGTTCCTGGTGTGCACCCTCATATCCCATTTCTTCTTTGATGCCATTAACCCCCCCAGCTAATGCTTGACCTCTGAATAGTTATTGCGCATATACAGTGCCTTGTAGTTTTCTGCAATGAAATTCAGATATCGACTTTTGGTTGACTTTTTCTACTTTTCCAAACCTTTTCATAGGTACATTTTTATTCTCTTTTTCTACATCTATCTTTTTGTTATCATCAAATAGGTTGAATCTATTCCCTAGGCCTTCACATAAAAAAGAAACACACTGAACAATACTGGACCTAGAAATGAACCCTGTGCTAATGACATAGTATTTTTTCTTAAGTTCAGGTTTACTATACAGCTCATATTGTTGCATTTTATACAATATGAAAAATGTAAAGTAATAGCAATCACCGATGGATACAAACTAAAAAAGTAAATAGCAATAACATAAAAACATAGAAGCATGTAGTCTGTTAAATAGACAAACATAAAAATAACAACATATAAGCCAAATAATGCTCAGAAATCATATATCAGAATGAATCTAAACATTGATGTCTCTACTGATCATCATGACAAGAGATTCCAAAATTATGATCTCTGACAAGGAAAGTAATGATTTGTATTAATAACTAGTATCTACTTCTGGTGCAATATTTATTTCATTCATTTTATTTATTTGGTTTTATTTATTAGGGTAGTACACTCAAGACTATAGTCTGTTTGCAGGTACATCCCAGGTTAAGAAATTCACAAAAAAAAGAAGAAAATTCTCAAAGGTGAAGTAATTACTGAAGATAGACAATCCCTCAGACAAGGGTAACAGCATTTAAATAGTATTAACAGCATAGAAAAACAAACATGAATTAATTTTAGATGTAAATATGAAAAGAATGCAACATTTGAAAACAGAGGGTCAAAGCAGAAGTGATGCAGGTGAAGAGGGAGCTAAGTGATATATCCAGTGGAAAAGCACTTCCTGCCAGATTTCTGATGGAGATGTCCTTTGAGCTGTACACTGAAAGCAGGTGAAAGTGGAAACTTCTTTTAAGACACAGAGGGTGGATTGCCAGAGGTTGGGTGCAAGAATGTAGAAAGAATAATCAGTACAATGCAGTTTGTTTTGGGGTGTCTGGAGTGAGAGAGTTAATTAGGAAAGGTTGCAGAGGTTGTAAGGGGTGGAGTCACTGTGAAGTGTGGATGCAAGAGGTTGGCAGGCATCTGGCTGAAGTAGTTTGAAAAGAAAAGACCTCAGAAGTAGCTCAAGTCTGTAGGAGACTGGTAGCCACTAGGCTTTGGAGAGGGTGGTGCACTGGTGCTCCTGAGGAAGTGACTTGGAAATGAATTGGCAGATGTTGGTTTTAAAGGACTATAGAGTGGATGTGTTTTTTTTTTGTTTTTTTTTTTTTTTGTTTTTTTAGATGCTATGGTTATGATGGGGAGTCCATATTTAAGTTGAGCAAAGAGGACCCCTTTGCTATTGCAGCTCTAGCTAGTCTGGAAAGAAATTGATATGCTTTCCTGGACTAGAACAAAAGAGAAGTAATCTTTTTCCTGGTCATTTCAATGTGACTTTCATAGTTAAGTGATTGGTATAGCCATAAATGTATGTAGTTAAACAACTTGGTTGTTTCTATTATAAAATAGTCCAGCTTTATGACTGGCAACTCGTATACAATTGCAGAAGCAACTGACAATTCTATACTGTAGTAACCAAGCTGTAACTGGAAGACATTTTCTTACAGACAGTATCACTGATTATTCATAAAGGCTGACCCATTTTGAACAGGTCTGTTATCCATCAAGTCAAGCAAACACTCTAAGGGCCAGTTTAGGAGTTTACTGTAACACAGCAACCACCATATCGATTTGGCTGTGTTGAGGCATTGAAGATATTTCCAATGGGACTTGGTAAATGATCTCAGGACTGCTGAAAGCTGATGAAGTCATTTACTGACTTGTGCTCATACTGGTATTGTTGGAATGAATGGTGTAAAGAAAAAGGCTTAGTCACATGGTATTGGAAATACTGGATCAGACATTAAGTTGTTTATAGTCTTCAAGCCTAGTACTCAGCTTTGCAATTGCTAAATGTTTGCAACATATCAAAATTTTGCCCCCCACACTGTGTGCAGTTAATCACTTTCTTAAATCTCTTTCCATTACTCATTTCTGATGTCCACTAGCCAATATGGATGGATGACGTACAAATTTTCAAAAACATTATTTTAGCTTCCTGACCCAGTCAAGAAATAGGTTGATTTTTTTTTTCATTTGTAGTGCCAATCTGCTATGCATTAACATGAGACAGACTTTTCTCATGATCTTAGCTACTTCCTGGGTTAACAATATTTTATAGACACTTGTTGATGCGCCCCTATGCAACCTGTGTGAGTTCATCCATCCATAGCCAGAACCTATTTTTTTTTTCTCATGGTGAAAGAACAGTAAACCAATCTTTTATTTTCTTTTTCTTTCTTTTTTAACTCAGATGTCTAGTTGCATTCCTTATTCTTAAAAGCATCTAGTAATACTGGCAAATCAGGCCTTAGCACACCTTTAGGATTGGAAAGAAATAAATGTGGCCAGCCCATTCAACTACTGGACCATGCTTGTCCAGACTATATAATACATTCTTTGCTTGTTCCACATTTCTTTTTTATTGTGGATTTATCTTTGAGGACTGGTCAACCTCATATTTGACTGATGATCACTATACTTATCTGGAGAAGATACTTTGTACAAGTCTATCATCGTTTTGAAAATCCCCGATATATACTGTTGCATTCTAAGATGACCCAGGAGGCATTTAATGAACCATTCTATGTTTGTGTATTTATGGTGGTTTGCTCCAACGTGCATAAAAAAGCTAGTTCAGGAAAAATATTGTAGCCTATATTCTCAAATATATATGGCATGTGCTGGAAATTATTATTATGATTATTATTATTATTATTTCTATTATTAATTAACATCTAATATTTATTGATATTTGTTGTTAATATTTATTTATATTCTTATTTCAATTTCCTGTATGATGCAAATGGACACATTTGTCTCTTCTGGTTGTATATTATGCAAAATAATTACACTGCACTTTATAATTTGTTCTCTGTGATTTTATGACCTTTCTTGTAATGCATCCTGCAACTCTTTGAAATGTGATATTATGATATGATTTGTTTTGAGCTAAGTACCATATGACTTAACCACATTTACTATTCATTCCTGAGATATGCAACACAGCTTGTGGCTGAAAAGGGTCCATGGAGCAGCCCACATGCTCAGATTGCAACCAAATAAATAAAATATATGAATAAGGGGGGTTGCTGCATTCCAGGACTCGTTGTAAGCTTCTGAGCCCCTCAAGACTTTCTGTGTTGGAGGGAAGCCTTCTAGCTTTTCAGTGGGAGCGGTAAGCATTAGGTAGCCTATCTACCACAAGAGGAGTTGTTCCTGGCCCAGAAATTGTAGCTATTAGGTTCATAGGTTCATAGGTTCATACTAGGCTATCTGCCCGAGGGCATTTACAAGCCTAGCCCATCATTTTGTGGCTTACGCCACCCCTTTAGTATGGGGAACTATACCCATTATTTTGCTGTGCCTCTGTCAAGCAGTGACACTGAGGTAATCCCTGGGGTATATCTGCGATCTCCCATCCATTGGTCAAGATTTCTCTTGAACAAGGCCAGCGAGGTGCTCTGCCTCACATGTACCGGGATTTTGTTCCACAGCATAGGGAGTCTTTGGGTGATGAATCGATCCCTCCAGCATGTCCTATTAATAGCCATGTCGAGGTTTAAGTCTCCCGCCCTTGTGGCTCTGATGGATCTAGATTTTTTGAGGTGAAGCATATTCATCAAATCTGGGTTTGACATGGCCTTGTATGTTAGGCAAAGGTCACCTCTGAGCAAGCGGTAAGCGACTGAATAGAGCTGGAGTTCTTTCAGTCGGGCAGCATAGGACAGATTTTTGAGACCCTTTATCCTTTTGGTGAGGAACTTTGTGGCCTCTCCAGCTGCTGCAAGTGTCGGGTCAGATACATTCTGAATGGGGCATTGTACTCAATCATTGGTCTGATGAGTGATGAGTAAAGGGAGACTATGACCTCCCTTGATCTAGATGAGAATCCCTTCATGATAAGGTGGGCAATGTAGAAGGTCTTCCTAACTACTTTAGCTACATGGGTGTCGAATGACAGACTACTATCAACCTGGGTCCCCAGGTCCCTGATAACTTCTTCTGTGCTCAGTGGATTGCCACCTATTTGGTAGCTAGGGGTAACCTTGTTTTTCCCAAAGGGTATGACTATGCATTTTTGGCATTTAACTTTAGGCCGTGGCTCTGGCACCAGTTATCCGCTTCTGTGAGACCCTTCTGAAGGATATCTGTGTCAGATGTGTTTTCTACTATGGCCCAGTTTGCAGTCATCTGCAAACTTTGTCAGCCATAACCCTCCTGTGTTTGCTTGTACTTCGGAAAAGTAGATGCCAAACAAGAGTGGGCCCAGGACTGAGCCCTGTGGGACACCACTTGTGATAGGCTTTGAGTCTGACATGGCGCCAGCAACTCTGACCCTGTGGGTTCTGTCACTCAGCCAGTTTGCAACCCATCTTGTAATGTATGGGTTAACATTTAAGCTGATGAGTTTTTCAATGATACCCGAGTGGGGTATTGTATCGAAGGCCTTAGCCAGACCGAGGTAGGCTGTATGGACTGCCTTTCCCTCATCAATGGCTTTGGTGACTGTTTCGAAAAAGTCAACTAAGTTTAAAAGGCATGATCTGCCTTTGACAAAGCCAAACTGGGTTGGATCCAAAGTCTGCAAATTCCCTATGTCTTTATTTATGAGGTCCATTATGATCCTCTCCATGGCTTTGCAGATAAGGCTTGTCAAGCTAATGGGCCGGTAATTTCCAGGGTCGGTGGAGGCACCGCCTTTGTGAAGTGGGACCACAGTTGCAGTGCGCCACTCCTGGGTAATGTATCCAGAGGTAAGACTTTGATTAAACAGCTGTCCTAGCTGTGGGTTTAATTCCTCATTGAGTTCGTGGAGCAAACAGCCGGGGACACCATCAGGTCCCATGGATGCTGTGTTTTTTGCTTTGGAGAGAGCAGTTCTCACTTGGGCGCTGGAGATGTTTGGGGGCTGCAATCGTTGGTATAGATATCTCTCCTTTGGGGAGGGGGAAGGTTGCACTGAACCTGTCAGCCAGTATGTTGGCAATGTCTGTAGGATCAGTAATCTTCACATCATTTTGAACTAGTTCTGAGCATATCTGGGAGTTTCCTCCCAGGTTTCTAAATATAGCTAAAGAAGGCCTTATGATTGTCTTTTGAGTCTTTAGCTATTTTTCTCTTGAAATTTGCTTTGGATGATTTTATGAGAGCTCTTAGTTTTTACTTATAGTGATCAAGGGTGTCTTACCTTTTAAGGATTTTGCTCTATCTTGTAGTAGCTTCCTCCTTTTGTTGTAGAGTTTGTTTATGGCTGGGGTCCACCAGACTGGACGCTTGCCTTTGGTACAAAGAGTCTTTGTTTTGCTTGGGATTGCCTTATCCATGCAGTCCTGCAGGTGCTAGTAGAAGGCATTTGTAAGTGATTCAGCGGCTTGAGTACTGTTTTCCCTGCTCGGGGCCTTAAAGGAGACCACACTAGTCTTTAGAAGTGTGAAGTCGGCTTTTGAGAAGTTCTTTACTGTGGTCTTTTTATTTCAGGTGGGGTGGGATGAGGACCTCCAGCGAGATTAGTTTGTGATCTGATCTCACCAGTGAGGGGTATACTTCCGGTGTTGAACATTGTGCTCCCATGTTCGTGATGATGAGATCAAGTATGTTATCTCCTCTTGTGGGGATGGTGACTAGTTGTTCCATGGCATTTGAGTTTATGAATTCCAGGAACTTTTGGGCTAGGGTGTTTGGGCTTGAGTAGTGTTCCCAGTCTATATTAGGGTAATTGAAGTCACCTAGTATGATGGTGTTTGGTGATACATTTATCCCTCTAGTGTTTTCAGGAAGGCCATGTGAGGTTCCTGAGTTTGTGAGGGTGGCCTGTAACATGCTACAATTTGCAGAGCAGTCTTGCCTATGGTTAATTGCACCTGGATGGTCTCCGATGCATCGTGCATTGCCACCAGTCTTGAGGTGTGGGTGTCCTTGATGAATATGGATACCCTCCTTTCTTGGTATTGTCCGGATTTTGGGGCCGGAACGCATGATATGAGGTAAAACCTGATAGCGCTGGGGTGCTCTCAGGAGCCTTGAACCAGGTTTCTGTCACAGCACAGACATCGATGTTCTCCATACTGAGAAGGGCCTCGAGTGCGTGCATTTTGAGATTTAGACTTCTGGCATTGAGCAGCATTACCCTTAGTTTTTTCCTTTTTGTGTTCTAAGGTGGTAGGTTTAGAATTTGAGCCTTGCCTAAAAAGGCACTATGGGGTGGCAAGAGCCTTTGCCAATATCCGAATCCCAGGGTGACAGGTGCAAGCCGTCCCTCATGGCAGCGTGGCTTGTCCAGCATGTCATCCCAGGCAGACAGACACTGGATCCCCTTTGAATGACACCAGTGTTTAAGCCAATTGTTAAAGCTGATCATCTTATCTCTGTATTGTGGCATCATTCTTGGTGAAGGTAGGATACTGCTCAAGGTCAGGGTCATACCTGCCTGGGCTACATAATCAGAGAGCTCCTCAATGTCTCTTTTCATGTAGTCCAAGGAGGTACATCTCAGGTCGTTTACACCAGCGTGGACAATGACTGAGTCATATTTGTACCTGCTGTTGAGAGACCTGAGTGCTTGCGTTATGTGGCGGATTCTAGCACCCGACAGGCAGCTTACTGTGACCTTCTCCTTACTCAGTCTGGTGAGCGGACGCCAGTGTGTCTGACTATGGAGTCACCAATGACTAGTGTGTCTGGCATTGTGTTTGGCCTTAAGGGCTGTGACTATTTGACACTCTGACTGTGAGGTCTATGTGTTGCAGGTGTTGTGTTCTGAGGTGGTGGTTGTTTGGGTGTCTGCTTTGGTGGCCTCTGCTGTTTTGGTAGATTTTTGATCAGAGCCTCGAGTATGTCTTTGTGTGTTTATGTGTATGATTTGAGGTTGTAATGGTACTATGTGAGACTGGGTCTATAGTGTGTGTGGTAACCTTCTCCTCCTGACTGGTCTTGCCAGTCCTATGTTGAGAGAGCTCAGCCTCCAGTTTGGCCATATAGTTGCATCTCTCGCATGTATTTGTGTTTTGTGGGAGGAGGAGAGGGTTGTCTGTGTACATGAGGCAATTGTAACATTGCCTCAATATTCCCAGTTTCACCAGCTGAGCAGGAGAGGACACTAGCAACTGATCCCTCGACATGCTAGAAGGATAGACAAAAAACTTTAAAAAAGATTCCGGGGGACGTGGGTGACCAAGAAATGGGGGGTTGCCTTTTTGGGGTACTATCTATGACAAGAGTGCCGTATCAAGGTAATAAGTACTGTAGGAGCAAGTGCTAGGTTTAACAGATAGCGAATAGTCTACTTGGAGTCAAGTAGAGAGGATCTTTTTAGTTATAGGATACGCTGATTAGATCAGTAGTATAGTTCGAGGGAGGTAGTTTTAAGGGAAAATTTGAAGAGTGGTCTTTAGGTAGCCCGAATAGTTTAAACCTGCTTAACCGGCGCTGCCCTAGTGTGCAACAGTGGCAGCTCCGTGCTAAATCACGCTAATGTGCGCTAAAGCGTGCTTTATAGCAGGGGGCCGTTTGGGCAGTTTGGCCATTTGGGCAGTTTTTTTTTCTGCCTCTTTCAACATTCTGGTTTAAAAGCCACACTTGCACTTGTTTCCCACCTTTCCTGTAACTAGCCTTGTCCAGATACAGAGTTGCTGTATCCAGGACTGTTGGTAAGCTTCTGAGTCCTGCAAGCCGTTCTGTGTTGGAGGAAAGCCTTCTAGCTTATCAGTGGGAGTGGTAAGCACTAGGTAGCCTGTCTACCATGAGAGGAGAGGTTCTTGGCCCAGAAATTCTAGTTTATTGACCATTTGGACAGTTTGTCCGTCTCTTTCAACTTTCTGGTTTAAACAACCACATCTGCACTTGTTTCCCATCTTTCCTGTAACTAATCTACTGGGTAGCACTAGAAAGCCTTAAACTGATACAAGCCTTCTAGCTTAGGAGAGAGACTTTGGAGTGATTAAGTATCAGTTTTCTGTACTTTCTTGCTGTACTTAACTGTTTTCCGCATAAACACAGATTTCCAGTGTTTATTGTGATTTAAAAGCTTGTTTTGTTTTACATATTGTACTTATTTGACTGCCTGCACTTTTAAAAAGTTGTTTTTTGTTTAAATAATGTGTTTAACTGTTGTAGGCTACACACTAAAGTGCAATAGCCTTTTCTGATTGTTTGTAGTCGTTTAAAGCTGTTTTAAGTGTATTTTTTACTGTTTTTGCCTTATCTTTTCAAACAAAAACAACAGAAATTCCTTGTTTCCTGCCTTTTTAAGATAGTATAGTCCTATTTTCAGGCTAGTGCTGAATTCAGGGCTGTGATACTAGTTTCTGAGTTGCCCATACCTTACTTGGATAGAAGAAAGTTTCTTTGTTCACCTGTGAGAGAGGGCAGCTTTGAGAAACCTATCTGTCCCAGGAGGAGTGGTTCCAGCCCAGACATTAGTAGTTTATTGGCCATTTTGGGCTAATTTCTATCTCTTTCATTTCCCTACTATAACCGTTTGCACGGTTTTGTGCACTGGGCAGTGCCAGTTAGCAACGGTTAAATTATTCCCAGCTCCACTAAGTCTCCTCTTCAGTTTTTCCCTTGAAACTAGTCTAACTCTCAACCTAAGCACTCAAAAAACATCTTACAGCCCAGCACTTGCGCAGACCTAATAGCAAGCACTAATATACCCTGACATTGATTGCCCAGTAGGGCAAGACTCTTTATTCACCCCTCACCAACCAAGTGACTAAGCAGCTCACCCTACTATTCAGGCATGATCAAAGGGAAGCTTCAGGTGCACTCTCTAGTCCAGCTGGTGAATCTGGGTATCCCAAGGCAATGTTGCAACTGCCTCATTTACACAGACAACCCTCTCCTCCTACCACAGAACACTAACATATGCGAGAGATGCAATTATGCAGCCAAACTGGAAGCTAAGCTGTCTCCACTCAAGACTGGAATAGACAGTTAAGAGGAGAAGGTTAATACTTGCACCACAACTCCAGCCACACACAGACCTACTAAAACAGCACTGGCAACAAATACACATAAATCAACAAAATCATACTTGGAATCTCTAAATAAAGACAGTAATATAATTAGAGACCTCCAAAGCAGACACCCAAACAACCTGCACTTCCCATCACAAACCAGACAACACATAAAAGACAAAATCAGTGTGCTGCACAATCACAGCCCTTAAGGTGAAATAACATACCTGACACACTAATAATAGGTGACTCTATAGTCAGGCACACTGATGTCCCACTCACTAGGCTGGAAAAGCAGAAGGTTACTGTTAGCTGCCTGTCGGGAGCCAGAATCCACCACATAACACAAGTACTCAGGTCACCCCAGAACAAGTACAAATATGACTCTGTCATTGTTCATGTTGGTGTGAATGACCTGAGATGTACCTCCCTGGACTACATGAAAAGAGACATGGAAGAGCTCTCTGATCATGAAGCCCAGGCTTGTATGACCCTGATGCTGACTAGCATCCTGCCCTCACCACGAATGATACCTCAGTATAAAGAAAAAATTATCAATTTCAACAATTGGCTAAGCTTCTAGTGTCATTCAAAGGGGATTCAGTGTCTGTCAGCCTAGGACGACATGCTCGACAAGCCATGCTGCTTTGTAAGAGACGGCTTGCACCTGTCACCCCTAGATTTTTGAATACTGGCCAAGGCTCTTGCTGCCCCCATAGTTCCTTTTTAGGCAAGGCTCAAAAGTCAAACCCACCTCCGTAAACAGCACAATTAACAAAAAACTGAGGGTTATGCTACTCAACGCCAGGAGTTCAAATCTCAAAATGCACATGCTCGAAGCACTCCTGAGTATGGAGAACGTCGACATCTGTGCAGTAACTGAAACTTGGTTCAAGGCTCCAGAGAGCACCCCAGCACTACTGGGCTACAACTCATACCTCATGTTTTGGCCACAGAACATGGACTGAAATAAAAAAGGAGGGGGTGTATCCATATTCATCAAGGATACCTACACCTCCAGGTTAGTGGCGCAGCATGATACCTCTGAGATCACCCATGTGCAACTAACATCGGGCAAATCTGCAATGCAAATTGTGGCCTGCTACAGATCACCCTCCATGACCCAGGACCACCACTCCACCTTTCTGGAGACACTGGAAAACATGAAGATCCTACCAAACACCCTGATATTGGGCGATTTCAATTACCCTACAATTCACTGGGAAAACTACTCAAGTACAAATTCCCAGGCCCAGCACTTCCTGGAATTCATCAACTCAGATGCCCTGGATCAGCTGGTAAACTCCCCTACCAGAGGTGAAAACATATGGGACCTGGTCATCACCAAAATTGGCGACAGGTGTTCCAGACCGGAGGTCAACCCGTCACTGGTTAGATCAGACCATAAACTAATCACTCTAGATGTCCACACCCCACCACCACCCCCAACTAAGGAAGCAACAGTAAAAAACTTTTCTAAAGCAAACTTCACCTTACTTAAGACAGAGGTGGTAAGTTTCATAGCCCCCATGCTAAAGGATGCAGAAACCCTTACAAATGCACACTATGAGCACCTACAAAGATGCATGGATTGTGCCATCCCTAGCAAAACCAAGCCTCACTCCTCTAAGAGAAGGAAACCAGTTTGGTGGATCACTGCAATAAACAGGCTATACAATAGAAGGAGGAAACTAGTTCAGAAAAAAAGCAAATCCCAAGAAGGAAAGACATCCCTGATCAGTATCAGTAAGAAACTGAGGTTCCTCATGAAATCATCCAAGGCTAACTTCGAAAGAAAAATAGCCAAGGATTCAAAAGATAACCACAAAGCCTTCTTTAGCTATGTTAAGAATCTAAGTGGCAACTCGCAGATATGCACTGAACTAGTGCAAAATAGCACAAAATATATTGAACCTACTGATATTGCCAACGTCCTGGCAGACAGATTCAGTGTAAACTTCATCCCCCTCTCACCTACAAAAGGGCCCACAACAATACCGGAAAAGTGTAGTGTCCCAAAAATCACAGATGCACAGGAGAAAACAGCCCTTTCAAAAGCTAAAAACACAGCATCAATGGGACCAGATGGTGTCCCAGGCTGCATGTTGCACGAACTACAGAACGAACTAACCCCCCACCTAAACACTCTGTTCACCCTCAGCCACTCCACAGACTACATGCCCATAGAATGGCACACAGCAACGGTTATTCCTCTCCACAAAGGAGGGGCCACAACTGACCCTGGTAACTATCGCCCCATAAGCCTGACTAGCCTGGTCTGCAAGACTACGGAGCACACCATCATGGAACTCATTAACAAAGACAAACACTTGACCTGACCCAGTTCGGCTTTGTTAAGGGCAGATCATGCCTACTAAGCCTGGTTGACTTCTTTGAGACAGTCACCAAGGCCATAGATGAGGGAAAGGTGGTTCACACAGCCTACCTTGACCTTGCCAAGGCTTTCAACACTATTCCCCACTCGGGTACTACAGAAAAACTCACCAGCCTGAACATAAACTCCTACGTCATGAGATGGGTTGCCAACTGGCTTACAGACCAAACTCACACGGTAAGAATAGCGGGCACCAGGTCCGACTCAAAACCAGTCACAAGTGGTGACCCACAAGGCTCAGTCCTGGGACCCCTACTGTTCGGCATATACTTCTCAGAGGTACAGGCAAACACAGGAGGACTATGGCTAACCAAGTTCACCGATGACTGCAAACTGGGAGCCATAATTGACTCTTCAGCTGACACGGACATCCTCCAAAAGGGCCTTACTGAGATGGGCACCTGGTGTCAAAGTCATGGCCTCAAGCTAAATGCCAAAAAAAGCATAGTCATCCCGTTTGGGAAAAACAAAACACCCACAAATTACCACATAGGTGGCAGCCCCATTAATACAGAAAAGGTAATAAGAGATCTGGGGACCCAGGTAGATAGTAATCTCTCCTTTAACAATCATATTGCCAAAGTAGTTAGGAAATCCTTCTATGTGGCCCATCTAATTACTAAAGTGTTTGCATCTAGAAATAAAGAGGTTATAGTGCCCCTCTACTCATCACTCATTAGACCCATCATAGAGAACAATGCCTCATTTGGGATGTACCTCACAAGACACTTCCAACAGCTGGAAAGACCACAAAAGTACCTCACAAAGAGGATTACTGGTCTCAAACATATGTTCTATGCAGCCCAACTGAAAAAACTCCGGCTGTACTCAGTGGCATATCGCTTACTCAGAGGTGATCTCTGTCTGACTTACAAAGCCATGTCCAACACAGAATTGATGGACATGCAACACCTAAAGAAATCCAAGTCACTGCGAGCCACGTGCTCTAGTGAGCTAAACCTCACCACAACAATAAATAGAACATGCTTGAGGGATAGATTCCTGTCACAGAGACTCCCTATGCTTTGGAACAAAATTCCAAATTACATCAGGCAGAGCCCCTCACTAACATTCTTCAAGAGAAAAATTGATGAGTGGATGGCTAACTAAAAATACACCCCTGGGATCACTTCATTGGCTCTGCTTGACAGAGGATCAGTTAATTAATCAATGGGGCGGTGAATGCCAACACATTCTGGCTAGGCTTATAAATGCCCTCAGGCAGAAAACCTAGTACCTACCTATGAACCTATGAACCAAAGGGAAGCTAAGAAAAAAACAGGGTTTTCATGTCTTAACTAAGTTATTAAGTTGTTGAAAGGGAAAGAAAATATGAGGAGAACCAGAGTGTAGTACTACTACTCTGGAAGTATTTATACTAGACTAGTTAGAATTTTTTTTTCAGTATATGCTTGAATATGATTTATGATTTTGAACTCCATGTCTTGCAGTAACATCCACAGTTTTTTTTTATATTAAAATTTTCGCTTAAAGATATACAAGCCATATGTCTTATTGCTATTATATATTAAATTTACTGCAAGGCTTTGCAAATATTTTTCTTTGCATCAATAATCAAGTATCATGCATGAAAATTGAAACTTAAATATTTAACGTCATTCTTCAAAGGCACAATATGTTTTTATGATTTTAGTGCAAGTATATTAAGTGTTGCAAACTGCTACAAACTGTGGGACCTATAATCTTTTTGTTTTAGATGCACTGTAATGAAACACACACACACACACACACACACATGCACGCACGCACGCACGCACGCACGCACACACACACACACACACACACACACACACACAGAAATACACTCTTCCATAAAGTCAGTGGGTTTACATGGTTATGTGCCTGAATATTTATAAATGAAGGGCAATGAATATCTACTCAGTATAATAAAAATAGGTATACCTATACATGCACACACACACACACACACACACACACACACACACATATATATATATATATATATATATATATATATATATATATATATATATATATATATATATATATATATATACACACAGAGAGAGAGAGAGAGAGAGAGAGGAGCCCTGCATTTAGTCTAAAGGCTGTTTGGTCGACACCTGTTTAATCAACCATATGTGGTTAACCTTTGCAGATGGTTGACAGGTGTGCAAGATTGACAATCACCAGGTAAGGGAATATTTTCCTTTCCTTGTGGATTATGCAGTGTCAGAGCTAGTATATATAATTAGCAGGGGCTGTGGGGGGATGTAGACGGACTTGCCTCCCTGTAAAACATTGTTATTTTTTTTGTTTGTTTGTTTATTTTATGGAAATTGCACGTGCCGAGGTTCTTTCACACTTGCATGCATGCTAGTGTGTCTGTATTATTCCCTTGCCATATTTAGTTTTGCTTGTTTGTGTAAAAGGAGTCATGCATTTGGCATGTTGCACTGAAGAAAGACTGCTCCTTTACCTCACTGGAAGTAATTTTTTCTGCATATGAAGGCCAAAAAAGAATTAATGGAAAGTAGCAGATACATATGAATAACTTTGCTAGCTAAGATTCCTGCTTACTCTACTCTTGAAAGTACTCACTGGAAACATCACACAAGAGCTATTTCCAGTTGTTTAAGCTTGCAGTTTGCCTTTCATGTACATTACTTCAGTAAAATGAAATGCCCCCTGTTCAGTTTAATTTTTAATCAGCATGTTTCTGTATCTTTTTTAATCATTGGCATCTTCAAATTAAACAGTGCCATTGAGGTTGCTAGGAATAGATCTCTTTTCATCTTAAGTGACTACAGCTCGTTAAGTTGTTAATTATGCAGGGAGGTTTGCATGGCTGCAGACAGTAATTTGAATGTGCTTCCAATGTCAGGGCTCTGTATGGGCAGTTCAGCTTGCAAAACCATTATGATGTGTACATGGTTCATAACTAAGTAGGTTAATGAAAGTGCCTCATTCAGTCCTAATTAAATGAATGTATGATATTAACCTATCTTTTGTTGTATGTATAATTTATATTAATTGATTCATTGTAGGAAGGCTGACCAGTCCAACATGTTTCACATGGCCTAAAAGGGAGGAGGCACCATTAACATTAGCTTGATGTAAATCATAACTGATGGGTCAGCGTGTTTTAGGAGTTAGCTAAAGCTTTGTTAATTGTCATAAGAAGTTCAAATTGATTGAGCTTGCATCAGGGCATGCATTTTAATTGATTAAAGTATTGTTCTAAAATTAATGTCTGTACAGGATTAGCACTAAAATGGCTTATTTACTGAATCCTCTAATGCAGCTTGGAAAGAAAAACAACGTTAAATTTAGCTCACTGAAAGCAAATCATTAAAGATGATTTCAACTGTGTTATTTGACAGATGGCATTCTCACACTGAAGCTGTACCCAACAGTATAGGATTAAGTTAATTTAACTACACTGCTAGTTTAAGTGTTTATTATGCAATTATTTATTTAGTTGGTCAGTTAGTTTTTTTTATTTTTTTTTCTTAATCATGAATTTATCGGTCTCATACCAGACTGTACTTTTATACTGTAGTGATGTTATTCTTTCATAATAAAATCTTGTATTCCTATTACACTTAAGCAAATCCAAGGCATAGTATACTGGCATGTTTTCTTTACAGAGCTGTATTAGTAAATGAATTGCTTAATGATGTTAACCCATTTACAAAATGTACTATTAAACTTATATTTCTTTTCATTTAGGCAGCAGTGTATCAAAGTCAGATCCAAAGACAGTAAAATTCAACCTACAAAGCAAATTGCTGATAAACAAAAAGGAGCTGGGAAAACAAAATGTGAATCATTCCTAGGTAACACAACTATTCTAAAGCAGTTGCATAGTTGATTAAAGGTATATTTCTAATGCTAAAGAATGCTCACTAATTTGAGGTAGTTAACCAGTTCTCATCTTCTGATATTTGTACAAATATTAACCACGTCTTTCTATCTAATCCAGATTCGAGCCAAGAGTACTCATATACTTATGATATGCATCCAATTAAATCGTATAAGTCCTTATGAAGAAACAGTTCTAAAGTATGTTTATCAATGCATAAGTTGTTTTCTAGGAGTTATATTTATTTTCTAAATAAATTCCATACACCTTATCAAACAATTTATTTACTGACTCAAGCATTTATTCACTAATTTTCTGACCACTTTATCTAATTCAGAGTCATAAAACTGGACAGCATCCAAAAAAAAAGCAATTTGTGCAAAGAAAAGAACCATTCCTGTACTGACCCCAGCTCATTACAGGATGCACACATCTACATTTGTATACTTCAAGTGTATCTAATAGCAGATTAGAAGGTCATCAATTCACCTAATGGCATGTGCTAGGAATATGGGCAGAAACTGGATCATACTGCAAAAATGCACATGGGGACATGCATGAAAAGACCACAGAAAATAGATAACACAGCCAGGAAATAAATTAGACAATAAAGAGGTATGACCACAGCAGTGCTATCTATTGCAAAACAGTTCAGTCACAAACCAACAGTGGTGGTTCGTGCTATCAAGCTGCAGGACTGCAGCCTCCCAGCTGTGTGAGGAAAGAAAAGAACATTTCATAAATCATAACCTATGAACTACCAATGAACTACTACATAGGCAGCAATCTACTTAACACCGAATGTGTGATAAGAGACCTTGGGACCCAGGTGGACAGTAGTCTCTCCTTTGATAGTCACATCGCCATAGTAGTCAGGAAGTCCTTTTATGTGGCACATCTCATCATAAAGGGGTTCTCAACCAAGAAAAAAGAGGTCATTGTTCCCCTCTACTCGACACTCATTAGAGCCATTATAGAGTACAACACCCCTTTTGGATTGTACCTCACAAGACATCTGCAGCAGCTGGAAAGGCCACAGAAGTACCTCACAAAGAGAATTACTGACCTCAAACAAATGCCCTACACTGACCGCCTCAAAAAACTCCAGCTTTACTCCATAGCATATCGCCTACTCCGAGGTGATCTCTGCCTAACATATAAAGCTATGTCAAACCAAGAGCTGCTGGACATGCTACACCTAAAGAAATCCCAATCCCTCCGAGCTACACGCTCTAAGGACCTAAACCTTGTCACCACAATAAACAGGGCATGCTGGAGGGATACATTCCTTTCCCAGAGACTTCCCATACTCTCGAACAGGCTACCCATCTATGTCAAGCAAAGTTCTTCATTAGCACTCTTCAAGAAAAGTCTTGATGAGTGGATGGGAAATAAGAAATACACCCCGGGGATCACTTCTGTGTCTCTGCTCGACAGTGGCACAGGAAAATAACTTTCTTGGGTGGCGTAAGCCAGGGAACCTTGCTGGCTAGGCTTACATAGGCCCTTGGGCCGATAGCCTAGTACCTATCTATGAACCTATAATTAAAAATAAAAATACTTTTGCTTTGCAGCAGTGCTCTAAATGAGTCTGACTGACTCGTAAAGTCTCAAAACTTGAACTGCACATGCTCGTCAAGTTCCGTTTTTTTTTTTTTTTTTTTTTTTTAATTAGTGTCAATAAAAATGGACTGCTGTAAAATCTGTCTGGATTATGGAGAGAACTGCATCAGCATGATGCCCAGAACTCTGTGCCGTAAACCATACAGTAAAATGGAAGGGGATTGTACTGCCAAGTCCGCAGTCATGTACATGACGTGGATGGCTGGATGGTTACTGATTTGTTTTCACTCTCTTTCTGAAAAAGAGAGCAAGAAACAATCAGTAGTAGCATAGCAGTACACAGAACCTTCCGTTACTTGATGCAGTAACAGCGCCATTGCTGAAACAGGTTTTCTTTGATTGTTTGCTTTTTTTGGCTTGCTAAATTACGAAGAGAATTCTGTCAGAGGAGAGAGTAGTGACTTGATTCCTGATCTTGATTCCATTCATTTGTTGTTTGTGATCAGATCCGGAGACGAACAGTCAGTGACTCATCATTTTTTTTAAACTTTATTGAGGTAGGTGCCTGATTCCTTGAGTCCTAAGTTGTCCACAATATATGTTTATACTTAGATTTAAAGGAAGCTGTTCGTTCAGGCTGCCAAACAACCGCAAACGGCAAGTGTAAGAAATATCTTAGGCCTTTAGTGCTTATATTGCTTTGGTATGACTTCCATATTTGACCTGACAAAGTTTTGTTTTTCCATGCCCCTCTGATAGTATATTTAAATTAAGTCACATGCTGAATAAATCTTGGCTTTAGGTCTACATACCTATTTCACTGATGTGTTTTTGACAAAGTGTTTATAGCCTGTTCAGTAATGCTGCAGCATCTGCCTACCACCCTGATTATGTCACTGAATTTTTACATCAAATCAAAGGAAATATTGATAAATTCATATACTGAATGGCAGAAGGTTCACTGTAATATATAACATATTAATGGTACTTCAGCTACGTTTAATTGTTGAGACATTCTTTATGAACCCTTTGCTGCCCATCTGTTGCAACATTAACTGCTTTTTTATCAGGCAATACTGCCTCTCCATCCATCGCCATTTCATATGATATGTATCTGGAAAGCTAGGGCCTTGAGTTGAAAGTGTTCTGCCATCCTGTGTGATCTCTGGCATTATATCCTTAAGTGCGGGCTGAATACCTGTTGTTAACACATCCCTTGTAAAGTAAACATTGCTGTTCAGGTAGTAACTATTTCTCTGTCTGCAATGATTCACCTTCAAAACATCTGAGTCATAAAATAAAATATCTAATTCATGCAAATAAACCTGTCTGGGGTGGTCTGGCCATCATTTTTGTTAACAGACTATGTGGGGATGTAATATAATATGCTATGCCTGAACAAATGGACAATGCACATTAAATTATTAGAAAAGAGGAAGTAAGTAATGTGTTATGTTTTGTAACATTATTCATATACAAGTGGATTATGTATATTAAGCTGTCAGCCAAAAAAGAGGAAGCAAGTAATCTGTTATGTTTTATAATGTGCATATCTAAAAGCAGAATCATATATAATTAGTGCTAGTTCGGAACAATGGTTTATGTTCTCTTTCATTCACTTGGAAGCATATAATTTAGTGACTTCAGTGGTTATTTTATATTTCTGCATCACATTTGTGGTCCATTTTTCATAAAATTGTGGTTTTCTGGCAAATTAGTGGCAAATCATTAAAGACTGAAGTTGGAAAATAATGACAGACATTTGAGTTTCAGATTTCATACCCTTCAGAAAATCCATACTAATGCAAGACATACTATTCTAGAATCTAAGTTTATAAAAGCAATATTTAAAAATTGTCCTTATTTTTGTGTCTTTGTCCAGATTTCTTGCTCTGAGGTTGAGAGGTATGACAAATGTGTCAAGGCTATCACTGCCAGCCAGAGACATTTCAAGTTGTGACATACTTGTTGCACCCCACTCCCCCATGTAGTGACTCTGGATGAGTCCAAGCAAGGCAAGGAGCAGTTATGCAGTGTAAGTGTGCAGAGTATCCCCCCATCCAAGGTAGACACAAGTACTATGGTAGCTTTTCATCTGTCCTTGATTTTGCAGAATGTTCTGGTTTTCTGCCATATTTTTATACTGTTGATTTATGCTTCTTATTATTCAGAAAATGCATGTTGTTGCAGTACCTGTTGCTCTGTGTTTAAGTAGCAATGTTTTAATGACAGTCAGGTAAGCTTGTCTAAGACTGTAAGATGCAAGTAAGCTTTAATAAGCATACTGTTAAAAAATTACCAACATTGAAAGCCTTTTTGTTGTTGCCATGCAGAGAATATTTACATAACTAGATAGCATATAAGCCTTAGGCGTTGAAATGCATATGACAGTATTTGTAATAAAGGACAGGATTCCAGTATTTTCAGAAGCTCATTATGTTTGTTGAAGATTTGCAGTCATCTTTGCAGGCTTTACCCGTAAACTAAATAGAATGCCAATCTATTATGTGTGGTCCATAACCTATGCAGTAATCCTTTAAGCAATTTATCTTGAGCTTGTTTCTTGTTTGCTGTTCATTTTTTACTTTGATTTGGTTTCCCCATGAAACAAGCAGATAGTTTTTATCAGGCAGCATGTTTTTTTGGATAAGAAACATTTTTACAAGTGGTGGTATTGCTACTTTCAGCATGTTACTTGGTACTTTTATAAAGTTGAATATAAATTATAATTAGAACTGCGGTGCAAGGAGAAGTGGTTTGAGTTGACTGCTGCTTGTTTTTTATACTTGATTTTGACTGGCATAACAGTAGTGTATTTAAAAAGTAATTTATTTTTTCATGCCTCGCAACTTTTTTGTTTCCATCTAGATATTAATTAAGCTGTCATGTAGCCATTGCATTCAAATATTTTTTCTTCTACAATTAATTTTGTCTTGATTGGACTCTCATAATGACAGTTTGGCAGTGGCACCCAGGGTAGCATATTTAATTAAAGTTCCAGGTTTTGCAGTTTTTAGCATAGCTCCACCCCATTATAGTTGGCCACACCCCTTCACATTTGCCCCACCCATTTCACTGCCTCCTGTCGTCCCCATTTGATTTGAAGTCACCAGCCACCTCTGCAAACCAATATGAAATATACAATGAATTACAGCTAGGTAAGTTACAATGCCAACACATACTGATCAATGTAAACAGCAAAGCAACCAGTTAAATAAGAACAGCATAAGAGCTCAAATGCCTATAAAGTAATAAAAATTAAAACGGTACGAGGTACCCCAAACTGCTATATGAATAAGATGCATCTTAAAGAACTGCTAAAAGCAATGCTGGGAGTCACACATTAAAATTTTTCATTAGCAAACCTCAAGAATAGGATCTGAGTCTAGAACACTCAAGCCTTGTGGTAACTCAGAATAGTAGCCATGATAGTTCATAGGCAACTAAAGCTCTTTGTAAATAACCATAGTTATATAAGTTTTAAACACATCACAAGAACTTTATTATCCAATACTCAACAAGCAGCCAGTACAGAGAAACATGAATAGAAGTAATAGATTGTAATTCCAGTGATTAAGTAACCAGAAAACATTAGTATAAACTGTCAACCACAACTAGATGAGCTGCAACTCCTCAGTTGGTATTTGTCATAGGAAGTTATTGTCATCACTTTTTTGGTTGAAGCGCCAGAAATGAATCTCTGTTTATTTATGTTTCTAACTTTTCCCTTTCTCTTTTGCTTTGTAATCATACAGTTGATATATCTTTCTCTCTGTCTCTCTCTTTCTTTTTCACTTTGTCTCTCTTTCTTGCTCTCTCTCTCTACATATATATATATATATATATATATATATATATATATATATATATATATATATATATATATATAAGGGGGTGGTAGTAAAACATTTTTTGTCAGGATAAAGATAGGTTAGGCCATGCTATTCTACATGTTGTAATTTCATTCAGGCATTATTTGACCATTTATAGTGAAAGTGGAATAATGTGGGTGCCCACAGAGGCCCATGCAATGAGTCTCACTGCTATACATGGTGCTTTTTTCAATCCAGTGAGCTCAGTGTTTGAAAGTCTGAGGCAGAAGACATTAGAGTTGTCCAGAAAAGGGATAACCAAGGCCTATATGCTTAATGAAAAGTCCTCAGGTAGAATATGGGAGCTATGATATTCCTCAGCATATGATAGCAAAACTGACATGAAAAAGCACCTTGCAAGTGAAAGTACTTGTCCTTGATATTTGTTAGTAAAGTGCACCAGCCTTTGGATTTCAGCATTGTGTTTTCTTTTGGACATAAGGGATAGCAAAAGTAGTTGACAGCCGACACTTTGACCTAAATGAATAGACAGACATTGAGGTTTACTCTGATATTATCCACTATGGACACACAACAAGAGGAAGACACATTCTTAATTATAAAAAAAAGTTTCAAACATATACTCATCTTCATCCCCAACCACAGCCCTTGGATAAATAATTATTAATCACTTATATTTGTCATTCTGCCTACTTATACAATAAATTCCACCATTTGTGTTCAGAAAATGGAATCATTAATAAAGACTTCTAATCATTTAAAAATATTCTTTTGGTGACCATAATTGAGCTTTAATATGAATTTATCAAAGCGTGAGCTAAAATTAACTAGCATATTTTCAGGCATAATATCTGCTATATAAATTATAAACAGGGGCATGTATGTATCCATCAGATTATCAGTACAGTAATGATGGTCAGTAACACCCATAGTTATCTTGAATGACAAAGTTTATCTTGAGTGAGCCAATTCCATACAGAAGCAAGGCAAGTTGATCAGTGGGATTATGGGCACAGCTAAGGATCACATTGCCAGCATACATTGTATGCATTTGGCAAATCCCAGGGTAACCTATTTATATATAATGAGTACAGCAATGTCCCCAAAACTGAACCTTGGGAGAAAAAAAGGTTGGGTTTCAATAGATCGCAGTTTTTGATGCTCTTTTACATACAAAACCCTGACCCAGAATCAGGTGGTCTATGAATGATTTAGCACACAGTTCTTCATGAACATGTGGTGCAGTGCTGGAGAGAGGCGGGCCCCTTCCGAGCAGCACTCCTCGCCAACCTTGCAGTTGGCTATCTCTGTCCAACTGGAGATCTGCAGAGCTGTGGTATTGTTATGTTTAAGGGGAGATTCTGACTTAGAGGCATTCAGTCATAATCCCAACTGAACCTTGGGAGACACCAAATAGACAGTTTGAACATCTTCTTTGGTAGATTTCAGGAAAGAAGCAACATGTTGCCACTAAAGCTACCCACTGTTGAGAAGGATGCAGTACTCAACCTCAGCACAGAGGAGGGAAGAAGAAAGTGAAGGAGAGTGAACCCCAGGAAGGCTGCTGGCCTGGACAACATACAGGGCAAGGTGTTAAAAAGATGTGCTGACCAACTATACACAGCGCACAAGGACATATTTAGCACCTGTCTTGCCATGGTAAAAGTACAGTCATGCTACAAGGAAACTAAAATTATCTCACTCCTAAGAAAACCACTCTATCAAGCCCTAATGACTATAGACCAGCTGCTCTGATATCCACAGTTATGAAATGTTTTGAGCGTCTGATCAAAAAGCATCTTTCATCATGCCTACCTCCTGATTTTGACCCTCTGCAGTTTGCATACAGAGCTAACAGATCCATGGCTGATGCCATATCAGTAGAGAGAGATGTACATCTCCCTTGAGTGTTTAGAGGATAAAGACAACTATGTAAGGATGCTGTTCATAGACTTCAGCTCTGCATTTAATATGGTGGTACAATGCAGTTGATAGAAAAACTGGAACATTTGGGAATCAGTAAACATCTCTGTAACTGGATCCTGGACTTCCTGATTGAGAGACCACAGAGGGTGTGTTCAGGTTAGAATACATCAAAGTGCATCATAATTAACACCAGGGTTCCATAGGGATGTGTTCTCAGGCCACTGTTATTCAGCCTCCTGATCCATGACTGCTATGCTAAGTACAAGTCCAACCATATCATCAAGTTTGCTGATGACACCACAGTCATGAGGCTCATCACAAAGGAGGATGAAAGGGCATACAGAGAGGAGGTGGCATCGCTGATCAGTTGGTACAAAGGAAACAACCTTCACCTGAATGCAAGGAAGACCAAAGAGATTATCATCAACTTCAGGAAAAGGAGAGCAAACCACTGAGCACTCAGGCTCAATGATGAAAGTGTGGAGAGGGTTAAGAGTACGAAATTCCTGGGTGTACACATATCAGAGGATCTCTCATGGTTGGGAAATACCAGCCAACTCGTCAAGAAAGTGCACCAATGCCTCTGCTATTTAAGAAGGTTGAAAAAAAGTTACGCTTCCTCCTCATATTCTGTCCACCTTCTATAAATTTGCAGTAGAGAGTATCTTCACCTGCAACTTCACAGTGTGGTTTGGAAGCTGCAGTTACAGAAAAGAAGGCATACAAAAGGTGGTGAAGGTTGCAGAGAAGGTAACAGATTCCAGTCTTCCATCGATACAACAACTTTATTCTGCAAGAAACATCCAAAAGGTCATCAAAATAATAGAGGACAACCCACATCCTGCGCCTGGAATATTCAAGCATTTGGCACTGGGCAGGAGATATCACAGCATCTGCTGCAGGACTACAAGATTCAATCACAGTTTCTACCCTACAGTGATTAAACTTTTGAACTTGGGCACTAGTCCTAAGAGTCTGGACACATAATAAGTCAATTTTTATTTATTTGTGCAATATATACTTACATATATTCCAAGTAAGTGCAATATTTATTTATTCTATCCATTCTCAGTATTATTTAACTCACTCAAGTGCAATATTAGACAAATAACTTAAGCATTGTTCAATCTGTAGTGTGTTTTGTTTTACTTTAAATAGGGTAGTTAATTTAACTCGGGGGAGGGTATTCATTTTGTATATGAGTGTTGGTAAAGGTCTCTGCTGTCTCTTGCATGTATTGGGAGTAGTACTGTATTTGCTAGTTATGTTTATTCCTCTACTTGTATGTGTTGTTTCACTTTCCTTTGTAATCTCAAGAATTGAGCTGATGCACAGAATTTTATTTAGGCTACACGTGTGTAGTTCTAAATGACAATAAAGTTTACTTTGACTTTGACCATTAATAAGGGTGGTAGTTTGACTAAAGAGATATCAATTGCTGATCGTAAATGGTTGTTCTGGCTATGTAGTTTTTAAAACAGACCACCACTTCCTATGAAAACCATTGTGATGTACTATGTTCTTCATCTGTAAATATGTTGTAAGTAATTTCTATGTTAAATTGTTAATCACTATGTAATCCAATGTAACTACTGTCTGTTTATTTTACTGTGGCGCTTTTCTCCCCGGGCCTCCGCTGAAAATAGACCCACGTCCAGTCGGACACTCCCGGTCAACAAATTTAAATAAATAAATAAATAAAGTGTAAGTTAGTTTATGTAAATGTGCTATAACAGTCTGAAAAGCTCTCTTTAAAAGTTAAATGGCACCAGTTAAAAGGCATGTTCCATGTTTGTATAAAATTGTATTTATTTTTATTCATTTGACAGTTGTTTACTGGGAATGTCCGACAGGACACAGGTCCTTTTTAGAGGAGGCCCAGGGAGAAAAGCTCCATGAGTAAGAGTAAATTTTAATACATGAGTTACAATAATCCATAAAGTATAAAGTAAACAAAATGTAGTATACATAAGAAAATATAAATGTGTTACATCATGACAACAAAACCTAGGGTTTGAACTTAGCTAGTACTATTTGTAAAGTATGACTTATGTCAAGATATAAGGTTAAAACAGGCCAGTAGGAATAAAAGATTAAACACCGGGGAAGAAGTTGGATATGGTTGGGGCATACTGTGATGTATCAGAGCATTCACAAGGGGTTAGTACAGGAACATAGCCACTTACTTTTTAGATAAGCTTTAAGTGATGGCTTAAAGTGGTTAGTGGAAGAGATTGAGAGAATGGAGTTAGGAAGGGAATTCCATATACATGATTTATAGCTGGAAAATAAAGATTGTCCTGCAGTGTTGTTGGCCTTGGAGACAGTAAGTAGATTCTTATTGTTAGAGTGAAGTAGTCTGTTTGAACTGTAAAAAAGGATGACATTTTGTAGTGCAGGGATTCTGGTTGGTTGTGTTACAATTTTGTGAGTTAGATAGAATTGGTTGTAAAGAATAATGTTGAGAAGTTCAAGCCAGTCTAGTATCCTTAAAGCTGTACAATGATGTGTTCTATATGGGCAGTCAGATGCAAACTTAGCAATTTTATTATAACATGCTTTTAGCTTAGATAAGTCAGTTGTCCTAATATTAGTTAAAATTGGAGAGGCATATAGTGGAATAAAAAGCAGATGGTTTTGTGCCAATGTACTTTCGGCCATTTTGGTCAGGAACCATTTCTACATATATAGACTTCCAAGTTTCTTATGGACCTTTTTCTTGTTAGGGAGACATGTAAGTCAAATTTTAGATTATTGTCTATTTCCACTCCAAAAAGCTTTGTATGGGTTGTCGGGGAGATGACAGTATTGTCTTTGGCTATTATGTTAAATGGTGGGGATGAGATAGATGTCATGCTAGGTTGGAAGAGTAATAATTTAGTTTTGTTTTGGTTCAGGATTAGATGGGCATTGGGTAACCATGTTTCAACAAAAGTGAAATATTCCTGTGTTTGAGAATATAGAGCTGATAGAGACGTGGCAGCACCGATAAGTATTGAATCATCTGCATACTGTATTATAAAACCATGTGGAGTAGCCGTGTGTAGATCATTACTAAAGAGGGTGAAAAGGAGAAGGCCCAAGATAAATCCTTGGGAGACACCAGTGGATAAAGGAAGGCATGGAGATAAGTCATCATAAGATTGCCATAGAACAGATTGTTGACGGCCAGATAAATAGTTATTAGACCAAGCTGTGGCAGATGGTGAGAAGGATAGTTCAATTAGTACATCTATTAGTTTGGAATGGGAGACCATATCAAAAGTTTTTGATAGGTCTAAAAAGATAGCAAATACAAAGTTGTTATTCCTGTGATGGTTTATGATATTAATGATACTATGTAATGGGCGAAACCCATGCTGAGTGTTTGAGAGAAGGTTATTTGTTAGTAAAAACTTCATGACCCGGAGATGAATACACCTTTTGAGTAGCTTAGAAAGAGGTGAAGGAATAGCAATTGGATGACAGTTTGTCAGTTCTGTGGAAGGTCCCCCTTTATGAAGTGGGATTACATGAGAGATTTTCCACAATTTAGGAACTTTGCTTTCGAGAATGGATCTATTTACAAAGATTAGTACTGGGAAGGCTATAGATTCAGCTGCAATTTTGAGGTATTCAATGGGTAAGTTATCTATGACAAGTGTAGTAGGTTTTAGTTTCTGGAGTAGTATTTTTATACTGGCTTTAGGAACTGGGGAGAAAGATAATGAGGCATTGCTAGTTATAGACTTGGCTGGTTTGGTATCAGGAGTAGGGGTTTGCTGCTTGGGAAGGGCAATTACAGATTCAGTAAAATGTTTGTTAAAAATGGTAGCTATGCTATTGGAATTGTTGTGGATGTGTGGGGTTGGTGTAGTAGAGTTTCCTGGGTGAAGGATTGAGTTTATAGCAGGCCAGAGTTTTTGAGGGCTTTTTTTGGTATGTGTTTTGCATGTTATGATAGAAATGTATTTTATCCTGTTTTATTTGTTTTTTTTTTTTGCCTTATTTCTAAGTTCCTGATGCTGTTGTTTAGAAATTACTGTGTTAGTCTTATGCCATAGTTTCCAGGCTTTATCATTAGTTTTCAGAAGGGCCTGGGTGTCTCTGCTTAGCCAGGGGGCATAGTTTGATTTTACTCTGATGGTTCTAACAGAGGAATGTGCATTTAATATATCTAAAAAGGATTTATCAAAGTGGTTCACTGCAGTATCTATGTCAAGGTATTTGAATGGAGTCCAATTGCACTTTTGTAGGTCAGCTAGGAAGTTGTCAAAATTAAAGTTATGTTTTTTTCTAAGCTGTTTAAACATCGTAGGTGTTGGTGGGAATAAATGCTGTTGTATAAGAAATGTGGGTAGGTGGTCTCTCAAACCATCAGAAAGGCAACCTGACTGGAATGAGTGAAAAGAGTTATTTAGTAATATCCAATCCAAGGTTGATTGTTTTTTTGCTAGCTTTATCTAGTTGGGTAGGTTCTTTAATAGCTTGTGTAAAACCATGCAAGTTTATGTGATGGATGGGGTGATCTGTATCACATGCAAGCCAGTCTAAATTAAAATCACCTAGTATGAATGTCTCCTGACTAAGGGTACTACTTGCCCAGTGCAATAAATGTTCTATAGTTTGGGCATTATTTCTGGATGGGATATACCAGCTAATTATATTGTGTTTTTCTTCAATTTGTAGTTAGTGTGGTACAGATGATTTCTGCACTGCTGAATTGTGAGGTTTTCCAGTCAAGGAAAGTTAAAGAGAGATAGTCTTTAAAGAGGATAGCAACTCCACCTCCTCATTTGCTGAGCCTATCCACCCATAGTATGCAGTGACCTGGGAGTAGTATTTCATCATCTTTTGTACCTGGTTTT
The DNA here is from genome assembly GCF_019279795.1 of Protopterus annectens. Classification (NCBI taxonomy): domain Eukaryota; kingdom Metazoa; phylum Chordata; order Ceratodontiformes; family Protopteridae; genus Protopterus; species Protopterus annectens. Next base: position 800,184,352 of record NC_056732.1, on the reverse strand, counting down.
AGCCATGTTTCAGTGATTATTACTATATATAGGGAGAATGTGGCTAGAGTGGCATGGAGGATGTCTATTTTTATTTCTGTTTAGGATTGGATGTACAGGGGCATTGAGACTAGAGTGACTGAGAGGGTTAGTGTTATCTGAGAGTGCTCCAGGGTTTGGGTAGATGTTACCACTAAGCAGAAGCCTAGAGGCAATGTTGGTAAGTAATTTAAATAGTTTGATAAGCTCATTGTTGAATAACTGAAGGTTATAGTGGCTATTTTTAGTAGGTACGATTTTACGTGGAAAATATTGGAGACTAGTAATATTGACAAGTGTAACAGAGATGGTGAGATATGTACATGAAGTAGTATGGTAAGGTGGGTCAGTAATATGATGAAATCTGGGTGTCTGGAATGTGTTGTGGTGATAAGTAGTGAGGTGTGACAGTAATATGAATGTAGTAAGAAGTGTCAGGTAAAGTATGAGCATGTTGTAGGTCTAGGAGGTGTAACCAGGATAACAGGAAGTATGTGCAATTGGATGGATAGAGTGAGCAAGTGTCAGCCCAGTGAATAAGAGTAGAAGCACTGGGGGGTGAGTAGGATATGGGGCAGGGTAGGGGAGTGGAGTGAGCCCGAAGGGTGAAGGGAGCTGGCAGAGCAAGCCCCAGCAGAAGGGAATCTGAAAAAAAACAATCAGGAGCCAGGAAATGTAATTAAGAAAATACATTATGTCAGAGCTTTTAATCTTACAGAAAACAAATGTTATAGTAAGCTCCTTAAGGATGAGTAGAGCTAGGAGAATTGGGACTGAACTAAAGTTTTGTTTTGGAATAGTTTTGATCTTAGACGCTGGAGCTAACCTGTTTGCATACAGAGGGAATTGGGATCTTATACAATTAGCAGAGTGTGTCGTCACCTCGTAGACAACTTGATGCCATGCAGCTTTGCTCACCTCACAATGATAGTCACAAAGTAGGAGAAAATTGTTAAAACAATTCTATGGCATTCACCTAATGATTAAGTGTAAAGGAAGGCTTGTATATAAAAGTAAGTTGAGATTTCCCAGTGCTGAGTTGAACTTTTGCTGAAACTTTTGCTTCAGAACCGGAGGTGGGGGGGGGGGGGTCTGCAAATCCTGAGACTAGTGGATGGCCTGAGCAAACTAATTATTAATTGTAAAGTAGTTAGGTTGAAAATTGCTATCATGAAACCATGGTGTTTGTTGGATAATGGATAAAAAGTGGTATTTTTGTATGCACTCAAGCACCAGGGAATAGATGAGCTTTTCAATAACTTTTGTAAGAAGGCATGGCTTAGCAATAGGTCTAAGGTAAACACTTGGGATGAGAAACTTTAGTAAGCGATAGTATTAATATATGTTTAAAACAGGGAGCTAGAAGACCTGTGGCAGGGATACACAGACTATGTGAGCTATTGAATTTGTTAGAGTGGCTTGCAGCAGGGGTAAGTATTCCTATGTCGACAATGGAAGATAGGCTTAAATTTACAATCTAAAGCATCCAACTGTGCTTGTAGGCATTTTGTAGAGGCTGCTTTAAAGTAAAATGGGGTTAGCTAATATTTTTTGCAATGGAATACATCTTTCAACTACCTCTTGCAGCAGGAATGTGTTTTATATTGGAGACTATGGAAAAATAAGGATATTTTGGAGATCTTGAAGTATTTATGGAATCAAGGTAGATGTAATGATAGTCTTTTTTGAAAATGTTGTGAGAGATAAGAGGTTTCATGGAGGATCAACACTATTTTTGGCTTCCAAGTTGTTACTGCAGTATTGGTCTTTTTCCTGATGAAGTGTTTAGGATTTTAGCAGGCGTGTAGCTTTTTAACATTTTGCTATCCTTTCTCCAAACTTTCCAAGCATTATTTTTTTCTTGTTAATGTTGCTTGGAATGTTAGTTATTACTATAACTAACAGTGGTAAAGTTTTACCAGCCGTGTTAAGTCTTATTCCATCTTTCACTAGTTGTATAAGACTCTAGGTATTTAGTCAACTGTTTGTTGCTTCCTTTAGTGGTGAATTCCAATTAAGGTTTTGATTGCCACATATAATCACTTTATTATCTACATTTATGTTAATAATTTGCAATATGAGCATTTCTAATAGATAAATTGAAGTGTGAAGAGGCATGTAAATATTGACTAGATAGAGTGTGACCACTAAGCAACATTTTGATAAAAGTCAACTTAGGACTATAATTGGAGCTATGGATACTTTTGGCTCTAAATGAATGTGAAAGTTGTAGTTAGAAATTATCATGGGTACCTTCTTCAGTGCCTTTCCACACAACAATAAGGTTATCAATAAATATTTTGTAAAAAGTGACCTTTTCACCTTCCTGGGTAAACATTACAAATAGAAATCAGTGGTGGCTATGGGGGCAGGTGTAGCTCAAGTGTTCGCCAAACTCATGATGTCCTGGTGGGGACAGAGATATTTTAAACCCCACCCATTATTTGAAAAGGTTGCTTTTTACAAAAGATTTACTGATGACCTTATTGTTGTGTGGAAAAGTACTGAAGAAGAATTTCACCAGCTACTGGTTTGGTTTAATTCTAGCACTTACTTTCGGAAGTTCAGTATGAATGGCTTTGGGAAAACCATCAATGTTTTGGATATTTCTTTGGACTTCCAGCAAGGGAATCAAAAATTTGAAATTATGATCTTTAGAAAGGACACTTTTGTGAATCAGTATTTACATGGAAGGAGCCAGCACCCACACCACATGAAAAAAAGGGTGAGATGAAGGGACAATTCATCTGTCTAAGTAGACTGACCAGTGAAGATGACACTTTTGCATGAGAGACAGATGTTCTGACATCTTTTTTCATGATGAGAGGGTATGACTGTGAATGGCTCACTAAAATCTTAGATGAAGTTCATTTGTTACAAACAGATAAGGCAAGATCAGTCTTGCACAAACTGAAGCCTGAAAGCCAACTAATCAGTAGTGACATACACACCTCCACACAGAGACATTTGATTTGCTGCTGGGGGGGGGGGTATTTCCACTTCCCATCACAACAAACATGCAGCTGATCAAAGACATTGTAAAGGAGAACTGGAAAATAATTTTGGGAAATGGTGATCTGGCTAGAATACTAGGAGACAGCCCCATTTTTACATATGGAACAGTAAACAATATTAAATGAATTTTAGAAAGACATGCTGAAGCCAATTCTGGAAGACAAGTAACACCAGGGACTTACAATTTATTTATTTATGTAGCATTTTTGACTAGGAAAGTCCAACTAGGACAGACCCTATTTTCAGTGGAGGCCTGGGGAGAAACACTTCAGACACATGTCTTTGAAGTCAAGTGTGGCAGACGCAAACAATGCTGCTTCATTTGCAATGCCTCTATTGTTTTTATTAAATCTTTGAACCTAGAATTTTGGTCCAATAACAGGTACAATTGTAATTCCAAAGGTGTTGTATATTCCACTTTTTGTGATTCCTGCTCCAGCTACTATGTTGGTAAGACTAAAGAAAGACTGTCACGCAAACAGGATTCATGCACACACTTTACCTATTTAAAAGGGTAACACAAGTAATGCTCTAGCAAAACACTCCTTACAATGTAGTGACTTTAAGACATTTCAGTTCATTTTACTAGACACAGTAGACATGAGTGTTTTTTTATAAAACTACAATGTAAGGCTGGAATGCTGAGAGTCCCAATGGCAGATTAGATTAAGATCGGACAGAAATCAGGGTTTGAATGAGACAGTTAACATAAAGTGCTTTTTTACTACCACAGAGGCTATAGAGACATAATTTGCTTAAACTGTTATTAAAATTTGGACTCAGCTTCATGATGTGATTACTTGTTTTACACTGCATCCTTAAATTTTATCTTTGAGTTCTTGGGGATGATGACTGGACATTGGTGAACATGTGACTTTTCATTCAACATTTTTAAACTGTGGCTGGGCATTTAGCAGTTAAATTCTGATGAAGTTCTGAGTGCTTATTAAATGAACAAAAGCGCTTAATCTTAATATTGTTTCTGTGACTCCTTTTGTGCAGCTTTGTGGAACCTTCTGTCATTTGATATGTCTTTAAAAAAGTGTTTTAGCTAGATTGAAACTTTTGTCATTTAATATGTCTTAAAAAGTGTTTTAACTGGATATATTTGACAAGGTTACCTATCTGAAAATGAGAGTTGTATAAAAAACACACATCTGAATTATCATCTCCTTCTCAAAACAGATAATACCAGATGACTAATATCAGAGCTAAATGAGTTGACACAAGATGCATGTGATAAGTCAGGTACTGGAAACCCACCAATTACGTAATAAGACATTAAACATTGTATAACTGAAAGCCCAGAATACCAAGTGATATCATAATATAAGAGCTGATATTATCTGTAGTCACTGGTTCCTGTACTGCTGTTGGGAGTTAATGCAACTCCCAATTGAGTCTCAGCTCCATGATGAAACAGGTGACTGGCATAGTTCATCTATTTTCCATTTTTTTAATATAGCGAGAGCAAAATACAGATTCTTTTCAAAGGTAGGAGAGTTGGAAGGCTACCATCCATCACCCAAGTTGAGTAGAAGGGGATTCACCCAAGTTACAAACAGGAATAACAAAAAAGAAAAAAAATGCCAGATTCTATCTAGGCCTATACCATACCATTGCAACAGCTATGCAAAGGCAGAGGTGAAGTCAGATGTTCAACATTAATGCTGGATATCCAAATGGGGCCCCATGACAACTCTGGAAATGTCCCTGAAAATCATTGCAGTAGAGGAAGAAAGGCTCTGCTCTCTCTTCCATTCCTTGAAAATGTAAGATATGTAGAGATTTCTTTCTCTTGCTTTTTCTCTTTTCTATATTTATACTTGCTTAATTTGTAAATTCCTGAACAGGTTGTTACTACAGGTTTGACCATTTTTCTGAAGGAGTGTTTAAGATCCTTGCAGGCTTGTAGTTGTTCAGCATTTTTGCTTATCCTTTCTCCAAACTTTTCAAGTATTATTTTTCTTTTTAATGTCTACCCTCAGGTCTGCAGAAATCTCTGGGATAAAGCTGTCCTTTGTTTTATGGGTGAGACTAGTTGCCATAATGGTTAAGGTCTTTGCTTCCAGTGCTTAAGCAACAAGGTTTGAGCCTGACCTCTAGGCTGTGCCTGTATGGAGTTTGCACATTTTCCTTGTCTCTTTTTGGGGTCCATCCTACCACTTAGAAAAACATTCTGTATATTACCTCATTCCACTCACACACAAATTCAGTTGTGGGCAGCAGCACAAACACAAGATGATGCCTTTAAGGAGGAAGACTTGTATGAATCAACCACTTTGGGCATCAACTGTGGCTTGCACTATCCTCAAGATAGGAAAACAAAGAAAGCAAACTATGCATCTTATCAGGGCTAGCCACTCGATGGTGTAAAAAATTGTCTCTAGGTGATTCAGTCATGTTGAATAATGATGCGAAAAATGGGCATGTATATTTGCCAGTGATATGTGGGTTCAGGACTTGGCCTAGTCCAACCTACTTCAGGGAATTATACTAACAGTGAGAGTTGTTTTTGTGTCCCTACTGGCCAGTTTGTGCCCACCATAAAACCTAGCAGCTCTGGGTCAATAAGCTACTGGCTGATCAGTGTCTAATTGTCCATCTCTGTTTATCTGGGATAGCTATGTTGAACAAAGCTGGGCATAAAACCAACCAACCTGCCAAACATGAGCTAAGAATTGCTACACACAATGTAGGTTAACTGACAGGACACCGCTTGGAATTGGATGATATGATGATAAGAAGGAGGCTGGACAACCTCTCCATACTTCTCAGCCTCTTAGCACAAAAAAATCTAGACAAAGCCAAAAATAATGGGAGGGTAATGGCCTGAAACTAAGGACAGATTTTAAGTGTTGCGCTGATAAACAGAGAAAGTTGCTAGAATAACATGTTTCATATTAATATGCATTTTCTGAAGAATATAAAATCTGAAATTCAAATGTCTGTCATTATTTACTAACTTCATTCCCCAGTGGTTTGCCAGAGAAACATACATTTTATGAGAAACAGACCAAAAATATGAAGCAAATATCTGGACATTTTGTGAAAATCTGGAGAGCTGAAAGGCATGATCCTGTGTCCAAGAGACAAGATGGAAGGGAAGTGCAGCAAAGACACCTGGCTTGGGATCCAGAATCTACTACTCAGGACGAGGACAGACAAGAAACTGTGTGGGAAATGTGATAAGGCAGAGGCTTCAGAAAGTAGTGAAGAATGACATTTGAATCAGTGACAGACTCATGGCAATCAGACTCCATTGTAAGGACAGGGCACTATTCATATTCTCAGCCTATGCCTCAAAGCAGGGTTGTGATTGTGAGGAAAAGAGTGCATTCAGACAACAAGACCTACTAGATGAAGCAGGACAACAAGAATTGGTGTTCATAATGTATAACTTGAATGCACATATTTGGACAGGCAGAACAGCATTTCAGGAAAGCCTGGGTCTACATGGGTGGGTCAACAAGCATAAAGAAGGTGACACCATTATAGACTTACATCTAGCAAATGGTCTGATGGTACCATGGCCAACACATGGTTCAGCAAGACAGACAGTCAAAAGATCACATGCAAGAGTGGCCAACGTGAAAATTAAGAAGACATTGTACTAATAAGGAAAGGGCACTTGGGTAGAATCAATGATTTAAAAGTTATCCCTAGTGAAACAGTTGGCCCTACAATCAGCTGCAAGCAGTGGTCATAGAAGGCTCTAAGGTCAACAGAAACTAGGCTGAACACCGGGAAGTTAAAGCACAGGAATTCAAGAAATAGGTGGAGCTGAAGAAGAATAGCAGCAACTCAAAACAGCTGTGTGCAGACTATAGAAGATATATGTGGAAATGTCAGGTATAGAAATAAGAAACTTAAGAAAATCTGTTAGTGAAATGCAGAAGTCCTAGAACACATCAAAAGAATGAAGGCATGTAGGAAAAAGTGGAAAATAGAAAAGATGGACCAGGCTAAGAAGGAATACTGGTTGGCTATCAAAGAGTCTAAGAGAGGAGTCACAATAGAAAAGAATAAGGCATTGGAGGTACTCTACCAGCTCCTGGAAAGTAACTTGGTAGATGGCACAAACAAACTTTATCAGGATTAAAGTCAAAGACAGAAAGACAGAGAAGATAGCTAGTCACCCTTCATAAGGTAGGCTAGCAACAACATGCTTACCAGTCCACAGGACATCAAAGACAGATAGAAGGAGTATTTCGAGGAGCTTCTGAATGAATAAAATCCCACAGAAACTGTACTGACCCCAACACAGCCTACAGTGAAAAAAGAGAAGGAGCACACCCTAGAAGAGTTAAGAACAGCACTAAGGACAATGAAATTAGGGAAAATAGCAGACTCAGATGAGATCATGGCAGATACAATCAAACTGGAGGGTGAGAAAGAGGATAGATGGCTCTTCAGAGTTTACAAGGGATAATTGGCTAGGCTTAAAATGGCTCACAAGGGCAGTTAGCCTAGTACTAATCTATGAACCTATGAACCTATGAACATAGCAGTATGGAGAGAAAAGAGTATTCCAGATGACTGGAGAATAAGTATTACTAGTGCCAGTGTACAAGAACAAAGGGAACATCCACAACTGTAGGCAGCACAGAGGTAACAAACTCCTATCATGTCATGACAGTTCTGGAGATGGTGGCTGATAAATGAATATGTAGAGTAGGGATGGAAGGTGAGCAATTCAGATTCAGATCACTATGCAGCATAATCAACTTTTTAGAAAGGCTCACACAAACTCTACTACACTTTGCTGTGAGGGAAGGGTTAGTTTGCTTTTATTTGTTGTATTTTGTATTACTTTATTGCCTTTTTATATTTAGAATACTGTGATTTGTTTTCTTTACCTTGTGTTTTACTTGTATTCAGCTTTTAACTGCATATTAAAACTTCAAAAAAGACCACAGCTCTGTATCTTGTGAGTCAGGCAGAAATTTTTTCCCCACCTTCCCACCTGCTTACGGTCGTGTTCTTAAATACCATTGTCTTTCTAGTTGCCTGCCTCTTATGTTAATTTGACAATATATTTCCTCTACTTTCACAGGCTTGTGTGAGTAAGCACAAAATTATCATTTTGTGAAATCACTCCCCTTCAACTATTTAAATTTATTGGCCATCCTACTGTATTCCATAGTACCAGAATACAGAAGTGACCACCCCCTTTCAATCTATCTTGTGGTTTTAAAAATAGTGACTCTTGACTAAAACTTAACTTTTTAGACAGGTAAAACGTAAGTTACCTACTTTCACATCTAACTTATCTAGTGCACACTGCAGTGTTTAGGATAAACTATTTTTTTTTCATCTTATCATTAAGCATCCCTGTGACTAGCACTTGCTCTTATACCTGCTGGAAAGCACTAGGAAGCCTTAAACTGATAGAAGCACTCAACTCTCCTTGTTAATACGGAGAAATTAATCGTAGGCACTAAACAGCCTATCAGTGCAAAGTACCTTGCTAAGGCAAGGGAAAACAGCTCCTGTACTTTACAAAAAAAAACACCAAACCAGGCATGTCCAAGGGTCAGCTTCCAGTGATTTCTCCTGTCCACCTGGTGAATCTGAGCAACACTACCAACCAACACTACAACCTGTGAGAGATGCACTTATATAGCCAAACTGGAAGCAAAGCACTCTCCACCCAAGATTGTGATAGACAGTCGATAGGATAACTACACCTCAAGCAACACATTGCTTTTCCAAATCCACACCACCAACACCCACACATAGCAACATTAAATCCACATATGCGGAGGCCCTTAACTGTAACCTGCCCAAGCAACAAGGACCTCCGAAGCTGAAATGCAAACAAACACCAATCACAACCAAAGTGTTACATAGCTCACACCAGTGTGCCAACCAGCAACAGCCCCTAAGGCAAGACAACATACCTAACACTTTAGTCATAGATGACTCTATAGTCAGGTGCACTGATGTCCCACTCACCAGGCTGAACAAGGAGAAAATTACAGTCAGCTGCCTGTCAGGTGCCAGGATCCGCCACATAACGCATGCACTCAAGTCACTCGACAACAAGTACAAATATGACTCTGTCATTGTCCATGTCGGAGTGAATGACTTCAGATGTACCTCCCTGAGAACTGCAATAGAAGAGAAAATAGTGGAACAGGTCAACTGCTTCAAGTATCTAGGAGGGGTGTTTGAAGACAAGGGAAGTCTGAATGAGGAGGTTAAGGCTAGAACCAGAGGGGCTGCAGTCAACTGGCACAGAATGCCAGGGGTAGTGCATTACAGAACAATACCAAAGAATCTGAAAAGTAAGGGGTACAAAATAGTGGTTTGACAGTACTACTGTATAGTACAGAAACCTAGGCAGTATAAACAGAGCCAATGAGGAAGCTAGAGCTGATGCAGATGAAGTGCCTGAGATGGGTCACGGTATGCACACTGTGAGACAGATGAAGAAATGAGAACATCAGAGCAGAAGTCCAAGTAGCTCTAGTTGCAGAGAAGGTCAAAGAGTCCTGAATATGGTGATTCAGTTACATGAGCATGAAAGTAGAAGACAATCTGGTGAAGCTTAATCTGTTTTCCCCCCACTTTCTACTACTATGAACAGCAGTGGGCTCAAAGCTTAACATGATGCACACTCATTCCCACAGGGAACTCCTCTGTGAGACCAAACACTATTTGCACTTGAGTCATTAGATCCTTATAGATATCCTGCACTAATTCAAACAGTGTTTCTGGGACTTAAAGCCACCTCAAAACTGCCCAACTCAGCATTCTTGGGGCCTTGTCATATCCCTTCTCCAAGTCTTGGAATGCCCAACTGAACTATTTCCTCACTGCTAGCTTTTCTTCACCTATCTGAGTGTCTCACTGCAAACAGCATGTTTACAGGTTCATAGGTTAGTACTAGGCTATTGGCCCTAGGGCCTATACAAGCCTAGCCATAACAATTCCCTGGCTATATTTCTTCCCACACTATTTACTTCCCTGGACCCCTGTCAAGTAGGGTGACTGACATGATCCCCGGGGTGAATTTCCTTTCTCCCATCCAATCATCAAGGTTCCTTTTGAAGACGGCCAAAGAGGCGCTCTGCTTGACGTGTATGGGCAGCCTATTCCAGAGTCTGTGGAGTCTCTATACCTCCAGCATGTTTTATTTATTGTGATGACAAGGTTTAGATCCCTGGAGCATGTGGCTCTGAGGGATTAAAATTTCTTTAAGTGTAGCATGTCCAACAGCTCTGGGTTTGGCATGGCCTTGTATGTTAAACAGAGATTGCCTCTGTGTAGATGATATGTGACAGAGTATAGCTGGAGTTTTTTAAGGTGGTCAGCATAGGGCATCTGCTTAAGGCCTGTGATTCTTTTAGTGAGGTATTTCTGTGGCCTTTCCAGTTGTTGCAGATGTCTTGAGAGGTACATACCAAACGGAGCATTGTATTCTATAAAGGGTCTAATAAGGGATGAGTACAGTCGGACAATGACCTCCTTTTTTCTGGATGAAAAGCCCTTAGTGATGAGGTGTACCACATAGAAGGATTTCCTGACTGTTGTGGCGATGTGTTTATCGAAGGTGAGACCACTGTCCACCTGTGTCCCTAAGTCTCTTATCACACTTTCAGTGTTTAGTGTACTGCCACCTATGTGGTAATTCACAGATACATGTTTTTTTCCCAAAGGGGATAACTATACATTTCTTGGCATTGAACTTGAGCCCATGGCTCTGGCACCAAGCATCTGTTTCTGTAAGGCCCCTTTGTAGAGTATCCACATCATTTGGGGATTCAATAATGGCTCCCAGTTTGCAGTCATCTGCGAACTTTGTTAGCCAGAGTCCCTTAGTGTTGGCCTGTACTTCAGAGAAGGAGATGCCAAACAAGAGCGGTCCCAAGACTGAACCCTGAGGTACTCCACTTGTCACTTGTCTGGATCTGGATTTGGAGTCTGCTACTTTTACAATGTGGGTTCTGTCAGTAAGCCAGTTGGCAACCCATCGAGTGATGTAGGGATTAATGCCCAGCTCAGTAAGTCTATCTATGATTCCAGAGTGTGGGATGGTGTCAAAGGCCTTGGCCCAGATGGGCTGTGTGGGCCGCCTTACCATCGTCCACAGCTCTGGAGACTGATTCAAAGAAGTCAATCAGGTTCAAGAGACAAGATCGACCCTTCTCGAACCAAACTGGGTGGGGTCCAGTGTTTGAAGGTTGCCAATGTCTTTGTTTATAAGTTCCATGACAATAAATTCCATGGCCTTGCAGATCAGGCTCATCAGACTATTATTTCACTCAGTATTAAAAGGAATACACCCAATAATCTGACAGAACTTCCTAATATCTCTCTTATATTGTTAAATGGAATGTAGTCTTACCCCACAAGTTATATGGCTAATGCAGAACAGGCAAGAACAAACCATGCTGTCTTAACAAATAAACATTCATGTTAAAAAATTCCAAACCAACTACAGACAATATAAGAATAACCTTACTTCTACCTGTTACTGGTATATACTAGCATACAAAATTTCATTCTGTGGGGTTTGATTTGCTGCCCAAGAAAACATATAACTTGACAGCAGGCAAAGCTGTCTCCTTCACAGTCAACAGAGATGTGTTTTCCACATATAGAAAATAAATACAGAATGCAGTAAATGTCACTTAATGAGAAACACATTCTTAGAATACAACAGTATCCCCATGAGCCTACAAAATATTGCCCCTTCAGTAAAGCCATAACCCATTTTTGGTCACCTTCTGAGTGTCTGAACCAAAGATCCAGCATCCAGAAAACATCTGTTGAAAATGACAGAAGGGGATGTAGAAGTCCACAAATATGGGCATAACTCCCCAGAAAATGTTAGATCACAGACATACATCTGCAAAAGCTACATTGTGGATGTCTGAAAAAGGGAAGGAAATATGTAAAATAAATAATCATTCGTTTTTAATAATTTCAGTATGTTTGCGCTGTGTGCACCAGTGCACAAACATGCTTAACAGACAAAAAAAAAATAAATAAATAACATTTCTGATATGGTTTTCACAAATATACTGTAGAACCTTAGGTCAGGTCCATGCAACAGTGCATACGTGCTGTCACCAAGCTCATGCGGCTATGAACCATGTAGTATCTATGCTGTCAGCATGGATATGTATGCAAATCAGGTGGATTTTCTGAATTGCTAAAAGGAGCACCCACGTCAGCATATCCCCTTCATGTAGGCTCCTACAAGATGTTGATATTCCCAGAGGATGTGGATGACATCAGGGGGGTGTACGTCATTACTTTTAGGATTTTCTGTTCACAGCCACTCATGTTTGTGGGCAACATAGCTGAGCATGCTTGCGTGGAGAGATTACCCATGTGACAGTGATGACATAGGCAGTGATCAATTAAAACTGGATATCTTCAATAAATATTTTTGTCTTTTGTATAAGCTATGCTGCCCACTGCGGCACATAGCAGCACTATGCACACTAAAGTAGGGCCTGCAAATTATGTTAATTATATCCTGTGCAGGTGAAATTCATCATAATTAGCCAATCCCTGATGGTGGACCTAAAGCAGAACTGTATAAAATATACATACACTCTACATTCTCATTTTCCCTCAATACTCTGGACCATTGGAGTAGAGACTTGGGAATTTTAATTGGGATAATGTTAGGGGCTGCTACTGGTCTACTACAACTGTATGTGCTAGATGCTGAAGTCAGTGCTGTTGGTGCTACTGACAATAGGCCTAGGCTGAGAAGGAGAAGAGTGTTAAGCCCCAGAATAACCTTTCAGGAGTTACATAAGCTGGAGATTGTAGAGTGCTACAGGGTGGACAGGGACATATTACAAGAACTCACTGAGCTCTGCTACCCTTAACTCAGAGCCAGAGCTAACAGAAGGGAACCCATCTCAGTAAAGCCAATGTATGTGAAGCCCTTAGGATACTAGCTACATTTACTTTTCAAAGACAAACTGGGGACATGATGGGGGTGTCAAAGGCATCTGCATCCAGAATACTACACCAGTTCCTGGATGCTATGCTTCCACATGCCAGTGAGCACATATCTTTTACCTTACCCCTGAAGTGAGGGCCAACAATATACAACACTTCTACCGTGTAGCACACTAGCCTGAATTACTGAGTACCATAGATTGCACACATGTACACATCAAGGTACCAGCTGGTGAGCAGGATAAAATCTATGTTAATCACAAGGAGTACCACTCCATCAACTGCCAGGTCGTGTGCAATGCCCAGGGGATTATCCTGAATGTGTGTGCTGGCAACCCTGGCAGTTATCACAAATCCCATATCTGGCACACATCACAGCTGTATCAGTTGTTTGCTAGGGGGATATCCCACAGGGCAATTTACTGAGGGATGCTGGCTATGTTCTGTAACCATGGCTGATGACACCCATCAGAAATGTACACACACCCAAGGAAGAATGCCATAATGAGGCACACGCACAAACTAGAAACATATAGGGCATGTGTTTGGGCTTCTGAAGTCATGGTTCCTGCGCCTCAATATATCTAGTGGAGCCCTGCAGTATACTCCAGCCACATGTGCACAGATATTCACATTATGTGCTATGCTACATAATCTGATCCTGCAGAAACAGCTGCAGCAGTATCAGCAATGGGAATGGATAGACAGTCCCCACCAGTGTGTAAGTCACCACAGCCACAGTCACAAGAGAACTTAGAGGAGGAACCCCCTACTGATGTCCCTGTAGGCAGACGTAGGCATGCCCAGTATGCCCTGGCTTTGGCTAAGAGACAATGCATAGCACACTCACCGGCAACCTAGAAACCTAGGGGCTAACACCTTACTCCTACTCACATACAGATATTAAAAACTTATGCCTGGCAACTAACACATCCTGTACCTATCCATGTATTGGCTGTGTACTGCTTGCATCAGATAGAGTCAGCCCTGAATTACAGTTGTGCCAACTCCTGCATTTACAGGGTAACTCCATAACCTATATAGTAGTCTACTGAATTATTATGATATTTTAGTGTATGTATTGCCAGGTACATTATGCAACTAACTACACTGGACTAGTTTAACAGAAATGACATCCACATGGGACTACAGATATCCATTTCACTAACATGTTTCCATTTTTGTTCAGTAGGCCTCATGCATGAAATATTCATGCAGTCTTACTGCAACAGATTACTGGTACATCATGGAAGGGAGATGTTAGAAAGTTAGATTAAATAATAGACTGTCATGTATCCCAGTAGATCACATAGTGCTGTTCCCCCACCCCAAACACAGCAGTGTTCCCTTGTAACTGCTTTAATAGCAACTCATCAATGGTATATAAGCATTTTACTCACTCTCAGGACATTACTACAGAAATTGATCATACATTGTATGTCTTAGGTAACAGAGAAATAATCAATGTACTTATTTATGCAGGTGATTGTGGGATGAATGGCCCACTGTCTGTCAAGCAGCTTCTGTGGCTTAAAGGACTAAGGCAATAATCACCTTGTGTGATGGTGTTCATGGTTCTTATCTAGAAGTATCCAGTTGTTTTGGATGTGAGGTATCAATAATTTGTGTTCTACAGACTGTCAGGTCTGTTTGTGTTGTAATATTTTAACATCACTCACATATTGCATAAGACAACTTTAGAAAAACTTAGCCAATGTGAGTGAAGTACAGCAGTGCAGAAACAGTGACAGATGTCATGTTGTGTAATACACAAAATCTCGACTCCGACATCACACTACAGTGGGGAAAAGGGAATATTCCCTTATCTTCACTGTACCACAATCTACAAAAACAACCTCCCCTCCTATATATCAGTTAAGGAACACCATACCTGCACCACTGCACCAGAAATTATGTTCAGTGAACTGTACTTTTGCGAAAGTGCATTTTTGGATAAATGCACTTTCGCAAAACTGGACTCATGAAACTAAGTTTTGCTAAAGTGTAAATTTGATGGGTCAAAGTAGACCCATACACACATATTTATATATATATATATATATATATATATATATATATATATATATATATATATATATATATCAGATACAAACATATATACATATATGCACAATCCCATTGCCACATGGCTCAGCAAATGTAGCTGCTAACCTACTTCCACATGAGCAGGAAGAAGGCAAGAGGAAATGAGGGCATCCAACAAAGAGGTGGATGGATTGTGTGAGAGAAGACCTACTTCCAGAAGTCTGATGCTCAACTCCAACCAGACGTTCAATCACAGACAATGCGTGTAACAAGGCAGATAGTGTATGATCTCTCTCGGAACAACATCTTTCCACTGCATCAGTCAACCAGTCCAGAATATCAGTAACACAGTGGAGGTAGTCACAGATGTCAGATTGTGCTGCAGCCATAACCCTGAGAGTTCCTTTTGAAATGTGCCTGTGCCTCCATGATGGCTGTAAACATATGCCCAGTGACATGTGACGAGACACCTGCAACAAGTGGTGGAGGGACAGCAGGCCTCCTACTAGCACCCCTATATATCTGCCTGTGTGAAACCTCAGCACCTGTTTGGCTATGGCCAGTGTCCACACTCACTGCAGCATCAGTAGCCACACTTCCCTGTTTAGTGTCTCCACCCTCTGACTTTCCAATATCTGTGGCCACAGGGGACTGGGTATGCATAGACATACTGACTGTGTACAGTGATAATGAGGGTAGATGAGGGATGTACTCCTCTGTGACAGATTCAGCCCCTGCAACCCTAAGCTGTGCCTCACTTTGGTTACCATCATCATTATCAGAATCTTAAGAGACACTGACTTAAGGTTGTGAAAGGTACAACGACCAACCTCCCAGGTCACCTGTGATATAAAGGGGAAAGCATCACATTAATATTTGCACTACTATGCTCTGCAGTACTATGTTTCAATACATGTTAAACTGTATACACTGCTGTCACTATTACAGCATTGTACAACCCACAGTCTAAGAGAGTAGGACCTGTGGTCATTAATTTCTAACCCATATTTGTAAATATTTCAGAAGAACAACTCTTTAATGAGCAATACACAAATTATGTACACTGTTGACATTCTGCAGAACTGTGCACAGTTTACCGGTATGGCCATCTTATAAGTCATGCCAATACTGTGCAATCGATCACTGTGGTCACAACAACAAGGCCTAGGTATGACCACAGTGCATACAGTCAGAACATATTTCCACATTTTTCAATCATGCAGCCAGTACATGCATCCAGCCAGCAGGCCTGGGATGACACTTTAGCTAATACCTTGAAGTAAATCTACATCTGTGACAAAAATGTTTTGTGCTTACCAGTGGCAAGGGCAAAGCCTCTTCCTATTCCTGATAGTCCTAAGAAACAATTGAGGGAAAGGTAATGTAAACATCACCACATGTTACAGTAGAACACTGATAGTATGTCCAAATATCCCCCAGTTACAGTAGCTGCTATGATAACGAGTATGTGGGTCACAATTTCTGCATGAGCTTAAAATTGCAGGTATCCTACTCCCCCCCCACTCCATACAACACCTGCAGGTATCCTACTCCCCCCCCCCACTCCATACAACACCTGACACCCACGTAAAACTATGTACAGCTTGACATGCTAAATCCTACAGTATTGTGATGCTGATTCAACTAAACATATCTGGATGCTCCTCTTGGAGGAAATGGTAACACCTGCAGCCATGACATATGGTGTGATGGAAGCCTGGGAGCTGTCCTGTGTTGCAAGGTTCAGTGACTGTCAGAGGTTGTCCCACTGCAGGCCCACCACCAGCGACTTGATGATCCCTGTTTTCTGCCCTTCTGCATGCATGGTAGTGTACCTGCTCATTTGTGTGATTCTGATGCCCACAGTGTTTATGTTATGGACCAGTTCATCCCACAAGGCTTGTTGCTCCTGCCTATTTGTCCTCCCTCTGGACAGCAGGACTTGATAGTGTTGTCATAATGACCCAATTATGAGGAGAAAGGAGGGCAGAGTCTGGCATGCATGTTATCACCCAAAATACAAATAAATGAGAACACGTGTCAGGATCACATACGTGAGTGTACAGAATGTACATATACAGCAATTAAGGAAGGCTATCACTGTTCCCCGCTTTATTACACACCTCAAATGCAACAGTGTGACAATCTTGCAAAGGGTGTGGAGACAACTGCTTGAACCATGATAGATACTCACATATGATTGTATGCCCAACACAGGAGTCTGCTTGTAGTGTAGCCCATACCAGGAAAGGCCCCCCCCCCCATAACAAATGACTATAGTTCAATGCCAAAACATAGCTATGTAGTATAACAAATGCCAACAAAGGCACTATCCAGGAGACCTGTGTCCCTAGTTAACAGACAGAATTAAACCCTTGCTGTACTCTACACCCTCTGTCGGCGTTACTCAGCTGCAGATCAATGGCTTGTCACTGGTAGAGTTCTAAGAAAGGCGTACTGATGTAATTCCCATTCCCCCTAAGTATATTAAAACATATGCATCATGTTGAAAAAAAAATGGTTACATACCTGATGGAGTACAATACTCCTTTTTTGAAAAATCAGATATAGACTTGTTGTGACAATGAGTTCACCATAGAAAGCAACTCTTATACACAATGGTTTCTTTTGCTAGGAGCTTGCCTTTTTAAGATGGTTCTCATTAGCAGGTGATTGCGTCTAAACCAGTCTGTGTTTAAGCAATGCGAACTGAAGCATACACAGCTGATTTATAGTGTAATCAGGTAATCCTATGCAACTATTTAAGGAGATAAATGACCTCAATGTAGAATCCATCCACTTTCTCATATGATGGGGTGGAAATGTTGGGTAGAAATACGACATCATCATAGAGAGGATGTTTGTAGTAGATACTTATTAGATACACGTGTGTGCTACAGGCTACTGCTGCTGGTAATAAGCATAATGAGATACTGCAGAATGTGAAGGACAACAACATTTATGAGTAACAGTGTGACTATTGGCAGCCCTGGTGTACAGCCAGAGCATGGTTGAGGGAGCCCAATCCAAAGGATATTGAGGTATGCGTTTATGGTATGTATGTTAGCCAAAGCTATCATTAACAGAGTAAAAGGCAACATTTTTGTTGTGTCCTTGAATAAGGTATGGGGGTACATTTACATTTATGACAGCCATTTGGACAACTGCCAAGCCGTGTATTACATTATGGTAGTTTTCTGGAACATGTGTACTGCCAATCCTTGTTGCTAGCAGGACATCCATATGTGTATATTAGTTGTACAACTGTGCTTATCTGGAATATCAGTAAACAATGATTGTGTGCTGCAGTCTGATATTTGTATTACATAACTTAAATTCCTCTGTGAATGCATAATAATGCATGACCTCACACTCTATGCACTTTCTAGTGTTGCAATAGGAATATGTCAACTGTGTTCCTATCTGCAGGCCTTTGACTTCCATCATTGAACAGCAGACATTCCATCTGAAATGCTCTGGGTGGATATATAGTTGATGGTGCAGTCATTCATTACAGAATTCACAACGGTGATGTGCGCATGCATGTATTTCAAATGCTACACACCACTGGATTTGAACCCAGGACCATATGTACCAAAAATTAATGTTTTCAAAGCATTTAACAGATTGAGCTACTGAGTCATTGTTATAGCAGGTGTATTTTTCAGCATATAATTGCACACTTACAGGCTGTTACATATCTCATTTACATCCATTATTATGTGCATGGCTTTATAGGATATATTTTTCCATCAAAGTCCCACTTAAACATCTATTTTTCCATTCATGTTTTAGCAGGTACATTTTTAAATGTTGCAGATAGAAGTGCACAGTTACTTGCTGTTAGAGACCTCACTTACACCCATTATTTTGTGTCTGGCTCTACTAGACTCCAAGTTACATTCCCATTTTTTCCATTGTTCTTTAAGAAAATTTGTGCAAGGTGGAGCAATGCTCAGCTCTGCTTAAACACACTTAACAATGGTATCTTGGCAATTGGGATGTTTTGCTTACACCACCTCTGTAAATTAACAACTGTATGGCTTGGTGGGTTGATGCAATGGTCTGCAGGTGCAATGATCCTGGATTTAAAATAGGGTGCAGGTGTACATTTTGAACATGATTATTATTATTTCACACTCATATATCAATATAGCACCATTTAGCTGAGCTTAGCTATGCTGTGCATCATGCAGCAGCATGCAAAACATCTTTAAAGAAATGAAAAATGGTGAGATAGGACAGCAGTGAAATGGGGTGGAAGCAGGGGGGGGGACATAGTGAAAGGCAGGTAGGTATGTGCAGGAAGGGTGCAGGAAAGAACCATAGATATGCATTTCTTGTACAGCAACAACTGTGCAATAACATATTTTTTAGCTGAATTTGAACTGACACCCCAGAGTGAGGGGTGAGGACAACATAACTGCATTGTCAAGCCAATTGGACCAAATTAAGTGTGTCCAGTGCACACGTGTGCAAAATGGGGATCTATGTGCGGGCCAATATTTCTTTTTGGGACAGGTGCCCATTTTTATTTAAGGTGAGAGTGGGATTTTGGGGAAGGGACATAGGTACATCTGGGGGAGGTAAGTTGGGTAGGTAAGGAAACTTTTGCATACAGACAAGACAGACAAGACAGCAGATAGGGTTGGTGTGTGACACAAGAGGGGGATGAACACCTTGGTTGCAGAGAGTGTTGTGGGATCCCAGTACCATGAACATCAGACACAGTACCAGTGTAACTTAAGTCCTCACCCATGGGACTGTCAGCAGTGTACCTTCACTGCTCCTGTGGAGGCAGTGGTTGACACTGGCAAGCAGGGCGAGGTTGTCCCAACAGGATGGACAGCATGCTCTCCATCCAGCATAGGCATGCACCAAGAGTTCAGCACAGCAGCCCACACACCATGCCTGGCAGTTCCTCAGGGAGACATAATAACCCCCCACTTCCACTCTCAGAGGAGGGACCAACCCCAGCATGTAAAGCAGAACTACACAATGGCACAGGTAGTGCAGGGGCAGCACAGGGGGCACCACCAGGCTGCGGCCAGATGTGCTAGGTCTCGGTGCCATGGTAGGTGAAGCCAAGGTAGATGGATTGCCGGGATCCAGCCTACCTTGTCACATTGTAGTAAATTAAACATAAGCAGAAGGGAAAAATAGCATAACCAAACAAATGTTAGTATTAACATAATAGAATATAATGATTAATCGAAAGAAATATAAAAAAATATAATGAGGAGCGCAACAATAAATAGCATAAATGAAAGTATATTAACAGCAAAGTAATATGAAATTATACATAAGGCTAACATAAGAGGTAGCAACAAATATACTAATATCAAATCATAATAATAAATATAATTAATAAATTAAAGAAGAGAATTAGTAGCAAGGTGTTCTGATAATGGATTTGCCAATAAAGTGTATTCCAAGTAATGTCATGTATCTGCTAATCAATGACCAGACATATGGGGCAGTAGTGATTACATTCTGCAAAAATCATGACAGTTGAGAGGTATGTTCATGTACACTAATTACACTAGACAGCTGGTCATTTTCAGTTGGCTGCCAAGGGATTTGAACCCACAAGCAGTGACAACAGGAATAATGTGCAGTTCATATGAATATAATGAATTCTCAAAACACCATCTCCTTTAAGACTTTTATTGCAACATGTTGTGTGAAATTGTACATTTACACACATGCATAGTTGTGTGTGTTATCCAAATGAAAACCAAATACAGTGACCACATGAATAATAAGCACTTTATTTCAAAAAATTAGTTATCAAAGCACCATCTCCTTTTACACTGTAACACTTAATGTCATATGAAATGTGGCATTTGCACACATGTATAGCTGTGTAGGACGTCTGTTAACCTGACCGTATAACCCGTTCATCTACTGAGTGCTATCTACAGCATATTTCAGGGGAAATGATCAGAACTGAAGCTTCACACAATCTGGGTATTGCATTACATTTATTTGTGAAATTAGTTAATAAATTATTTATTAGTTAATATGTGACAGATTAGAACACACGTGCAGTGAATACAGAAATAATGAACACTTATTTAAAAACATTACTTATCAAGGCACAAACTCGTTTTAAATTTTATTGATAATGTTTCTTAAAATCTGCCATTTAGACAACTGGATAGCTGTCCAGAACTTTAGTTAACTTACACATCTACAATGTTCATTTATTGAGTGTAATACACATTATTTCAGACAAGATGATCATAATACAGGCTTGAACTTTAGTCTGGGTATTGTACTACATTTATTTCTGAAATTTGTTGCTGTATTATTTATTAGTTAATATGTAACAGTTAACTGTTGTTGGATTAGAACACACGTGCAGTGAATACAGGAATAATGAACACTTATTTGAAAAGATTTCTTATCAAAGCACAATCTCATTTTAAACTTTATTGATAATGTTTCTTAAAATCTGGCATTTAGACACACGGATAGCTGTCCAGGACTTCAGTTAATTTGCCCGTATACCATGTTCATTGATTGAATGGAATATACAGCATTATTTCAGACAAAATGAGCCAAACACATGCTTGAGCCTTACTCTGGGTATTGCACTACATTTATTTCTGACGTTTTTTGCTGCATTCTTTATTGAGTTACGTCTAACACTTGACTGGTGTCAGAGGAAAGCACACAATCAGTGAATACAGAAATAGTGAACACATTATTTGAAAACATTACTTATCAAAGCACAATCACCCTTTAAAATGCATTGATTAATGTTGTTTCAAGTCTGGCATGTAGACCGTGGACAGCCGACTAAGACTTTTGTTAACTAACCCATATACTCTGTTCATTTATTGAGTGCAACCTACAGCATATTTCAGCTAATGAGTAGACCAGAACAGTGACTCTTAATATGGGTAGACCCCAACATTAACTGATGTTTGGAAGCTATACTACACATTATTGCTTACATGTTTTAACTTGCTTTACCATTTCAGGTAGGCAGTGACACTTAGGTATGTCATACCTGACTGTTAAGACTGCACACTCTGTAATTAATTTATTGCATAATTATGTTATGCATTAAGTTATTACATTGGCGTTTTCCTACTTACCACACAATTGCCTCATCCTGGCCAGGTGCCCAGCATAGGACTGGACATTGTGAGCCTTCTCTTCTGCTGTTGTGGAAAGAGAAAAAAAAACTTTATGCATACCAGTCTTACACAGATTCAGCTTCTAGATTTCTAAATTCTGGTAAACATACTTACATATCTGAGGGGTTTTCCCAGCCCTAGCCTCTTAAACCCAGGTGTCCAAGGTTCCCCTCTTCCTATGCCTCAGGTCATCGTAGTGGTGATGACACTGCTCACAAGTGTGGTGGATACCAGTAGCAGTGGTAAGTTCCCTGGCCAACCAATCACAGGCCTCAGACATACCCTCTGAGCCCTGGTAGTCACCCTACAGCAGCCAGGGTTCATAATTCTTAACCAGGAGTGCAACAAAAACTCTGGACTCCTGCACTCCCCACTTTTGCTCAAGAAAGCGCACTCCTTCACCAATAGCACCAGGCATATCCCCAGCCAAGTTGAGATTCCCTCCTATTGACCTTTAAATAGGCTGCATTCCTGCCCTTGCACATCACGCTATAACTTTCAAAAAAGTGCCGCACTGCTTAGCAACAAACTCACAAATCCACGTGTAAGCACAGTTTAACAACATGCAAATGGAAATAGACCGTTGACCATGTTTAAGTGCTGCTTAGCATTGCGCAGCTTTTCCAAATGTAACAATTTTTTAATTTTAAGCTAAACCGATGTTTCAGTCACCTGCCACATTTTCACAGCAATAATTGTAAAAAGCATGACTGCTCAGGACTCAAACCCAGGACCTACTTACACTGTAGGTCATGGCTCAACCTATATAGCCACTTGGATAGTGAAGGGAACTTGTGTATCTTCAAATATAGTACATAGGTACCTGTAAATGTAGAGCAGCTTTACTGCTCGGTTTTGTGCATTGCTAAACACCGCAGAACTACAAAAATTGAATATATCCAGTTTCTATATTTAGATGTCTAGCAGATGTCTACTGTATATATGAGTGACATTAAGCATAGCTGCAGACCATGCCGCACCATGCAAACAAGCACATAAACTTAAAATAAATAAATAAAAATTGCAGTTTCATGAAGCAATATCGGTTTTTCACCTTTCAGTCCAGGTTAACTGGCCGAAAGGTATTGTGAAGGTTAACTGGCCGAAAGTTATTGTGCTGTGCTTACAAACTGTGCAGAAGTTTTCTGGATAGTCCACAAGTATGGCACAGCCTCTACAGTGTTTCTTACATCAATTCAAAATCTGTGTTTCTTTGCTCTCCCTCAGCAGTGTGCCATAATTAATATGTATGTCACAGTGCCAAGGAGGAACCTTGGCCATGTATATGGGTACATTCCGTATAGGCTCTTTACAGAGCCTACATGGATTTTATTGACTCCTGGGGTTTGTTTATGGCTTTCTGAAAAGCAAACCTTCTTCAGTTACTTGATAAATTAAATAAATTCTGCTGTAATCCTACTTTTTAATCTAAGCTGCTGCACTGGTTAAATTCCTGAAGCCTGGAAAATGGCTATTATAATGCCATTACACAAAGTGGTCCAACGAGGGGACCTGGTCAATATAGACACAATAATTTCACTAGCATCATATGTAAACCTATGGTGACATTATCGCAGCCTTCATTAATCTGAACTTTGGAAATCTCTCAACCCTGGACCCTCATCGATTTGGCTTTATTATAGTAAGGTCCTGCCTCTTTAACCTCATTAATTTCTTTGAAAAAGTAACTGAATATAAATTCCTATATTGTACGATAGATGTCTAACTGGTTGTTTGACACAACCCATGTGGTTAGAGTAACAGGTGCCACTTATGAAAACAAAACAATTACCAGTAGTGCACAGGGCTCAGTTTTGGTCCCTCTCCTGTTTGACATATATTTCTCCGACCTTCAGGCCATCTCTAGACTAGAGGGAAATGTCGAATTAGTTTTTTCTGGTTAGGCTTGAAATGGTCCACAAACTGATTCCCTAGTACTTACCTATGAACCTATAATGTGTCCATCATTCCGACTAAATGACCCTTTCCCTCTAACCAAGAATAACTCATTACTGCTAAAAACCTCTTTCACATAATAAAATGCATAGTTCCACAGAAGGCAAAGTTAGTCAATATGACCCTCATCTTTTTACTTTAGGAACCATTGCCACTATGGACTTTACCTCATCTATAGCCATGGTCTTCTAAACCTGCAGACGCTGAGTTTGCAAAAGCATTTTTTAATCTCTTAAGAAACACAAAACCTATTCTGGTATATATCCTGGCATTTGCATTGGCAAGCTCAAATATTTTATATTAACAAAGTCCCTGCATGCATGAAGCATTCTTCATAGTCTACAATCAGTTTTCCTTTGAGCACAGGCATTATTTTTTGTCTTGGATAGATCCATGCATACTTGAATGGGCAATCCTGATCCTGACATATCTCACATACAATATTTATAAAACCAAAATAGTAAATAATTTTATCCTTTATCAAATTTATTAGAATTTCCTATAATATATTGTGTTCTTTAACGGCTCCATCTGTCAAGGGATGTCTGGAATTTTGCAAACCACCAGCTTTTTGTAATGTATTCTCATGTTCCTTAGATAGATGTCTGTGGTGTATGATTCAGCATACATGAACTCGTAGGCCTGCATTTGAAATTAACTGTTTCTGGCACACATTAAAAGAAGGACATTTCCCTTAGTGCCCTGTTGGAATTTACCAATCAATATAAATACTGCCTCAGGCCTTCCCTGATATAAGGGCATATGCTTAATAGGTATGTTAGTGAATATTTTATTATACTTTTTTATCAACTATGTTATAGTTAACATCCTGCAATACCCTATCTTTACACACTGCTTCTAGATGTTGCAACCTTAACTTTGACATTTGAGGCACAAGTATTCTGTACCCTAAGTGAAGCTTCCAAAAATGTACTTTAGATAGGACCTTCCATTGATTATGAACTATGGGTAAATAGATATACAATTACAAGCTCCACAGCAGTATGCTGATTCAGGCAATAATGAATGTCAGAATGCCTAAAACTCACAATACTGAATGTCTGAACTTGCTCTTCTTTAGGATCCATAATGGTGTTTGATCCTGGTTCCAAGGTGGCAAGACAGTTTTGGGATAAGACATAGGTAAGTACTAAGCTAGCTGCTCTTGTGGGCTATTTTAAACGTAGGCAATTTCTCTTAAAGATAGTTTTGTCAGTCTGATTTGTGGTGTTCTGTTTCCATTATTGCTGGAACTGTCATTCCAAATGTCAAGCTTATAATGGTAAACAAGACAAATAAATGGGTTCTAAAAATTACAGGACATTTTTTCACTCTTTTCCCTAATACCCATTCAAAATGTGTGGATTGGGGTTATCCTTCAGTCATAGGTTCATAGGAGGTTACTAGGACAATGGTCCTAGGACCTTTACGAGGTTAGCCAAGTTCAACCCTTGTTCCATTAAAGGTCTAGAGAAATGGTCTATGTTATAGGCAGATCTAAATCAGCACCAACTGCTCCTATTCAAGGGGGACACAGGTGCACCCCCTAGGATGAATTTGCAGTTTTTCATCCAATCATACAAGTTGCACTTAAAAAGGGTTAATGAGGGGCTCAGTTTAACCTGTATTGGAAGTTTATTCCATAGAAGAGACAACCTCTGGGGGATATATCTGTCTCTCCAGCAAGTCTTGTTGATGGCACAAGGTAGATTAAAGCCCCTAGAGTGAGTGAACTGTGTACCATTTGACTTACAAATATGCAGCATTTCCATTAAGGCAGGATCAGAGGTTGCTCTGATACAAGACAGAGGTCACCTCTGAGTAGTCTATATGATACAGAGTATAGTGACAGTTATTTCAGTCTGTCCACATAAGACATGTGCTGAAGACCTGAATTTTCTTTTGTCAGGAACTTTTGAGGTATCTCCAGGTGCTGCAGGTGTCTGTTTAGATACATACCAAAAGGATCATTGTACTCTGTTATTGGCCTGATGAAGGAAGGGTACAAGGGGGTTAAAAACTCTTTTGTTCTGGAAGCTCTGCCCTTGTTTATGAGGTGAGCAATGTAGAAGGCTTTCCTTACCACCATGGAGACATGGTGATCAAAAGTAAGTTACTGTTAACCTGTGTGCCCAAATCTCTCACCACTGATTTAGAGCTTAGGATGTTGTTATTAATATGGTAGTCTGCACAGACATAACCTTTTCCAAAGGTAACAATAGACAGTTCCTGACGGAGAGATAAAAAATCAGCAAGCAAAGGAAAGTAGTAGTGCTGAAACTGAATTCATCCTCAAGTCTTGATGAGTATCTTCATGAGGTGGACCCTATTTTCACAAAACCTCACCAAGGCGACACTGATATATAGACTGTATTTTTATAGCTATCATGGACAGAAGTATAGAAATAAAAAAAGATAGCTGGGTGCACAAGACCCAGGATAAAAAAAGTGTTCAATCCTGGTAGGGGCACTGGTGCATGGACTGGAAAAAATGACAGTGTAGAATCCTCAAAATACGGAAACATTCCTACAATGGGGCCAGGCCAGGTTCAGGGGGAAGATGGCCCTCATTGTAGAAGGAATTAGCAGTCCACAAAAATGACAAAAATTGATTGGCCAAAGAAGAGCCATAAAGATGATAGGGTGGACTACTGAGGATAAGAAAGAAATTATGTATTGTTACTATTATGCAAAAAGCCCAGAATTTCCAGACACAGGATATGCAAAATGATTAAGAGAAAAATTAGAGAAAAGAAAAATACTTCCGCAGGAAAAACTGTCAGAAGCTTCAAATAAAAATGTACTTTCATTAATACAACATATTTTTGAAAAACAGTATATAGATCAAGAAATGTTGATCTGTTTGGAAAAAGAAGCATCTGAGGAAGTGAGAAAATATAAACAACAAAACCTAGAGATATTTGAAAAAATATAAAAAATAAATATGGACATGGGAAAGAAAGAGAGATTTGATATGGTGCAACATTTATGCAAAGGAAAAAGCCAAGTTAACTAATATAGAGAAGGGAGTCTCAAAAATATTTGAAGAGAAATACAAGCAAAGGCATCCTGATATGGAAAATTTTACAATAAAAAGATTAAGAGCACAAGATTTAATGTAGAAAAGACGATTAGTAAAGTAGAAGTTAAAAAAATAGAAGTTGAAGCTATGGAGTGCCTGCAAAGTGAAGGATTTAATGTAGAAGGCCTAAAACAGACTACATCACAGCATGATGAAGTGAGTCCTCAGAATAAGGAAAAGCAAGAAGATGCTACTCAATGCTAGAAGTCTAAACCTCAAAATGCACTCTCTCGAGGCACTCCTAAAAATGGAGAACATCGATATCTGTGCAGTAACTGAGACCTGGTTCAAGGCTCCAGAGAGCACCCCTGCAATACCAGGCTACAACTCTTACCACACTTTTCGGCCACCAAACCAGGACCGAAACACTAAAGGTGGAGGAGTGTCAATATTCACCAAGGATATTCACACCACCAGGCTAGTTGGCCAACACAATGTGTCTGAAATTCTCCAAGTGCAACTAACACTAGGTAAGACTGCAATCCAAATTGTAGCTTGCTACAGATCCCCACCATACCCCAAGATTCTCACTACACCTTTCTAAACATACTGGAAAATATTAAGATAGAACCAAACACCCTAATACTGGGTGATTTTAACTACCCTGCCATTAACTGGGAAAACTACTCATGTCCCAACACCTTTGCGCAACGGTTCTTGGAATTCATAAATTCCAACGCCCTGGATCAACTAATCCATAGTCCCACCAGGGGCTCCAATATCCTAGACCTGGTCATTACCAACACGGGAAATCTATGCTCCATACCTATGGTCACCCCCTCGTTAGTCAGGTCTGACCATAAGCTAATCCCCCTTAACATCCACATCCCACCGCCACCCCAAAGTAAGGAAACCACCATAAAAATCTTCTCCAAAGCCAACTTCATGCTACTCAAGTCAGAAGTGACAAACTTCATGACACCCATGCAGACGGGAACTGAAAGTTCAACTGCTGAATCCTACACTAAGGTACTGTACGAGCACATCCACTCATGCATGAATCGTGCCATCCCAAATAGAACCAAAATGCTCTCATCCAAAAAAAGGAAGCCAATCTGGTGGTCCCCTTCCATAAACAAACTTTACAACAAAAGGAAGAAACTTTTGCAGAAAAGAGGAAAATCCCAGGATGCAAAATCTCCCTTACTAGCCTCATAAAATCCTCCAAAGCTAGTTACGAAAATAAAATTGCCAAAGATTCCAAAGACAACCACAAAGCATTCTATAACTATGTCAAGAATCTAAATGGCAATGCTCAGATCTGCTGTGAGCTAAAACAGAATGGCATTAAATATACTGATCCGAAGGATATTGCCAATATCCTGGCAGATCGATTCAGTGCCAACTTCACCCCCCTCTCACCCCCTAAATGGCCCATCTCAAAACTGGAAGATTGTCAAATTCCAGTAATAACGGCCACACAGGTACAAAACGCACTCTCTAAAGCCAAGAATACAGCATCCATGGGAACAGATGACATCCCGGGCTGTGTACTACATGAACTACAATATGAACTGGCACCTCACCTAAGTGTCATGTTTAATCATAGCCTCACCTCAGGTTTCGTGCCCACTGAGTGGCGCAGAGCTACAGTTATCCCAATCCACAAGGGGGGATCCACCTTGGATCCCGGAAACTACCGTCCCATCAGTATGACAAGCCTTATCTGCAAGGCCATGGAGCGTATTATCATGGAACTTATAAACAAAGACATTGGCAACCTTCAAACACTGGACCCCACCCAGTTTGGGTTTGTGAAGGGCCGATCTTGTCTCCTGAACCTGATTGACTTCTTTGAATCAGTCTCCAGAGCCATGGACAAGGGTAAGGTGGGCCACACAGCCTATCTAGACCTTGCCAAGGCCTTTGACACCATCACCCACTCTGGAATCATAGATAAACTTACTAAGTTGGGCATTAATCCCTATGTCACCCAATGGGTTGCTAAATGGCTTACTGATAGAACCCACACTGTAAAAGTAGCCAACTCCAAATCCACCTCCAGACAAGTGACAAGTGGAGTACCTCAGGGTTCAGTCCTGGGGCCGCTCTTGTTTGGCATCTACTTCGCTGAAGTGCAGGTCAACACTAAGGGACTCTGGCTAACAAAGTTTGCAGATGACTGCAAACTGGGAGCCATTATTGAATCCCCAAATGATGTGGATATTCTACAAAAGGGCCTTACAGAAACAGATGCCTGGTGCCAGAGCCATGGGCTCAAGCTCAATGCCAAGAAATGTATTGTTATCCCCTTTAGGAAAAAAACATGTATCCATGAATTACCATATAGGTGGCAGTACACTAAACACAGAAAGTGTGATAAGAGACTTAGGGACACAGGTGGACAGTGGTCTCACCTTCGATAACCACATCGCCACAACAGTCAGGAAATCCTTCTATGTGGCATACCTCATCACAAAGGGCTTTTCATCCAGAAAAAAGGAGGTCATTGTCCCACTGTACTCATCCCTCATTAGACCCATTATAGAATACAACGCCCCATTTGGTATGTACCTCTCAAGACATCTGCAACAACTGGAAAGGCCTCAGAAATACCTCACTAAAAGAATCACAGGCCTAAAGCAGACGCCCTACACTGACCGCCTTAAAAAACTCCAGCTATACTCTGTCGCATATCGTCTACTCAGAGGCGATCTCTGCTTAACATACAAGGCCATGTCAAACCCAGAGCTGTTGGACATGCTACACTTAAAGAAATCCCAATCCCTTAGAGATACACGCTCCAGGGATCTAAACCTTGTCATCACAATAAACAAAACATGCTGGAGGGATAGGTTCCTGACCCAGAGACTCCCCAGACTCTGGAATAGATTGCCCATACATGTAAAGCAGAGTGCCTCTTTGGACCTCTTCAAGAGGAACCTTGACGATTGGATGGGAGAAAGGAAATTCACCCCAGGGATCACGTCAGTCGCCCTGCTAGACAGGGGTCCAGGAAAGTAAATAATGTGGGAAGAAATAGCCAGGGAATTGTTATGGCTAGGCTTGTATAGGCCCTAGGGCTGATAGCCTAGTACCAGCCTATGAACCAACCTATGAGAAGACACGTGAAGAAGAAATATGGACAGGGGAAAGGAAAAGAGATTTAATATGGTGCAATATTTATGCAAAGGAGAAAGCAAAACTAACTAATACAAAAAGAGCAGCACCAAAGATATTTGAAAAAAATATAGGGAAAGGAATCCAGATATGGAAAACTTTACAAAACAAAAAATAAGAAGACTAAGAGGAAAAGTATAAAAAGAAATTATTAATGGAGAAGTCAAAGAAATAGAAATTGAGGATATAAAACAGCTGCCAAGAGATGGATTCAGTGTAGTAAACTGAGTACAGAAAGCATCACAACAGGATAGAACAATAGATATCCAAATTAAGGAAGCAATGGGTCAGGTGCCATATCAAGATATTTTGGAGCCTTCCACAGGAAACCAGTATAAATGTTAATTTGAAGCTAGACAGCAAGGAAAGGAATAGGAAACTGTGGAAACTCTGATGTAGTCAATGTTGAGGAATGATAGGCCAGTGAGTTCCCATATGACAGAACAACAGATGACACAGGATGAAATTGAAGAGAATGTGCCACAGGAAGATGCTATAGAACTTTCTATAGAATGCCTGCAGGAAATGGAAAACAAGGGATGTGCCCTCAGTATGGAAGAAAAGGAGTTAAAAGAAGAGTTGCTTGATTTAATAGACAAAGACAGATATATCAAGATCAATGAGAGAAATAGACTGCAAAAGGTTAATAAAACCCCAAAAGTTAAAAAACTTGATAAAACAAATGAACACAGTAATTAGGACTGTCCATAGAGATCCAAGCGATATAAGAGAAGTAAATAGAATATATCACTGTGCTGCTAAATTCATAACTGATAAAGTTCTACCACAGGAACACAGGGTAGCGAGGGAAAAGAGGGGGTTAAAGCGAATACCATCATAGAAATATCAGATACAGAAAACTATGAAGCAGCTAAGACAAGAAGTGTCACTGTTAGAAGATTATAGAAGAGGGAATAGATCAACAAAAATACTAAGAAAGATAGATGTGATAAAAGAAATGTGCAGTATTAGAACAGACCAGGATCTATTATGCACTATTGGAGATAAACTAAAAATTTCAAAACAGGCAGAAAGATTTAGAAGATATGAAGATAAATGTAAGGGAAAAGCACAAAATAAGCAATTTATTGATGACCCAAAAATGTTTTATAGAGAATTGGGAAATAAGGTAAAAGGAATTAAAAGACTGCCAAAAAAAGAGGAAGTAAATACATTTTGGTACATATAGGTAGCTCAGAGATATATGTAAACGTATAGCAGGATTCCACATCTCCTCATAGCTAAATGGGTAAAGGTACAGCCTCATAAGCAGTATGTGCCGGGTTTGAATACATGGAAGGGGAAATAAGGATTTATTTATGAAATGCAAATTATTGCAATTATTTTAATATTCTGGCTGGCTGAGCTCCGCTAAGCTCTGCTAAGATCTACTTAGCCCTGTTAAACACCACATAAACACAACAATGGCTGAAAGTTTTTATGCACTGCTCAGCTCTGCTTGGCTGGTTTGCACACTGCTAAGCACTGCTAAGCATACAGATCTTCAGGTTTTCACACTGCCCAGGCTCAATTGAGCTGGTTTGAGTGCTACTAAGTGATGCACCACATTTTAAATGCTGCCCAATGGCATGAAAGGGCAGGGAAAAAGGCAATGTTATGCCCAATAGGTGAGAATATGGCATAATCCATTGGAGTTCTGTCTCTGAAGGATACTATGGCAGGCGTTGGTGAGGGTTCACACTTTCAGGTGCAGTGCTGAGGCATCCTATAGCCAGGGTCATGGTCGGACTCCTTGTAAAAACCATGAAGACCAGCTTCTGCAGGGAGGTTACCAGGGTTTAGAGTGCAAGGCAGAGGCATGGGACTGGCTGGCAAGGGAACTCAGCAGTGCAACTGGTATCCCTCACTCAGGTGAGCAGTGTCATGACCACCATGACTATCTGAAGAGATGTAAGGGGGATCACTTGGACACCTGGCTTCAAGAATTTCAGGCAGTGGATGTCCCACATGTATGTAACTACTTTTACCTCTGTACCACCAATATCTACTCTGTCTGCTAAACTGATATGTATAATGGTGTGCTTCTCTCCCAACAACTGCAGAGGACAGGGCTTCCAACCTTGATGTGCATGCTGTGTGCTTGGCCACATTGTGCTGTAAGTGTGGTGAGTATGGATGTATTATGTTAACTGTAGTGAAATAAGCAAGAAACCGTAAAACATTAACTGCAATAAAGTATGTACAGTAAAATTTGTATTGCGATAAATGTGGACTTAGAGCTGTAGTGCAATAAATGAATAATGCCAAATGTAGTGCAATGAAAATATGAAACAATACCATTACCTGCATTAAAGTATATACAATAAAGTCCGTAGTGCAATAACTGTGGAAGTAGATCTGTATTGCAAGACCCGAATAATGAGAACTGTTGTCCAATAAAAACTCAAAACAATACCAGAAACTACATTAAAGTATATACAATAAAGTCTGTAGTGCAAGAGGTATAGAATTAGAGCTGTGTTTCAAGAAATTAATAATGCCAACTGTTCTCCGATAACACATGAACCAATACCAATAACACCAAGGTAAATTGTGTACATCAGGATTGTCTTGTCTTAACCATTGCAGTACAATGGAGGTGTGGGTATCTTTGACATGCTCGACAAGCCACGTTGCTTTGCTATGGATGGCTTGCACCTGTCACCCCTGGGCTTTCGGGTACTGGCTAAGGCTCTTGCCAACCCCATAGTGCCTTTTTTAGGCAAGGCTCAAAAGACAAACCTACCTCCATAGACAACACAAGGGAAAAAAAACTAAGGGTAATGCTACTAAATGCCAGAAGTCTAAATCTCAAGATGCACACACTCGAGGCTCTCCTCAGTATGGAGAATATCGATATCTGTGCAGTAACAGAAACCTGGTTCAAGGCTCCCGAGAGCACCCCAGCACTACCAGGTTATAACTCATACCATGCTTTTCGGCCCCAAAACACGGACCAAAACACAAAAGGAGGGGGAGTATCCATATTCATCAAAGATACCCACACCTCCAGGCTAGTCGCACTGCACGAAGCATCGGAGACCATCCATGTGCAACTAACAGTGGGCAAAACTGCCTTTCAGTTTGTAGCCTGCTACAGATCACCCTCCCAATCTCAGGAACCTCACTCGGCTTTCCTGAGAACATTGGAGAATATGAAGGTCTCTCCAAACACCATAATACTGGGTGACTTCAACTACCCAAACATTGATTGGGAAAACTACTCAAGCCCAAACACCCTTGCCCAACGGTTCCTAGAATTTATAAACTCAAACTCTATGGAACAACTGGTCACCACTACCACAAGAGGGGACAACATATTGGACCTGGTCATCACCAACATAGGGACTCTATGTTCCACACCAGAGATAAACCCCCTCATTGCTAAGATCAGACCATAAACTAATCTCACTGGACATCCATATCCCATCCCCACCCCCAGCCAAGAAAACCACTGTGAAAAATTTCTCAAAGGCAAACTTCACACTTCTCAAAACTGAGGTGGAATCCTTCAAAACCCCAGGGCCAGTGGAAAATATTGCCCGAACTGCAGATTCATCTTCAAACGCATTCTATGAGCACCTACAGGAATGCATGGATTGTGCTATCCCAAATAAAACCAAGACTCACTCCTCCAAAAGCAGGAGACCTGTCTGGTGGACCCCGGCCATAAATAAGCTATACAACAGAAGGAGGTGGTGTGGAACATATGTTGGTGATGACCAGGTCCAATATGTTGTCCCCTCTTGTGGGAGTGGTGACCAGTTGTTCCATAGAGTTTGAGTTTATAAATTCTAAGAACCACTGGGCAAGGGTGTTTGGGCTTGAGTAGGTTTCCCAATCAATGTTTGGGTAGTTGAAGTCACCCAATATTATGGAAAATGCAACTATATAAAGCCACACATATACTCATGGATCTAAAAATGTTTCTCACAGCCTGTATATGTGCACATATATCCTGTAAATACACATGCCTTTGCAGTGGCTCATTAGCTCAATCTGTCAAATGTCTTGCATGCAGTACATTTTGCCACATACAGTCCTGAGTTCAAATCCAGTGTTGTGTCGCACTTTAATTACATTATTGTGATGTCAGCAAGTAATGACTGAGTCATACAATCTTACTCCCCACAGGTTATTGCTACTTAATTAACTGCTACCCAGTTTTGCAAGACAAATGTCTGCAGGCAGAAACACAATACACATATCCATATAGCCTAACTATATGTCGCCTACTACACTGTTAGTCACACTGTTGCATAACAGCCGTACCTTAAGCACATGCCATGATTGCACTGTATAGAATTCCGCTTGCCCTGGCTCTACCATAATGACAGGCCTGACACAGCTGACACAGTTACATGTACAGCTTGCTGTCCACCAAAGTGTTCACATTCCCCCCATGTGTTGGCTGCAGCAGCAGCTGCAGTCTGTAGTATGCAGAGATGCATGTAAAGGTAGCTGCTACAGACCTACCATAACTCACACCTCCTAGAACAAGGGAACTGGACACAGACATACTTACGGGGGGGGGGGGCAAAGGCCCAGAGATGGGGACATGTTTAACAGTTTGTCCCTACAAAGACAGTAAGTTGATAGAATAACAGCTATTGCAGTAGCATGCATAATCTGATGGGTATAAAGTGTGACACACACATGTGTCTTTTCCCTTACTGACCTCAGCCCACAATGATTGCCAGTGCACTGCCAGATGACCACAAGAGTATGGGACACTGACCACACATATGAGGCATAACTGTGGACATACATCTCTGCAGTGGATGGTGTTTGCACCTACCATCTGCAGTTCTGTAATATCCACACCTCAGTAATGTCCATTTCAAAAACTCAGACAGGGGCCAAGGCCTACATGAAGGCCTTGTATATTGAACTGTGGTGGCATGTCATTGGCTAATGATAGTGCAATACAGCTGTTTTGGCTGCAATTAGCAATTCTGAGCCACAGATTGGTGCAGAGGTAATTACCTACTAATGAGCCATACCTTAAAAAGGCAAGCAGTTGGCTATGGGGAACAGGTCTGTATGAGACTTTTAAACACAGAGTGTAGTATCAAAAGATTACTGGAAGCAAAGTTCAACAAAGGAGTACTGCACTCCACCAGGTATGTAATAGATTTCTCCATATAACAGAATGAAGATGGGATGATGGAGGTATAGGGAATAGAGATTACAGCAGTAAGCCTGTCTTAGATCATTGTTAATGATATGTCATTGATACTCTGCTATCCTACACCTACACACATGCCTGTCAACTGTCTCTGATGTGAATCACATCTCAGCTCTGTCCCTGCAATCTCACCTACAATGGACATCTGTTGTAGGAAAGCTAGTGGATTACACATAGTACATAGTGACAATAAGGAAGGGTGTATGCTCCTGCAATGTCAAACAATGTGCTGTAATTCACCTCCTTTCATTCTGTCCATGTCTCACATAATTAGTTCTAACATTGTAAAACTGTCCCTGAATGTCCCTGATGTACTCTGGCTAAGTCCCTGTTCCTGTTGACATATGTCCCTGACTGGTTGAGATCTATGCCTAACATACCTGTCAACCTTCTATAGCAAAAACTCAGGACAAAGCCATAATTAATGGGAGGACAAAGGCTCAAACACAGTGACTACACTGATATTACTGTATAATAA
Source organism: Protopterus annectens (assembly GCF_019279795.1). Taxonomy (NCBI): domain Eukaryota; kingdom Metazoa; phylum Chordata; order Ceratodontiformes; family Protopteridae; genus Protopterus; species Protopterus annectens. Next base: position 800,148,371 of record NC_056732.1, on the reverse strand, counting down.
TTGTGTTCTGAAGGGTATGATGTGTGACTCTCAGATGCCTGTCTTTATTTTCTGATATCAGCCATCAATGATTGGCCAACCATTTGTCATAAATCCACAAGTTTGTGTGAAAATGACCAAGACTATGGACAAACATCTTGGAAGTCTGCAAATATATCTATAGATGCAATGCATGATGCCAAGAGGGAATATATGCTACAGCGGGTTTGCATTGCTGTCTGTCATTGTGGCATACTGGTGTTGCTGGACTGTCCCCATATCATCACTGTAATAGCACACTGCTATTTGTTCCTAGAGTGGCTGCATGACATATTACTGGGGGTTTGCCCATAGGGGACTCACCACAGTAGACTGCAGTGATGGGTGTAAGAAAATGCAGTACAATCTGTCACAGCACAGAGGGACATACCCCAGTATTGCTACTGCCATGGTAATAACCACACATGTAGTGTGTTGCAGATTGTGGGGTATGATGTGTGAGAGAGCAGTGGATATTGCAGCCCATTATGGGATTGCTGGATCTGTACATAGTGGATTTCCACATATCGGGTCCTGTACTGTGCTCCCCTCTTGTTGTCTTTCAGGAACCATGTACTGCAGGAGACATGCACCCTTCCCAACTGCTGAGAATGACATTACACTGGATGGACCTAGACACCACCATCAAATCTTGCTGTCCAGGGATAGGCACAATTGGGAACAATGGGCAGCATTGTGGGCAGACCTTGCACTGGCTGTCAATCAGATTGGCCAACTGGATGGGACCTATGAGCAGCTCTGCCACTGGGCCACAGATATGGTGCATGCTGCATGACAAAGAGCAGCTGCTGTTGCCAGGAATCATGCCATCACTGGTAGAGGGCCTGTGCTGGAACAACCACTCTTGGCCACAGTGGAATTCCTGGTGAACCTAGAAACAACCAACAGATCCCGGGCATTCATCATGCCATACATTGTGGAGGTTGGTGTCACAGTGCCCATAGGACAGGAGAGTCCAGGTAAGCTTACTGTGTTCACCAGTGTAATACTGTATCAGTCATTGCAGCAGGCTCTACATACTAGTACATAGGTGTCAGGTCTGCCTGCATTAGGGGTGGGGTTGTGTTTTGTGCTCACTTGTGCACACATATGTCAGAATGTCATCAACTATAGCCATTATCACAGTAGCTACTGTACATGTGGATATATGCACAGGTCACCTTATAGTGCTGCAACATTTGGTGGTGCTGACAATATCTCTCCCTCACCTTTTCATAGGTTCATCAAGTGTGGCCCAAGTCCATGGTCCTGTACGTGGTAAATGTGATACTGTTGTTTTAAGGATCATATATACCCCAAGGCAGTTAAGGGCTGCCATTTTGCCCAATGTACAACTGTTGTGCTTAGCTAGAGTAGGATATTTGTATATTCCATTGGGAACAGTTAACTACAGTGCATAGACTGTGTAATCACAGGTGTGTAACTGTACAAATATTAACACATTTGCACTTATAGTTATAACTGGCTATGCAGCCTGCTATACATGAGGCAAGTACTCCAAGATGCCTGTTCAAACACAACAGGGAGATGGTACATACCTGAGGCAGTGATACTACTACTGGCATATCATTCTCAGTATAGATGCACTAGGTTTTATGTGCAGTTCTATCACATACACTGTCATATTGCATACCTTACAAGTGCATTGTACTGGCAATGTTAACTGGATGTTGCTGAAGTGACTTGTCTGTGTATGCTATATGTTTATCTGCTGTGCATGGGAGCAGAGATGTGATGATGTGGGACTTGTAATGTACTGGTGGATCCTCATCTCTATGCGTCTGTGTAAATTACCAAACAGAATACTGCAGGTAGTAATGTACTGCTGTTGTTTTGTTTCTCACAGGTGACCGGGGGGTTGGAGTCTGTCCGCTTACAACCTTATGTCAATGTGTCATTGGATGCTGATGATGATGATGGTGGCCATAGTGAGGCACAGTTGGGGTTGTTGGTGGCTGAATCTGTCCCAGAGGTTGACATTCCTCTTCTGCCCCACTTGTCACCAAACGCAGTCAGTATGCCCAAACATACCAGTCCCCAGAGGCCACATATAGTGGACAGTCAGAGGGTGGTGACATTGAACATGGTAATGTGACAACTATGGCATTAGTGAGTGTATACACTGGCCATAGCTATAGAGCTGGTGAGGTACCACGCAAGTGGATTGACAGGGGTCCTCATAGGAGGACTGCTGTCCATCCACCACCTGTTGCATATTTCATATCGCGGGTCATTTGTCACATGATCCAGTCCATCATGGAGGCACAGGCATGTTCTGAACGCAACACCAGATGAATGTTTAGGGTTATGGATGTAGCACAGTTTGACATATGTGACTGCCTTCAACACATTGGGGACACCCTGGATCAGTACACTGCTGTAGTGGACAGACTGTGGGCTGAGACAGTGTCACTGACCACACAATGTCTGTGCTGGAACAATTGATTGGAGTTGGGTGTCAGACAAATGGGTGAAGGTAAGCAACACCATCTGCAGGGAGACCATGTGGCCTTGCACAGTCACACTCCCGTACTGGCAGTACGTAGAGCACTACCAAGGGAAGTGTGCTATCCACACCATGATGTGGCAGGCCATGGGCACATGGTCCTGGGTGATCCTGTGGGAGACACAGCACCAGCATTTTGCAGCCACTTTCAGGTACTAGCACTGCATCTGACCTTGGGCATGGCGGTGCCAGTGCACTCCTGGCAGTGCCAGTTCACGTGTTTGTGGATGGAGATGATGAACAGTCCACTCTACTATATACAGTCTGTAGCTGTCCAACATACACATGTGTAGTGCTAGCACTGAGCTTGACTGTGTACACGCACACACTCAAACATCAATGTTGCATGCAGGTCACCAACAGACACACACGGCACATCTCCATGGCCCATCTAATCTGCACCCCTTCCTTACTCATACACATGCTGTCACCTATTTGGCACAGCCTAGGCTTCTGGGACCTCCACATCACACCCTATGCATGTGATGATACCTGTGCCACATCCCTGCCATCCGTTGTATCAATGCAGGGAAATGTAAATATGAGTCTGATGCACTATATACTATAGTACTTTACATGTACTTGTGTAGTGCAATATTATTTTGTCATGACAATTGTTGTGGGCCACCACAGGTACTGTATGCTGGCATGTGTCATAACTACACATCAAATGTTGTGTATCTTTGTTGCATGATGTTAGACTGACACTAGTGTTACAGAATGGCAGGTGTGTCATGCACCTGTGTATGTGTCCATTCCAGGAGTCTGAGGGGTTAAACAATGGGCACATGGTGGCAATAAAGCAGTACAGGATGGCATGGTGGCACAACAGAAATATGATGTCACCAAGGTAAGGCAATATAAGTGCATGGCTCCCTAGGTGCATGTGCATAACAGTGTATCAGGGACAAAGAGGGCGGTCAGCATAATCATGCATTCATACTTTGTAACAGGGTCTGCTACCTTCAATCCATGTCACCTGGATTTACTGCATGTACAAATCTAGATGGTGGCAGACATTAGTTATGCTTATGTAGAGGAGATCAATTTAGAGGCCAGCATCTATTCACATGCCCATAAAATTCATAACCATTGCACAGAGATAGCCCTTATGGGCATGTCAGTAGCACTGTAAGGGGATATATTTATACACAAACACATACATACACACACACACACACACACACACACACACACACACACACACACACACACACACACACACACATACACACACACACACACACACACACACACACACACACAGTTGGCCAATGTGAGAAGAGGATCCCCACCTATCTACTATTATATATTACAGCTCCCAATACTTATCACATGTACCATGGAGTTTATTTAATATTAGACTGTCAGCCAGTGCTGTTAAGGTGGATGACATCAGCAGGCCTTGTAGAGGAGGATAGTTTAGAGGCCAACATCCAGTCACAGGTACATAAGACGCATACCATTGCATGGAGATAGCCCATATGGGAATGTCTGTAGTACTGTAAGGGGATATATTCAGACACACACACACACACACACACACACACACACACACACACACACACACACACACACACACACACAGTTGGCCGATGTGAGATTAAAACCCCTACCTATCTATTATTACATACTATAGCTCGTAGTATGTATTACATGTGCCACAGAGTTTATCTAATATTAGACTGTCAGCCAGTGCTCTTAAAGTGGATGACATCAGAAGGCCTTGTAGAGGAGGGCAATTTAGAGGTCAGCAGCCAGACACAGGTACATAAGATGCATTGCACTGCATGAAGATATTCCATATGGGAATGTCTTTAGTACTGTAAGGGGATATATTCATATACACACATACATAGAGTTGGCTGATATGAGATTAGAACCCCTACCTATTTACTATTGCAATCTATAGCTCACTGTACTTATTGGACACACCACTAGTTATGTCTGTTGTATATGTGGATGCAGGCACAGTACTTGTAGAGTACACAAAGTGGCCTTGTGTTAGAAAGTATGTGTGGCCTGGAGCGTGATACTGTCTGATACTGTTATTGTATCTAGTGTCCTAGGAGTGGGATACCTGACAATATCCATGCTGTGTGTGTACAGTTACCAGTATGGCCATATGTGGCTGTTTACAGTTTGATAGGCAGACATGTGGCCAGTGACAATATGGCCTTTCCAAGGCATGCATTGCAACCATTGTACATTACACCACCTACTCACCTGTGTCTGTCAACAGGGTGACATTCCGCAGGCACAGGGATCTCTGGGTCAGTGGATTATGTACTGCTACAGCCATGCTCTGGCTCCATTGGGCAACTGTTGTGATGTGTAAGTGCAGATAACTCCAGCATTCCGGGGTATGTGGGGACATTCATATATCCCCACACATATCTATATAAATGTGTATAACAAGGATGTCTCCTTAACTGTTGCTGTGTGTGAACATTATGTAAATGTGTTCTGCAGATATATGTGGAGAGTCTATGTATTATTGTACTTAATATAGCTGTGTGTGTGTATATATACATATATATACATATATATGTGCCACATACTAATAGATACAGTAAACTCATCAAGCATGAGGGGGATAGGGAGAGACAGATATGTATACGTAGCTATATGCATGTACAGAAATGCTTCCACATAATAGGTCTTTCTGTGGAAGATGTTACAGATTTGGGCTCAGGACAGCTAAGTGTAGGACCATGCCCGATGTGACTGTCAGTAAATACAAGGTGACTCCAGGCCAGAGCTACTTGTACTCCAGTCCGGGATTATGTGTGCTGCAGGCCATTGTTTGCTGCACCTGTTACAACAGTACAACACTTCCATGATATTTTCCATGGTATTCCCCTTCTGTTTGATGGTCTTAATATGTGATTCATACCTGTCAGTTGTACAGAACTTCACAGAATGTCCAGATTTCTGAATCATATTTTCGGTTTATTTTACATAACATTGCGTTTTTCTGGCAAATTAGTGGCAAAGCATTGAAGATTGACATTAATACATAATGTCAAACATTTGAGTTTCAGACTCCATACACATGAGGAGATTCATGCTAATGCAAGACCTGTTATTCAATCAACTTTCTACATTTGTAAGAGCAATATGTAAAACGTGTTCCTATTTGTGGGCCTTTGTCTCACTTGTATACGTGGCTTTAGTCAGATTTCTTGCTCTAAGAGGTTGAGAGGTACAATGTATCTGGGGTACATGATGTAACACCACACACATTATGGCAGTCTGCATACCTCTCCCTGTACATGTTTTTGCAGAATGTCCAGTACTTCCCCTCTTATGTCTGCTGTATTGCTCATACATTTGTGGTTTTCCAGTACTATACTGTAAAATGCAGTCACTGAACTGTTGTAACTACTGAGATATTTAAGTGATGGCTTTTGCATCCTGCATCCAGTCTGGCATGTTGCAACCTGCTGTTATACTAGCCACCTTCTAGGTTACTCAGAGCATGTATAATGTCTGTCTGCAGGTTTGTCCCTTTGTATCCCCATTCACTCTGGCTTTGTCCTACTTTCTTGCATTAACAGATTGAAGGGTTATGACAGTCTGTGGGAGTACCACCATACAACTACTTCAAGTGCAAAAGATGTGGCTACTGCCAGATTCAAACCATCAACATTATCACCCATGCTAATGTCCCTAGCCTACTGAGCCACACAGACTGCCAGACAATCAACAGCATGCAGACATACATTGTCAGGCCTACATTACGTGCAACATAGGACATGTGGCCAGGTTCTATGTCATTGCCTTGGAACTGGGTGGTCTGCTGATATATCATTGCAAATATACTGCTACAGCTGTTGTATGGGGACACTGATGAGTTGACGGAGAGGGATGACCATCTCATACTCTGCTGGCATACAAAGTCGTGCAACTGTTCTGTGACCCCACTGTTTGGCACCTCCTTTGAATATTGTAGTGGGGTTTCCAGCTATATGGCCTAGTGAATATTATGGAGCACATACAATTGGAAAGCTTACCTGTTGTCCCAAGTGGCTGTTAGATCTCTGCAAGTAGCCCAGTAGCCCACTATTTTCCCTTGCATACCTATTGTATGACAGCTCCATACATATGCTACCACATTCTAGTACCCCTTAAAAGTGGTTATTAGGTGTGTGACTTACATTGTGAATACAGCAGTTGACAGACCTGTAATATGGGGCTGAATCTGTCTGATGCATCCAGTCCACAGCTAATACATGGTGAATTACAGGTTGTGTGGGCTGGCTTGCATCATATTTACTAATATGTATGCGAGATGGAGTAAGGTGTCAGTCTCAGGACCCTAGGTTGTCAGTACATGTGCTATGCATTCTCCCTTGGCTAAGGACAGGGCATACTTGGCACACCTACATCTGCCTACAGTGACAACCTCAAAGGTTTCCTCCTTCAAGTCCCCCTGTGGGTGTGGCTGTGGGGACCTAGGCACTGGTGGGGGGCTGTGTATCCCTTCCCTTTTCCAATCGTCTTGCAGCTGTTGCCACAAGATCATATTATGTAGCATGGCACATATTGTAAACATGTGTGCACGTGTGGTTGGACAGTACTGCAGGGCTCCACCAGATATATCAAGGCACCGGAACTGTGCCTTCAGCATCCCAAACACACACTGTACGATGTTCCTAGCTTGTGCATGTGCCTCTTTATGGCGTTCTTCTCTGGGTGTGTGTGCATTTCTCATGGGTGTCATCATCCATGGTTCCAGTACATAGCCAGTATCCCTCAGTAAATATCCCTGTGGGATGTCCCCCCTAGCAAACATCTGGTACAGCTGTGATGTGTGCCACATATGTGCATCATGATAACTGCCAGGACTTCCAGCACACACATTCATGATTATGCCCTGGGCATTGCACATGACCTGGCAATTGATGGAGTGCTACCCCTTGCCGTTGATATAGATTCTACCCTCCTCACCAGGTGGTGCCTTGATGTGTACATGACTGCAATCTATGGCACTCAGTACCTCAGGGTAGTGTGCTACATGGTAAAAGTGTTGCACACTGCTGGTCCTTGCCTTATGGGTGAGGGGAAAATAAATGTGCTTACTGGCATGTGGTAGAATGGGCATCCAGGAACTGGTGGAATACCTTAGATGTTGATGCCTGTGAGACACCCATCATGTCCCCAGCTGGTCTTTGGACTGTACTCATAGCTGGTATCCTAAGAGGTGCACATATCCTTGTTTCCACTGGGATGGGTTCCCCTCTGTTTGCTCTGGGTCTGAGTTGAGGTCGGCAGAGCTCAATGAGTTCCTGTAGTATGTCCCTGTCCACCCTGAAATGCTCTACACCCTCCAGCTCATGTAGCTCCTGGAAGGTTACGTGGGCCTGAACACTCTTTTCTTTCTCAGTCTAGGCATATGGTCAGCAGCAGCACTGACCTCAGCATCTAGCACATAAATATGTAGCAGCCCTGCAGCAGCCCCTAGCATTTCTTCAGTTAAAAGTCCAAAGTCTCCACTCCACTTGTGCAGAGTATGGGGGTGAAATCAGATTGTAGGGTTTCTGTAACCTTTATAGTGCTCTGCTGCAGGTGCAGCTTTTGTGATTGGCTAAATATGGTGCATTCCACCTGACAAGTACATCATTAAGGACTGCTAATGGCCCTCATTCATGTGGAACAGGGGTCATCAGTAATTAAGATATCATTGCCTTTCTCAGCCAATTTTTTTTTAACAGCCTGCTTTGGTCAGCACTGTGGCATGCCACACAAACAAGTGCTTTGAAGGAAAACAATACTTAGCAGTCATTGTACATGTCCCCATGAAAGGTCACTTTCAGCACAGTAGAGCACAATGCAAACATGCTCAAATCTACTGAAACACATGCCCTGAAGGTAAAGAAAGCTGAGCAGACACTGTACACACCCCCTGCTCAGCAGATCAGTATCTGTGCAAACAGGTGCAGCTGAGCTCCAATGAGATTAAAAGAATGCAGACACACCCCTTGTGATGTCAGTTACCTCTTCTTTGGACACCAACATGATTCTCTGCCTACACAGATGGGATCTGCGGGCATGGATACCCATTTGTGCTAGTCAGAAACCCCAGCTCATTTGCATAGAGATCAGTGCATACAGCCTGGGGAATACACAATTCAAGGTTCTGTCTTGTTAGCAACCACAGCAGTGTACCATTGTAGATACTCCACACAGGGTCCTATAATGCATTATTGTCACATAACTACTAATATCCGTTTTCATACTTTTTATTTTTTTTTTCTTAACAGCATGTTTGCACATTGCAGCTAGCTGTGCAAACATAATCTGATTATTAAAAAAAAATTAAATTATTTTTTATTAGGTTTTGGACACAGTGGATAGTTTTGCACATATCTGTGTCTGTAATGCTGTTTCTGTCCTGCTTATTGCACTTTTGCAGCCCATGTTCTCTGTTTCACATCCTGTACACAGAATTTTTGCATATACATTTTGGACACCAACATGCGGTCTGCAGGACTGCCTATCTGCTTGCTGGATTCCTCTACCACCCTCATTTGCATGAAATGCACCTGCTTATGAGGCGATTTGCATGACACAGACATTTCCATGTTGGCGCGCTCGTGCACACCCCTCATCTCTGTTTACTAGGTCACACATTTGCTTACTTTCATGTAAGCATTTTGCCAGTATGGCTACATGGAAAATAAGTCTGTATAGGCTTTATTAAATTCACCACACTGGCTTTTCATATCATTTGGTATTTTAAGCCAGAACACTCATTTATTACAGATTGCAAGTCTTTTCGTGTTTCCTACTACTTATGTTGTTGGTTTGTTTCACTGATGGTTTTGTATCTAGAATATGATTTCAGTTTTGCACATATATATATATATATATATATATATATATATATATATATATATATATATCTTTTATATAGCATTTATACATATATTTTTACACATATGGAATTATAATGTATGTCTTGTTATATATAGTTGTATAACAACCTTTTGATATATATATATATTTTTTTTGTAAAACAATTTGAATTTAGAATTTTTTTAGGGAAACAGCTTTTATTAATTGTATTAATTAACGTTTTGAATTATTTAATGGTGACCTCACTTCCTCTTTCAACTAGTTCTGATGATTTCCTAGAGTTTTAATTAAGGATGAAAGCGCTAAACTTGGATTTTGTTTTTACGGATGTATAAATATAAACATTTCTAAGTGCTGATTTTGCAGATGTGTGACAATAAACTATTTTTACTGGTTACGGATTGTGATGTGGAGCTTATTGTGAAATCTAGGTTCGAGCACTATTTTATTTTATTTTATTAAATATTGAACCATACTAAATTCTTTCTTTCCCATGTCCATATTTCTTCTTCAGATGTCCTCTGGTTCTCCTTTTCCTCCTTACTTGGGGGACATGTTGTTCCATCATGCTGTGATATAACATGTGTTAGACTTTATACACTAAATACTTCACTTTGCAGGTATTCCATAACTTTGGTTTCTATTTTTTTTAACTTCTACTTTACTAACCTTCTGTTCTACATTCCCTCCTTGTGATCTTATTTTTTGTATTGTGAAATTTTCCATATCTGGATTCCTTTGCCTGTATTTCTTTTTGACTATCTTTGAGGCTGCTTCTTTGTATTGATTAATTTGGCTTTTTTCTTTGCATAAATATTGTACCATATCACATCTTTCTTTCTTTCCCATGTCCATATTTCTTTTTTATACCTTTCAAAAATCTCTAGATTTTGTTCTTTATATTTTCACACTTCCTCAGTTGCTTCTTTTTCCAAACGGCCTAAGTCTTCCTGGTCTATATAATGTTTTTCATAAAACTGTTGCATTAATGAACACAATTTTTTATTTAAAGCTTTTGACAGCTTTTCTTGTGCAAGTATTGTTTCTGTCCTCTAATTTTTCTCTTAATCTTTTCTGTGTATCTTCTGTCTGGAAATTATGGGCTTCTTCCACAATGGTAACAATACATAATTTCTTTTTTATCCTGAATAGTCCACCTTATTGCCTTTATGGCTCCTTTTTGGTCTATAAATGTTTGTGATTTTTGTGGAATATTACTTCCTTCTCAAACGGGGGTGGGGGGCATGCTCTCTCTGTGCCTGGCCTTGCCTCATTGTAGAAATGTTCCCATGTCTTGGAGATTCTATACTGTCATTTTTTTTCCATTTTTGTCACCAGTGCACCTACCAGGATTGGGAAATGTTTTATCCTGGGTCTTGTGCACCCAGTTTTATCCTGCTACTGTCCATGATATATGCTATATAAAATACAATCTATATATCAGTGTCATCTTGGTGAGATTTTGTGAAAAACATGGTCCACCTCTTGAAGGTAATCACCAAGACTTGACGATGAATTAATTTCCAGCAATACTATCCTTCTTTGCTTGCTGATTTATCATCTCTCCATTCAGACCCCAAAATGCTTGTTATAGACTTTCTAATTATGCTGCAAATTCATTTACACATTTTAGTATCAATATTAACAAGAATAGTAAGGAAAAAGAATATTAGGAAAATTATCATTTTTACTACTGAGCTATTGGCAGTCATATTTAAGTTGTATTTTATCAAATGTTCCATATCCGATTTAAACTATCAAATTTGTCAGATTAAATGAAATAACAATATTACCATCACTGGTGAGTTTAAATCCCATATATGTCATGCACACATATGGTTGATTCAAAATTAAAAAGATAAGTGGAAATCACAATGTGATTATTCATTGGCCAAAGGCATTAAAATGAAATTGTCTATCCAGGTTTACATTTCAAAACTTTCCTCAGTTTCCTCATTACTTTTATCAGAGATGACAGAGGTACTGAGTGCTGCAGGACACACAACAGAAATTCATCTAAAAGATGGTTATTTTAATCTCCAAGGTGATTAAATTAATAACTTTTATGAGTTAGTTATTATTTGTGCTATCCTACAATAATGCTCCATATAAAGGTTGAATAAGAATGGGGACAAGGGACCAACCTTTTCTTATCTCAATGGATATACTTGTTCAAGTTGCTGTGTATTCATTAATAGAAACCACAGTAGAAGAGGTTCTATACAGTCAATTGCTATACCTAAAAAAGATGAGGAAAAACAATTTGTTGATTTTTTTTTAGGAAAATAAAATAAATTGTATATGAATTGTAACAAATGCTTTCAAGGCACCACGTGGAAAAAAAAATGTTCCTCGACTATTTTATTAGAATGACACTTTATGTATTGTCTAATATTTAGTTGTACACACTGTTCAACTGATGGCACAACCTGTTTATAATTATATTTTATATATTTCTAATAAGCTGTCCTCATATCAGACAATCAGTCCTTACATTTAACTTCCAATAATTTGCCATTGTTAAATGCATGAATCCGTATATCACAAACAACTATTCTATTTAGTCTTAATCTCAATTTTTGGTTTAACATTGTTCCTTAAACAAAAACATGCATACATAAACATTAACCATCTACAACGCATTCTTGTACCTGCAATTAAATACCCACCATATGGTTTTATTTTCACTGTATTGCAAATCTTAACTCTTGGACCAATGACTTCATTCCTTGTAGTATAGTCTACTTTGTTAAATAGATGTACAGCTTAGGTGCTTTGTCCCATGCCAATGCCCCCTTGCTTGCCTGTGTGTCAATAAACTCTCCATGCTGATTTTCCATTACAGAATCCCACACATCCCATTTTTACCAGTGAGTTCTGTTTCTGATCTCCAAGAGTCTACTCTTGCATATTTTTAATCATTATATTCATTTTTTACCTCTCTCATTGATAGTCTGTCATTGGTTTGCACAGCCACCATCAACACTAAAGATACCAATGTTTTTTAATCTCTTTAATATATGTTATTTTACACAAACTCAAAAAAATTCTGTGCCAGGGTTAAATTCTCTTCCAAGTGTAAAATATACCATTTTGTGTAATTCATTTTTGTACTGAAACAACTCCATACCTTCTCAAAATATATGCTCCCAAGATCCTCATTCTGAAGCAGCACAACTCCAACATATGCTTCTTGTCTGTGGGACCATTTTATTAACTCATACAGTTGTACAGAAAAAAATATGCAAAAGTTTCATGCTTCAGTTGTAAATGTTTTGCTATAATTGCTTATCTAGAAATAAGATATATGTCTTTTCATTTTGTCTGTAATATATATATTTGTTCATTCACTCCATGTCACTTTTAATGTTATACTGCATTGTCTTTTCAAATTTAATATTGCCTTAAATGCTTTACTTATCAATTGTTTCTGGGCTGGCATTTTAATTCTCACCTCAATTATAAAATCTGATATTTGCTGTTTAACTAATTTATCACCTAGCCTTTACATATTTTTTTTCAACTCTAAAAGCAGGCTGTCGTATATAAGTTGATCTGACTTCAATAGTCTAAAAATCTGTTTAGTTTCATCTCATTGTATTACATCATCTCCTTTTATCATCTGCTCCACATATCTTCCTGGTTCTTCGTTCATTCTTCTCCAAATGCTCATGACATTTTCTCCTATGTGTATATAGACACACACACACATATATATATATATATATATATATATATATATATATATAGAGAGAGAGAGAGAGAGTATACCTTATTTGTGTTATTATAATTTTTCATGATCTAACTTCCATTAAAATAAAGACTTGCTTAAATACAAAGCTGAACATAATGTTCTTTATATTCCTTTTATAGATCTGCCCAAGTACCCATGTTTGATCCTGTCATTTACTCATCAGGCATTATACCTGTAATGTGTTTCCTTTTAGGCATGTAATAGATGTTCTGAGTCAAGTGTGAGTCAAATATGAGTCAATTATATTAATATAAGCTGTCTTGTCTTATAGTTTAACTTCAAATGTGGAAGCATCAAACCAACCTGTTCCTTTCACAGTATTAGTTTATTTTCCCATTGCACTATTTCCCTTTTATTATCCCTCTCAAACAAATATTTAATTTCCTTTTTCATCTCAGTTGATATATATAAAGTTGGTCTAAAGAACCAGTGGGACCAAAAACTCTTTAATCACTTGTATCTTGTTGTCATTGTCCATAAATGTCAGTCTCCACAATCTTATCTTACTTATAATCTTTTCAGGGGTAGGTGCTTCACTTGTGAGTGTGCCATCTTTTGGATGAGACATTAAACTGAGGACTCAGTTGTCTGAGTTGGTCATAGCTCAGGTGGATGTAAAATATTCCACAATGCTTATTAAAAAAAAAGTAGGTGTTCGTTATTAATTATAACAGCTTATGTACACTATTTACATTATATACATTATACACATTTTTTTCAGTTAATTGAATCTTGCATTACAGAATAATGTAACTTCATGTGTTTCAATTATTTTCCCACAGTCTTTTTTCCACAACCAAAGTTACCAAACACTTATCTTCTTTAGAATTTCAGGTAATACCCATTTCCCATTATATTTTATTTCATCCAATTTTTCATTCCATACCACCCTAAAATATAAAATAATTTTCTACCAAGTCCTTCTACTTCCTTTTTATGTTGTTACCATAGTACCCATATTATTTACTATTCATGTTTTTATCTTTTACAGTTTTAAAATCATCCAATACATTAATTTCACACAATTTTTTCCAATAATTCTCTCACTCATATACAATTCAAGAAAACATGTTTTGTCATCTCAGCTTCCCCGCAATAGCTACATACTCTCTCCTGAATCTTTTTATATAGCATATTTGCTTTAACAGGCAGTTTACCTGTTGTCTATCTCCACATAAAATCTTTGCATTCGTACATCTTTTTACTCCATATAAATCTTGCTTTAATAGCATTTCTTTTTTCATTATGTAAATGTTTCCAATGATAAATATAATAGTGCTTTCTTATTATATCTTCATACCATTCTTTTCTGTTCTTTTGTATATTTTCTATTTTCAGTTTCCGTAATATTTTATTTTGATATTCTTTAATCTCATCATTTGCACTTTTCCTCCATTTTTTCCATATCTCAATCTTTCTCAAACATTTTTATATTTGAGTTTCATTGTATGATTTATTATATTTCTATTTCCTTCTTTTAATCCTAAAAACATTTTATACAAATTCAAAGAAGCTACATAGACTATAGGATTAATTAACCCTAGTCCTCCTTCTTCTCCCTTAACATACAAAGTACATCTCCTTAAAGATTTAGTCTTGATCCCCATATAAATGAAAATATAATCATATATATGCTTGCCAAATAAGCTATCCTACACAACAGAAGAGAATTTATTAAATATACCTTTTTTATATGACAATCTATATGATCTCCAAAATATACATATCTCTTTCAACTTTTGTATTAGTCTCTCCCATTATATTTCTTTCTTCATGTTTATTGCAAATGTTATTCCTAAAATATCAACCTCTTCATCTTAAAATGAATACTTTCTATTTCACCAAAATAACCAATTCCTTTACTTTTGTCTTTATTAATGCTTAGGCTAAACACATTTAAGTACTTATTTAATGTTCTAATTAATTCCTTGTTCCATCCCTTTCTTTTTCTTAGCAATTAAAACTATCCCCAAGATTTAATAAAATCTGTGCAGTCACAGTGTAGAGCCTACAAGGAATGCATCCATGTACATGGCCACAGTCTCCCCAATGCAGCGCGTCATGCATATTAATGATGACGCGCTGCCAAGGGACAGCTGAGGAACATTGATATTGAATCAGTGTGAGGAGAGGTGTAGCAGCTACCCATGGTTGTACATGAGTGTGAGTCTTCCTGTAATGCTCCCTGCCACTGCTGAATTATTGTGGTGTGTCAGTTGTCTAATAAGTCATTTGTATGATGTCTTATGATTTTGTATATTTTTTTAACTGCATGTTTGCATGGTGTGGAGAGCAATAATGCCAAGCTGTACTCACATAAACAGTTGACATCTGGCAATACTTTATTGTCATAATATTTTTTTTATTTTCATTTACATTTGCATGGCAGTGAGCACAGCAGAGCCAAGTGAAGCTCATACATCCATGGCAGATACTTGCCAGACATCCAAAATAGAAGCCAAATGTAATTATTTATTTTTAGGTGTGTTTAAGTGTGTTTGAGTGGCACAGGATGGTGCTCAGCAACACTAACAGGTAGTCTAGTAGGATATGTGAAGCTATACTACTTTTAATAACATCCAACTAGCTCCGTGGGTAGAGTTACAGTCTTCTGTGTAATATGCCCTGGGTTTGAGTCCATAACAGACAGAATATAGATGTAAATGAATGTACTATTTTTCTTTAATTTCATTACAACATTGTGACTTTTGGCACTGCTGCACTCTGCTAAGCACTGCTCATTACTAATAAGCAGTGCATAAACATTCTAACTGCTATCGATGTTTGCTCGGTGCTAAGCCTCACTAAAACCAAGCTTCTGCGAGTTTTTGTGTTGCTTGGCTTCGCTTAGCTGGTATGAGTGCTGCTAAGCAATGCAGCACTTTTTTGAATGTTGCTGAATGATGTGTAAGGGTGGGAAAACAATCTATATTAAGCCCATTAGGCAGGAACTCTAAAACAGTCATTAGAGTTCAATCAACTGTTGGTATGGTTGGCCGTGTTGGTGAAGGTGTGCACTTTCCGGTGCAGCAGTGGGGCATTCAGGAGTTCAGGGTCATGGGTTGGCTCCTTATTAAAAAACATGAATCCTAGCAGATGCAGGGCAGATTACAGGGCTCATATTGTAAGGCAGAGGCCTGGGACCATTTGGCCAAGAAGCTTGAGCTGGGAATGCTCCACAAGTATGTAAGTATGTCTTCCTCTATCTAACCAAAATGGAAGCTGAAGGTCTGCAAAACAGGTATGCATCATGGTGTTCTTCTCTTCCAACAGCTGCAGCTGAGAGGGCTCGTAATGTCGAGTCCCATGCCAGGGTCCTGACAGATTGTGCCGTGAGCATGGTAAGTACGGATTTAGTATGCCAACTGTAGTGCATCAAGCAAGAAAGAGTAAACCATTTACCGTAATGAAATATGCACAAGAAAAACTGTACTGTAATAAATGGGCATATAGAAATGTAGTGCAATAAATGGAGAATTAGAGCTGTAGAGTTGTAGTGCAATAAATGAACAATAAGAAATGCATTTCAATAAAGCATTTTAAATGCCAATAACAGTAAGCAAAATGTTGTTCAGCAGGATTGTGTTTTGTCAAAACCATTGCAGTAGAGCTGTATGCTTTGGTCATCTATGGTAAGGTTGCTGCAGTCAAGTATAACACTGTTATAAGCTGTACCCAGCAAATCTAATGGTCTGCAAACTGTATTGCTCAACTCATAGTGCTGTCCAAGGCTGTCTCTGGGCTAATATTGGTCTCGTAATACTCTCCCTTCAGTTGGCAGCAGGTAATAAAGGTATATGGGTGAGGTAGCCCATTCCATGGGCAGATATTGCATGTGGACTTCACAGATATGTTAAACCAATAACAATAAAATGTGTTCACTAGCATTGTTGATTCTAAACTACAGCTTTTTTCATATATGCAGTATGATTGTATTCCATGCATGCTTGTTCTATTGTCACTGCAATCTACTATAACACTGTAATATTACTAGAATGCCAGAAAAATGCCCTGTAGCTTCTATCATCAAATAATAAAGGTATATGGGTGATGTAGCCCATTCCATGGCAGATATTGTGTGTGACTTCACAGATATGTCAAACCAATAATGATAAAATGTGTTTACTAGCATTGTTTATTCTAAACTACAGCTTTTTTCATATATGCGGGATGATTGTACTCCATGCATGTGTGTTCTACTGCCACTGCAGTCTACTATAACAATGTAATAGTACTAGAATGCCAGAGAAATGCCCTGTAGCTTGTATCATCAAGTAATAAAGGTATATAGGTGAGGTAGCCCATTCCATTTGAAGATATTGTTTGTGGACTTCACAGATATATCAAACCAATAACCATAAAATGTGTTCACTAGCATTGTTGATTCTGAACTACAGCTTTTTTCATATATTCAGGGTGACTGCATTCCATGCATGTGTGTTCTACTGTCACTGCAGTCTACTATAACACTGTAATAGTACTAGAATGCCAGAGAACTGTCCTGTAGCTTGTATTGCTGAATTCCAGGTGATCTCCAGGCAAGTATTAGTCACTCAACAATCAGCAGCGACTCAGTAGGTCAGTCAGTTAAATTCTTTGTAAGTAGCACATTTTGCCACACAAAGTCCTGGGTTCAAATCCAGTGGTATATAGCACTAAATTTTCAGTATCAGTCATATGATGCTCACATTTTCTCTCTCACCAGGAACACAACAAATATATGGGTGAGGTGGCCCATATTATGAGCGGGTCTATATTATATGCTCGAAGAGACTTTTCTTTGAACATATAATCATCGACACATAAAGAGCAAATGGTCTAAAGAGCTAATAGCCATGTCCACAAATTTTTTCCTTGGAGAAAAAATTCAGTTGGCCGTTATAGGGAATTGCCATTTTCCCCAACATAGAGTGATCTTGGAGTTAGTATATTTAGTTAGGGGTGTATGCGGGGCACAGCCACCTTGTCAGGGGGTGGGGTGCGAAGCCCCCACTTAATTAGGGTTTTGAAGTTTGGGTTTTGTGTACGGCCCCATAATTTTTTTCCTGAGGAAAAAATTTGCGGATGTGGCCATTCGCGCTTTAGATCGTTCGCGCTTTATGTGTCGATGATTATACGTTTGAAGAAAAGTCTCTTCCAACATATAATATAGACCAATTATGAGCAGATAGTGTGTTTAGATTTCACAGAATGTTAACATCAATATCAAGAATGTGCTCATCAGCATTGCTGAGTCACAAATAAAGCTTTGTAATCCCAATATGGCTGTATCCCTTGCATGTCTGTACTAAGTTGTTGCAGTCAATTATTACATTATTTTCAGATGTCCCCTGCAGTCACAGCTATTGGGTTCTAGTCGCATGCCTGTCAACTAAGGCATGAAGGCTGTCTAGTTTACTTACAGTACACAAAACATGCCTCTCAAGTGTCACAAATTCTTGTAATGTAATTAAAACTGCCTAATCCATCTATCACATGATTAGCAGATAAATTATTACCTGGAATGCAATGTATTACCAAATCTGTTTACAGAACACCTGGGTAGTTATGTAAGTCCACATTATGTGAAACTGTTCTGTGTAGTGGTGTACCTGCATTTTTTACTGCTTGGCCAATACTAACCCATGCTAACTGCTTGACAGGTATGTATGTGCTACATAAGTTATAGGAGAATTGTACTCACTGTAGTCAAACCTGACACTACACACCTCTAGAGTATATATTTCAGTGTATTGAGGGATTTAATCTGCAAAGTCAGTAATATAATTTTTTTCTCTCTCCCCACCCCTTATCTTCATTTATTTATTACTGTTATTTAATATTATGATTTAATATTAACATATTTTGTTACACTAACTATATTTTGGAAAAATGTGTTTCACTGATATGTTTTATTATGAAAAACAATAATATATTTTGTTAAACTAACCATATATTGTTATATTTTGTTAAACTAACTATATTTTGGAAAATGTGGTTGCTTAATGTTATGTTTTATTATGATGCAATATTAACATATTTGTTAAACTAACTGTTTTGTTGGCCCTATGGTTTCCTTTTTACTGGCATATTGTTACCATCTTAACTGTTATGTTACTTAATGCTGTGTTGCACATGCTATACATTAATATGTATTTGGATGAATGAATATGATGTTCACTTCTGTTAATACTAACATTTGTTTGGTTATTACTAACAGTAACATATTACTAGATCTCATTTCACACAGCAAGTCAAGGTAGGCAGATTCCGGCTGATCCCCCTACCTTGCCTCAACTGGCTGTGGCACTGGGTCCCAGCACATCAAAGTCCCAGATCTGTGATGCCCTCTCTCCTGCCCCTGCACTACCTGCAACATCATGTAATACCACCCCAGGGGACAGGGCCCAACCCCCCCTCTGGTAGTGGTGGCAGAGGGATTGTTGTCACCATGCAGAGCTGCCAGACTTGGTGTGCAGGATAGTCCACTGTAACTACAACTGCCACCTGCACTGGATTAAGGGCATACTGGCAACAGTGGTGGGGCAGCCTCACCCTGGTGCCCAGCCTCCAGCACAGCCACCCTTGGGGCAGTTATGGAGCAATGTTGACAGTCTCATGGGTGGGGACATAAGTCACACTGCTGCTGTCTGGAGGCATGTGGGACTCAGATTCCACAACACCCTCCCTATCCAAGGTGTTCACCCCCCAGTGTGTCACACCCCTGTCTGCTGTCTTGTCTGTTTGGAAATGCATCCTCACCTACCCAACTTACCTCCCCAATATTCCACTCTCACTTAAAAAATGGGTGCCTGTCCCCCCCAAAAATTCCGTACCATACATAGCTCTCCATTTCGCACGTGTCCACTGGACACACGTAATTCAGTCCAATTGGCTTGACAGTGCAGTTATGTTGTCCTCTCCCCTCTCTCTGGGGTTCGAGAATCCAAATTCATCTACATAATCTATCAAAGTGCACAGTTGTTGCTGCACATGAAATGGATAGCTATAGTTCTTTCTTGCACCCTTCCTGAACATTCCTCCCTGCCTTTCACTATGTTTTTCCCTCTGCTTGCCCCCATTGTACCACTTTCTTATCTCACATTTTTTTCTTTTCTTTATATTTTTTTAGCCCAGAGCTGTGGCCTTCACTAAGCTCAGCTAAATAGAACTATAATGACTATATGTGTTTCTAATATTGTAAGACACGTGCAAAATAAACACCTCTGCTGTGTTTCGAACCAGACCCCATCACACCTGCAGCAAGCTGCATTAACCCACCACACCACACAACTTTCACATAAGACAGGTGGCTTAACCAAGGCATAGTAATTGCCAATTACACTCATTAGGCATGTTTAAGTGGAGCTGTGTACCACACAGCACCAAACAAACTGGAATAAAAAGTAATGGAAATAATGGGAGTGTACAATGGACTATGGTGCAATAGTACATCACTAGGCAGCCAAAGACATGATAATGGATGCAACTGAGGCCTGTGAAAGGAAGTAAATGTGCCCTTTTATCAACAATATGTAGAAAGCCACCTGCTAAGGCATTCATGGCAAAATATATATTCAACTGGGACTGTGGTGCAGAAATATATCCATATAAAGCCATGTACATATCGATGGATGTAGTAAATGTATGTCACAGCCTGTACACATGCACATATATCTTGCAAAATCAGCCACCGTGGCAGTGATTCAATAGCTCAGTTTATTAAATGCCTTGCATACAGTAAGTACATCTTGACACACACAGCCTGGGTTTAAATCCAGTCTTGTGTTGCATTTCAGTTACATTATTGTGAAGACAGCAGGTAGGGATACACATCATTTATCCATATAGCATTACTATATATCACCTAGTACTCTGTTGTTGACAAAATTGCCTATCATACCTACCTTAAACACATGCCATAATTGGAGTGTCAAGGGTACACTCACCCTGGCTGTGCCTCTACAACAAGGCTGACACAGTTGACACAGATACACCTACAGCTTATTGTCCTCCAAAGTGTTCACACTCATTGCCTATGTCTATTACCTGCAGCAGCATCTGCAGCCTGTGGTACACACAGCTCTATGCAAAGGTTTTTGCTGCAGACCTACCCTCTGCAATGATATAATCTCCTCATCCCAGTAATGTCCATCTCAACAGCTACAAAAGAGGCCCTGCTCTACATGAAGGCCTTATATATTGCACATTGGTTACATGTCATTGGCGAATGATACTGCAACACAGCTGTTTTAGCTTCAATTAGCATATCAGCATCACAGATTGGTTTAGAGGTAATTACCTGCTAAAGAGCAGCATGCTAAAATGGAAGCAGCTGGCTATGGGAAAACATTCTGTATGAGACTTCCCTCACACAGGGCACACCTTGTGACACAGTAGTAGCACATTTCAACAGAGGAGTACTGCACTCCACCAGGTATGTGACTGATTTTGTGTATAACAGGATGCAGATGCGAGGATAGAGATATGGGGAATAGGGAGTACAGCAGTAAGCCTCTCTTAGACATGTAATAATGACATATTATTGATACACTGCTATCTTACACATACAGGAGATGTACAATATATCAGGATTGCATTGTCTTTTGTCATTGTAGCACACTGGTGTTGTTGGACATCCCAATATAGTGGTCATAATAGCACACTGTGATTTGTCTGGCACTGGTCTTATGACATATTATTTGGTGTCTGGTCTTAGGGGACACACCACAGTGGACTGGAGTGTTGGTTGTATGATCATAGAGAAGAATCTCTCATGGCATACAGGGAACTATCTCAGTACTGATACTATCTCAGTTGTAGCCACACATGTACTATGTTGTCACACTGTGGGGTATGACATGTATGAGAAAGCAGAGGATAGTGCCGTCCATTTTGTTCTTGCTGTATCTGTACATAGTGGACATCCCTGTATTTGATCCTGTAATGTGTTTCCTTTTTGGTGTGTTTCAGGACTAATGTATCACAGAAGGCACACCCCCTTCTCAGATGCAGAGAATGAACTTACACTTCAAGGACTATGGCAGCATCATCACATCCTCTTATCCAAGGAGATGCATAACAGGGAACAGTGGGCTGCATTATGGGCAGACCTTGTCCAGGATATGAATGAGACTGGTCATCAGGACAGGACAGGACATATGAGCAGGCTTGACACTTCGCTATGGACATGGTGAATGCTGCACGACAAAAGGCAGCCATTGTAGCCAGAGTTCATGTCGCCACCAGTGGAGGGCTTGCAATGGAAGAACCACTCATGGCCACTGAGGAAGTCCTGGTGAGCCCAGGGACACATGACAGCTCCCAGGTATCCATCAAACCATACATTGTGGAGGTGGGTGCCATTGTGTCCAGAGCAGAGGAGTCTGCAGGTAAGCTTACTGTGATCACCACTGTAATACTGTAGCAGTCATTCTGTCAGGCTGTACATACCTTTACGTGGATATCAAGTCTATGTGCTGTGGGGGGGGTTAGCACAGTTGTACACTCATACTCAGAATGTCAGCAATACATCAAGTAATACAGTAGGCACTGTACATGTGAGATATACAAGGGTATTACCTTGTTGTACTGCGACATGTAGTGGTACTGAAATGACCTCATCCTCAACTTTTTACAGGTGCATCAGGAGTTGTCCAAGGCCATGGTCTTGCTTCTGGTAAGCTTGATACTGTTTTGTTATGGAACATATCGTGATACTGCCAGCTCAGCTAGATAGAATGTTGTAAATAATTTCATGTCATTTCTGAATAGTAATATCACTTGTATGCGTGCCCTAAAAATGTAAGAAAACTATATGTTCTGTACTGAGCTTCAAGACTGTAACCACAGTGCACCTTGCTGGAAAAGAGCAGACATGTGTATAAACAATATGCCAATGCAAATATATGTTTTCATAGTAGCAGTTGGAATATACAGAGTTAATGTGCAAAACTCTAACAAACTAAGCTGGTAAGTAAAGAGTTTTATGATGTGTTATAAAGTTAGTTTATCCCAGCTAAGAGACAGGATGTCTAGGCTAGGGGCTTCTCTATATTGTCTGGAAACAGAGGTAATTAAAGGTTTCCAAGGTAATTGTTTTACAACTTTCAGTTTCAGGCAAGCTTCTAAGAAAGAATTGTCAGCTTCTGAGAAATAAGTATTTTTAACAGAGACATGTTAAAAATGCAAGTTCCTGCTAGCCTGGGAAACTTAGGCAGAGGTGAAAAGAATGATGTAATCTGAGATGATTCAGCAGTAATATATATTATCAATTTAAGAACTATCTCACAGAGAAGAGAGGCATTTTGTGTCTTGTTCTGGATCTGTAAACACCCTCTCACCAGCACTTTGCCTTGCTCTATAAGTAAGTTATTTAGAAGATAGTTTTTCTTAGAGATAGATAGGAATATAGCAAGATTAATGCAGATGTTTTCTATATTTATGTGAGACTGTCCTACTATATTTTAAAGTATTTCCTGTACTGTGTGTGTACTTGTCATGCTCCCAATGTGCACATCCCTTACTGGTGCTAGTGGTGAAGATTGAGATTCCTTGATTCCTGGGCTAGTGCATGGGCATCACACATACATATGCTATGAATGGTGAGGGCCAGGATAATACCCTATATACAGGTAATGTTGTGTATAACCAGAGTAGAATGTATGCATGTTCCAGTATGGAACAGTTACCTAAGTTTCCTAGAGTGGGTAATCACAGGAGTGTAGTTAAATGAGCTGAAACACTTTTGCAGTCACAGTATAGTTCATAGTGAATATGGTGTACATGAAGCAATTAATCCAACATGCCTTGTACATACCAAAAGTTTGATCGTACATACCTTAGGCAATGAAACTTGTATTTGTATATATTTGTTAAGATATGTGTACTGTGTTTTATGTGCTGTGTTATCAGGCATAGTGTCATATTGCATTCCTAAAAGGTACATTATACTGGGCAAGAGTCACATGATTTACCTGACTTGTGTGTTGTAAAGGCCTTCAGTCAAATGTGTATATTGTTGTAGGGAAGTCTGTTGTGCATGAAAGCAGAGATTAGAGGATGTAAGAGTGGTAATGCAGTTGTGGATTCCCATTATTATGACTATTGGTGAATTTTCTATAACAATGCAGGCAGTAATGTACTGCTTTTGTCTTGGTTTCCACAGGTGACGGGGGGTTGGCGTCTCTCCCCCACACCATCTGATGTCAGTGTCTCTTTGGACTCTGATGATGATGGTGGCCACAGTGAGGCACAGATGGGGTTGTTAGGGGTTGAATCTGTCCCAGAGGTTGACATTCCTCTTCTCTCTCCATTGTCACCACACACAGTCAGTATGCCCACACATACCCAGTCTCCACACGGCTCATATATGGAACAGTCAGAAGGTGGAGACATTGAACAGAACAGAAAAGTGTGGCAACTATGGCATCAGTGAGTGTAGTTACTGGTCATAGCCAGAGAACTGGTAAGGTCCCACACAGCTGGATTAACAGGGGACTGTTGTCCATCCACCACCTGTTGCACCTGTTGCAGGTGTCACATCATGGGCAACTCACTGCATGTTTCAGGTCATCATCTAGGAACAGACACATTCTGAAAAGAACACCAGACATATGCTTATGGTTATGGATGCAGCACAGTCTGACATATGTGACTGCCTCCACCACACTGGGAAAACCCTGCATCAGTTTACTGATGCAGTGGACAGACGGTGGGCTGAGACAGTGTCTGTCTTGGACCGAACATTCTCTGCACTGGAACATGTGGTTGGAGTTGGGCATTGGATCCATGGATGTAGGTCAGCAGCACCATCTGCTGAGAGTCCATATGGTCATGCACAGTTATGCTCCCATACTGTCAGTACATCCAGTGTTACAGAGAGGAGTGTGTTATGCACACCATGATATGACAGGTCATGTGCATGTGGTCCTGGGTGGTCCATGGGGGACACGGTCCCAGAAGATGGCAGTCACTGTCAGGTACTAGCGTCAAGTCTGTCCTTGGGCATGGTGGTGACAGCGCAACTCCTGGCAGAGCCAGTTCCTGTATTCAGTGCCAGAGATGGTGAACTGTCAACTCCACCATGTACAGTCCACAGCTGTCCAACATATAAATGTGCAGGGCTAATACTAAGCTTGACTGTGTACATGCACACACTCACACACACACCACTGTCACATGCAGGTCACCTACAGACACAAACAGCACCTCTCCATGCCCCATCTAACCTGCTCCCCTGCCTGACTCACACACATGCTATCTACCACCTGGGCCAGCTTAGGCCTCCAGCACTCCCATACCTTACCCTGTACAAGTGATGATACCTGTGCCACATCCCTGCCATCCTTTCCATCGATGTAGTGGAATGAAACTATGTGTCTGATGCACAGAATGACTATATTACTTGACATGTACTTGTGGATGTAAACTGCTATAACAGCCTCACACACAAACATGGCCATATTCAGGCTAGCACTACTTCCACTCACTGCATACAGGACATGCCAAGGTACACACATACTGCAAGTTGGCTGTTTGTAGATTAGAAGACTTACCTATGTACTGGTACTCACTACGGATCACAGTACCCGATGCATGCAGTACAACTCATGGCTGATAGTACTATCAGTTTAGAACATATAATGCTTATTGATATAAGCAAGCTCGTTGTGGTCAGTCATTTGGGGGGTGCCACATCATCCACTACAAATAAAATGATGCAAAACCCTAGTTATGTCTACTTTACATAGGTTATCATGTGTATGCTATATGGATATACAGATGCACCATATTGAGGAGAGTGGATTGGAATCCCTACCTATATAGGCTTATACACTATAGATCACACTACTTATTGCATGTGCCATGGCTTATGTCTTTTTACTACACTGTCAGCTGGTGGCTGACATCATAAGACCTTGGAGAATAGGGCAGTGTAGAAGCCAACACCAAGTTATGGGCCAAAAAGTGCTTAACCATTGCAGGCAGATACCCAATGAAGGCACATTTATTGTTTTGCAGGGGTACGCATGCACGTGCGCGTGCACACACACACACACACACACACACACACACACACACACACACACACACACACACACATAGCCCAAAGTGAGATAAGAACCCTTACCTATCTAGTATTATACACTATAGATCACAGTAGTTATCCCACGTGCCATGGTTTAAGTCTTACGTGGCTGACATCATCAGGCCTTGCAGAATAGGGCAGTGTAGAAACCAGCAACAAGTGATGGACCAAAAAGGGCATAACCATTGCAGGTGGATAGCCAACTAGGGCATGTCTGTTGTTTTGCAGTGATATATATATATATATATATATACGCACACACACACACACACACACACACACACACACACACACACACACACACACACACACACACACATACACCAAGTGGTCTGCAGTGAGATTATAACCCCAACCTATCTAGGCTTATACACTACAGATTACAGGACTTATTGCATGCATCACAGGTTAAGTCTGCTTTTTATGTGATTGCAGGCATAGTACATGTGCATTACATAAACTAGGCTTGTGTTGAACAGCATATGTGGTCTGCAGAGTGATATTGGTTAATACTGTTATCTGCATCTAGTATCCTAGCAGTGAGATAACTGATGTTATCTTAGTTATGTGTGTACAGTTACCAGTATGGCCATATTTGGCTGCTTACAGTTAGATAGGTGACACTGTGGACATGGACAATGTGCCGTATCCATATATGCATTGACACCATTATACATTACACCACCTGCTCACCTGTGTCTGTCTACATGGTGACATGGTGACATCCAGCATGCATAGGGGTCTGTAGGTGAGTGGATTATGTACTGTTGCACCCTTGGTGTGGATCCTTTGAGCAACATTATGGCTGTGCAGTTTACTCATCATTATTAGGGTATGTTGGACAATGCAGACATCCACACACATATTTCTGTATATAACAGTGATGTATATATAAATGTAGCTGTGTATGTGTATGATATGTATATAGGTTCATAGGTGTGTACTAGACTAAAGGCCCTGGAGGCTTTACAAGCCTAGCCCATAGGATTACCCTGACATTGTGCTGCCTGACCTTATTTCCCAGTGCCTCTGTCGAGTAGAGCCACTGGAGTGATCCACGGGGTGAATTTTCTCTTTCCCATCCAATCATCAAGATTTCTCTTGAAGAGGGCCAGTGAGGTGCTCTGATTGACATGTATGGGAAGTCTATTCCATAGCATGGGTAGTCTCTGGGTTATGAACCTGTCCCTCTAACGTGTTCTGTTGATTGTAGTAATGAGGTTTAGGTCTCTGAAGCATGTGGTGTGGAAGGATTGGGATTTCTTTAGATGTAGCATTTCTAGCAGAGCTGGGTTAGACATGGCTTTGTAAGTCAAGGAGAGATTGCCTGTAAGTAGGCGATAAGAGACAGAGAATAGTTGGAGTTTTTTTGAGTCTGTCCATATAGGACAAGTGTTTAAGGCCTACGATCCTCATTGTGAAGTACTTTTGTGGCCTCTCAAGTTGTTACAGGGGTCTAGTGAGGTACATGCCAAAACAGGGCATTGTACTCGATGACTGGCTTAATGAGGGAAGAGTAGAGGGAGACAATGACATCTTTCTTCATGGATGCAAAACCCTTAGTAATGAGATGTGCCACATAGAAGGACTTTCTGACCACAGTGGCAATGTGGTGGTCAAAAGAGAGGTCACTGTCAACCTGTGTTCCCAGATCTCGTATAAATCCGTCTATGTTCGGTGGACTACAATCGATGTGATAATTCAAAGGAACTGGGGTTTTACCAAGGGGGATGATGACACATTTTTTGGCATTGAGCTTAACGCCATGGTTTTGATACCAGTCGTTAGTCTAAGTGAGGCCTTTCTGTAGGATGTCAGCATCACTTGGGGAGTTAATAATAGCTCCCAACTTGCAGTCGTCTGCGAACTTTGTCAGCCACAGCCCCTTTGTGTTGGCCTGGACTTCAGAGAAGTAGATGCCAAACAGAAGAGGACCCTGAACTGAGCCCTGTGAGACTCCATTCGTGACTGGTCTGCAGTCTGACTTGGAGTCTGCTACTTTCACACTGTGGGTTCTATCTGTGAGCCAGTCTGCAACCCACCTAGTGATATAGGGGTTGGTGCCTAGCTTATTGAGTTTTTCTATGATTCCTGACTGGGGAATGGTATCAAAGGCCTTGGCCAGATGAAGGTAGGATGTATGAACCACCTTGCCTTCATCCACAGGTCTGTTGACTGACTCAAAGAAGTCAATCAAGTAGAGCAGACATGATCTACCCTTTACAAAACCAAACTGTGTAGGATCCAGAGTTTGGAGATTCCTTATATCCTTGTTTATTAGATCCATGATGATGAGTTCCATAGCTTTGCATATCAGACTAGTCATTCTATTGGGGCAATAGTTCCCAGGGTCTGTAGTCACTCCTCCTTTATGGACAGGGATGACTGTAGCAGTGCACCATTTGCTAGGGACAAAGCCTGAGGTGAGGCTGTGATTGAATAGGGCACACAGGTGAGGTGCCAGTTCACTCTGTAGTTCATGTAGAACACAGCCAGGGATATTGTCATGTCCCATAGTAGCTGGATTCTTGGCCTTGGTGAGTGCTGTTTTAACCTGTGCAGCAGTAATACTGGGTGCCTGGCAATCAACTGGTATTGTGATTGGTCATTTGGGGGGAGGCATAAATTTGCCACTGAATCTGTCAGCCAGTACATTGGCAACATCTGTTGGCGCGGTATAGGAGGTAGCATTGTGCAGTAGCTCAGAGAAAATCTGGGTATTGCCGTGGAGATTATTTATATATCTATAGAAGGCCTTGTGGTTGTCTTTACTATCTATTGCAATTCTGTTTTCATAGCTAGCTTTACAGAATTTGATGAAGGATTTCAACTTTTTGTTGAAGCTGATAAGGGAGTTTTTCAGTCTTGGGACTTTGCCTTATTCCACATCAGTTCCCTCCTACTGTTGTAGAGTTTGTTTATGGCAGGGGACAACAAGATTGGCTTCATTTATTTGGAGGAGAGTGTCTTGGTTCTATTGGGTATGGCGAGATCCATGCATTTGTGGATGTGTTTGTAAAATGCGTTGGTGTATGATTCGGCAGTCATGCAACTATTCTCTATTTGCCTGGGTGCCATGAAGTTAGTCGCCTCTGTTGTTAGTAGCTCAAGGTTAGCTTTGTAGAAGTTTCTCATGATGGTTACCTTTGTGGGGTGGGGGGGGTGGGTGGGATGTGGATTTCCAAGGTGATTAGTTTGTGGTCAGATCTAATCAGGGAGGAGTTGACTACTGGTGTAGAGCAACAGTCACCCATATTTGTAATGACCAAGAATGTTGCTACCTCTAGTGGGGGTTAGAATGAGCTGGTCCAGGGCATTGGAATTAATGAATTCCAGGAAACTTTGGGCAAGTGTATTGGTACATGAGTATTTTTCCCAGATAATAGAGGGGTAGTTGAAATTGTCCAGTTTGAGAGGATTAGGTTGGACCATAATATTCTCCAGGGTGCTTAGGAATGTGGAGTGTGAGTCTTGGGACATGGTTGGGGACCTATAGCAGGCTATGACCTGAATCACTGTCTTACCCAATGTTAGCTGCACCTGAAGTATCTCAGATGCGTTATGTAGGGCTACCAGTCTAGAGGTTTGCACATCTTTTATGAATATGGAAACACCATGACCTTTGGAGCTTCGGTCCAAGTTCTGGGGCCGAAAGGTGTGGAATGAGTTATAGCCTGGTAGTGTAGGAGTGCTTTCTGCTGCCTTGAACCAGGTCTCTGTTACAGCATAAATGCCGATGTTTTCCATTTAAAGGAGTGCTTTGAGTGAGTTCATTTTGAGATTTAGACTTCTAGCATTGAGCAGCATGACCCTCAGATTGCATTTTTCTGTAGCTGTTACGGTGGTAATTTGGTCTTTGGAGCACCACCTAAGACAGGCACTAGAGGGGTGACACGAGCGTTGGCCAGCATCTGGAAGTCTAGGGGTGACAGATGCAGGCCATCTCTGGCAAAGGATCGAGGTCTGTCAATCATGTCATCCCAGGCAGACAGATACTGGATCCCCTTAGAATGACACCAGAAACTTAACCAATTGTTGAAATCAATCATTTTCTGCTTGTACTGTGGTATCATTCTGGGTGATGGTAGGATGCTTCCCAGGGCTAGGGTCATACCTGTCTGGGCTACATAATCCGAGTCTCCTCCATGTCTCTTTTCATGTAGTCCAGAGAGGTACGTCTCAAGTCATTCACCCCCACATGTACAATGACAGACTCATATTTGTACCTGTTGTTGAGGGACCTGAGTGCATGCGTTATGTGGTGGATCCTGGTTCCTGGCAGTCAGCTGACTGTTACTTTCTTCTTATTCAATCTAGTGAGTTGGACATCAGTGTGCCTCACTATTGAGTCACCTATGACTAATGTGTTGGGCATGCTGTTTTGCCTTAGGGACTTTGGTTGAGTGGCACAGAGTTTAGGAGAGTTATGTGTCTCATGATTAGTGTTGTGTTGTAGTGGTCGACTGCAACTCTGTCTTGGAGATCCCTGCTGTTTGGATAGATTTTTATTGAGAGCCTCCACAAAGGTGGGTGTGTGGTTTGTGTTTTAATGTGAATGCAGTGCCGGTGTTTGTTCTGGATGTCTATGTGTTCCATGTGGTGTGGTGGACGTGTTGACCTTCTTCTCTTGACCAGCTCTTCCAGAATTGGCTGGGAAGTGTGTGGCTTCCAATTTGGATATATAAGTGCATCTCTCACAAGTTGGAGTGTTAGGAGATAAGAGGACAGGGTTGCCAGTGTACATGAGCCAGTTGCTACATTGCCCCAGGATGCCCAAGTTCACCAGGTTAATAGGAGAAAGCACATGGAACTGATATTTAGACATGCCTGGTGGGGTAGGCATTAATAATAAGTACTGGAGTTGTTTCCTTGTAGAACACTTAGTGCTGGTAGCACTTTTTTGTGCTACAATAATTCCTTCAAGAAGTCTGGTAAAGTGCTAATCTAATAAGCTAGTAAAAGTGTAGGAGAGGAGAGAATTAGTAGATATAAAGGAAAAATTGAAGAGAAGACTTTGTCATGACTCAGAAGCTTACAAACAGTCCTGGATACAGCAAATCTGTACCTTTATTAGACTAGCTACAGGAAAGGCAAGAAACAAGAGCAAATGTGGGCTTTTCAACCAGAAACTTGAAAGAAATGAAAAAAACTGCCAAAACAGCAAATAAGCTACAATTTCTGGGCCAGAAACCATTCCTGTTGTGGTAGATAGGCTGCCTAGTGCTTAACACGCCTGCTGATAAGCTAGAAGGCTTCCCTCCAACACAGAAAGGCTTGGGGGGCTCAGAAGCTTACTTGCAGTCCTGGCTACAGCAAATCTGTACCTGGACTAGACTAGTTACAGAAAAGGCAGGAAATGCACAAACGTAGGCTTTTAAACCAGAAAGTTTAAAGAGATGGAAAAACTGCCCAAACAGCCAATAAACTACAACTTCTGGGCCAGAAACCACTCTTCTTGCGGTAGATAGGCTACCTAGTTCTTACCACTCCCATGACAAGCTAGAAGGCTTCCCTCCAACACAGAAAGGCTTGGATGCTTAGAAGCTTACAAACAGTCCTGGATATAGCAAATCTGTATCTGGACTAGACTAGTTACAGGAAAGGTGGGAAATAAGCACAGATGTGGGCTTTTAAACCAGAAAGTTGAAAGAGATGGAAAAAACTGCCCAAACACCCAATACGCTACAATTTCTGGTCCAGAAACCACTCTTCTTGTGGTAGATAGGCTACCTAGTGCTTACCACTCCCACTGATAAGCTAGAAGGCTTACCTCCAACACAGAAAGGCTTGGGGGGCTCAGAAGCTTACAGTCCTGGATACAGCAAATCTGTATCTGAACCAGTCTAGTTACAGGAAAAATAGGAAACAAGCTTAGAATTTTTTTCAGAAAGCAGCAAAAACAGCACTAAAAACAATTGAAAGCACAGTTCAAGCTAGCACACTTGAGTGTGTAGCAGTTTTAAAGCAAGTACAGTTTAATTAAATGCAATTTATTCAAAATGTATTCTGAACTGAATTCAATTGTTGTTTTATTCAACTTTGAACAGTTAAAATGTGACAAAAAATATACTTATCAGCTGAGAAGCACACACAGTCAGAGCAGAACGATATTTTTTTAGTAAAGGGCAAAGGGAGAAAGGAGGAGCAGAAGATAATTCAAGGTTAAGAACATAAGAGGGTTGGCCTTCTCATATATTCTTTCTGTATTAGGTAGCATGAACACTAGACTGGGAGGAGTGTCCCAGATCTCATTTACAGTAGGGCTGGGCAACTGCAAACCCACCAACTATAACAACACCACAGGAATAGGGTGAGTAGGAGGGAGAAAACCAGTTTCAGATTAGAAAGTAGAAAACAATGGCAGCAAATATTTATTATTCAGTCAAGCAAAAATCAAGACAGTGCAGAACTCTGAAAAGTTAAAGTGGCAAAAAATATAATTATCAGTTTGTTTGAGAAGCACTCTTCAGTCAGAACATAAGGAGATTCTAAATGGTATGCAGGGATTTACAAACAGGGACTGTTTTTAAATCAGCAAGCCTTGAACTGTTCAGATAACACAAAAGCTATTAGACCAGTTTTACCAACAATAAGAACACCACAGGAATGGTGGAGGGGGTGGGACCAGTTTCAGAACAGATCAGAAAACAGAAAACAATGAGAGCAAATATATATAATTTAGTCAAGCAAAAATTAAGACAGTGCAGAACTCTGAAAAGTTAAAGTGCCAAAAATATACTTATCAGTTTGAGAAGCGCTCTTCAGTCAAAATACTAGGTCATTCTAAATGGTATGTGTTCTGTAGATATATATATATACATATCATTTTAATATATATAGCTATTTATATCTATTTGACACTACATAGTGATAGATACACTACGCATGTGTGAGAGATACTGACAGATGAATATGTATATGTATATGTCTGTATGTATATACATTTATACATAATAGGCCATTTCAATGAAGGGCCAACAGAATTGTGCTCATTTTTACTCACTGTACAGGCATGACCAGTAGGACTGTCAGTACTTATAATGTGGCTGCAGGCCACACCTACCTGTATTCCAGTCCAGGATTTTATATGTTACAGACATTAACATCCAACCCTATTTCTGCAGTACTGCACTTCATTCAAAATGTACACAGCACTCCCCAACTGTCTGCTGTACTAAATATGTGAATGGGGTTGGTAATGTTACACCACTAATAGACTGACAGTCTGCATACCTCTCAACTGTCCTGATTTTCACAGAATTTCCAGAGTTTTGCTTCATATGTTTGATCTGTTCCTCACACATTAGTCATATTCCGGTGAAATATTGAATACTGATGTCACTACATTATAGTATTTACAGACAAACATATGATTTTCTTTTAAAGCAGTTGTATGGGTGCACTGCTATGTTTGGGGTGGCGAAACAATGGCACATGATCTGCTGGGATATACACTACTCCAAATATCATGAGAGCCTACTATTTAACATCTCCCTTGACTGATGTAGTGAATATTCCAACCATGAGGCCTAGTGACTATTAAGGAACACATACTAGTGAATTGGGTATCTGTAGTCCCATGTGGATTTTACATCTGTCCAATTAACTCACTATATTTCCTTGCATAACAGCAACAGATCCATACATATGCTATATTATAGTAATCCTTGCAATTAGTGTGTAGCTTATAGACTTATTTTGCGAATGCAGCAATTGAGAGACCTGTAGTTCAGGGCTGACCATGTGATGTAAACAGTACACAACTTATACATGGATAGGTACAGGTTGTGTTGTTGCCTGGCATCAACACCTTTACTGTATGTATGTGAGTAGGAATAAGGTGCCAGTCCCTAGGGCCCTAGGTTGTCAGTGAATGTGCTATGCATTTTTTGCCAATGACCATGCATACTGACCATGCCTATTGTCTGCCTACAAGGACATCATCAGGGGGTTCCTCCTTCAAGTCCTCTTGTGAGTGTGGCTGTGGTGACCTAGGCAATGGTGGTGGGGGGGTTGTGTATCCCTTCCTTTTGCAGATCCAACCACCTTAAGACTACCAGCTGACTGTGTAACTTCAGATGTAACCTGTGGTGCGTGCAATAAGTACAGTGATCTATAGTGTATTAGACTAGATAGATAGGAGTTCTAATCTCACTCCAACCCAGTAGGATAGGGGTCCTAATCTCACTCCCCCCAGTAGGTGAGTGACTGTGTCACAGTGTATGTTTATCTTCCTGCAAAAGAATGGATATGCCTTCATGGGCTATTCATGCGCAATGATTATACACTTGTTGCCCCTGTAACTTGCTGCTAGCTTCCACATTGCCCTCTTTTACAAAGCCTGATGATGTCAGCCACGTTAAGACTACCAACTGACAGTATAATATCAGATGTAAGCCATAGCACATGCAAGAAGTACTGTGATCTATAGTGAATAAGACAACATAAGTAGGGGGTTCTTATCTCACTCCAGCTCACTGAGTGCATGACTGGGTCAGAGTGTGTGTATGTGTGTGTGTGTGTGTGTGTGTGTGTGTGTGTGTGTGTGTGTGTGTGTGTGTGTGTATGTGTGTGTGTGTGTGTGTGTGTGTGTGTGTGTGTATCTCCCTGCAAATGAACTGCCATGCCTAAATGGGTTATCTTCTTGCAATGGTTATACACTTTTTGGCCCTGTATATTTCTGCTAGCTTCCACACTGCCCTCTTCTACAAGGCCTGATGATGTCAGCCACCTTAAAACTACCAACTGACAGTGTAATATCAGATGTAAGCCATGGCACATGCAAGAAGTATTGTGATCTATAGTGTATAAGACTACATAAGTAGTATGTTCTAAACTCACTCCAGCTCACTGGATGCGTGACTCGGTCAGAGTGTGTGTATCTCCCTGCAAATGAACTGACATGCCTAAATGGGCTATCTTCCTGCAATGGTTATACACGTTTTGGCCCTGTAACTTTCTGCTAGCTTCCACGCTGTCCTATTCTACAAGGCCTGATGATGTCAGCCACCTTAAGACTACCAGCTGACAGTGTAATATCAGATGTAAACCATGGTGCATGCAAGAAGTACTGTAGGGAGTTCTAATCTCACTCCATCTCACTGGGTGCATGACTGGGTCAGAGTGTGTGCCTGTGTATCTCCCTGAAAATGAACCGACATGCCTAAATGAGCTATCTTCCTGCAACGGTTATGCATTTTTTGGCTCTGTAGCTTGCTGCTAGCT
Source organism: Protopterus annectens (assembly GCF_019279795.1). Classification (NCBI taxonomy): domain Eukaryota; kingdom Metazoa; phylum Chordata; order Ceratodontiformes; family Protopteridae; genus Protopterus; species Protopterus annectens. Next base: position 800,112,917 of record NC_056732.1, on the reverse strand, counting down.
TCTATGCTGCCCTCTTCTACAAGGCCTGATGATGTCAGCCACCTTAAGACTACCAGCTGACAGTACAATATCAAATGTAAGCTGTGGAGCATGCAATAAATACTGTGATCTATAATGTATAAGACTAGACAGGTGGAGGTTCTAATCTCACTCCAACCCACTTAGTGCATGTGTGTATATCCATATGTCATAACCTTTATAGCCTAGACATTTGTCGGTTTTGCTGTGTTTTTATTATAGCAGGTGATGTGTCCCCCAAAGGACTTAATCACAAGTCCAGCGTATGTCATCAAGCATTATATGTCCTAAAATGATAGTACTAGCAGCATGAGGTGTGTTGCATGCACCATGTACTGTGCTCTGTAGTATGTACCATTTCATAGGTAAGTGTGCACACTTGCATACACCCAATCTGCACTATGTATATGCTTTGGCATGTCTTGTATGCACTGACTGGAAGTGGTGGTAGCTTCAATGTAGCCATGTGTTTGTGTGAGCCTGTTAGTGCATTTTACAACATGTTTTGGAATCATGGGATTTATGGCTTGACACAGAGAGTACTGTAGCTTTCGACTGTCACTGATCAAAAAGGTATGGATGCATTCACTGCTGTACAGCCACTACCGACAGGTTTGGGACGTACATCCCAAATTGGCACTGGTATACTGAATGTGGTAGTCATCACAACTATCATTGTGCGCAATGGCATCCTTGCCATGTTATTGCACAGACATATTGTATAATTGTAGCAGCCACACAGGTTCCAAGTTACACCAATACATATTGTAGAGAACATGTCCTATGGAGTCCATGTCAGGACCGTACATGTGTAGTCTGTCTTTGAAATGCTTTGGAGGGGATGTGTATGGCTCCATACAGGGAGGTGTCAGTTCTCACTGTGTACCTTCTGTGCATCCATGACAGGACTAACATATGTGTCACCTGTGCTACACACCAACAACATCAGTGCGATATGCATAGCACATACTGGTGAGACAGGTATGCAACACAGGTAGTACCTCCTACATGAGACAGGCCCCCCAAGCATGTAACGCACACATCTGCTGTGACACACACATCATGTGCAGGTTACATATTTGGATGCAAAACACAACAATCATAACTGTTGCTGGGCAGCTGTTGGTACTGGACATAGAATATATGTAGATGTATCATCTCCTTCAAAACTCTGGTGGCACTTATGAAGGATAGCAGACCTTCTCTCAGATTAGGAATGCATGAGTGTGCTGAATGCCAACATTGTCCTTGTTAGCCTGTTATGCACATACACATATGAACCTATGGAACCATGCAGTTATAGTGCTGTATCTTGCTGACAACATATGTCTGCTATGCTGACATGCCATCCTATGCTGCTTTATTTCCACTGTGTATCCTTGGTTATCCCAATGGACTCCTGTAACAGAAACATAAAGACATCCATGACACACCTGTCATTGTGTAACTATACAGCCAATTCAACAACATACAAAATAAAGACCACATAAGGTACACAAATGTATGTGCCGTACACTTGACAAATGCCAGCATACAGTATCTCTCATTAACCACTAAAAGTGGCATGGTGAACCAACACTACATTACACCAGTACATCTTAAGTAATATAGTCACCCTGTGCATCAGACACATAGCTTAATTTCCCTGCATCAATGTCAAGGATAACAGGGATATGGAATAGGTATCATCACTTGCAAAGAGTGTTGTGTGGAGATCCAGAAGGCCTAGACTGGCCCAAATGGTAGACAGCATGTGTGTGAGTTGGGGGGCATGTAAGATGGACCATGGAGAGATGCTGTGTGTGTCTGTGTGTGACCTGCATTTGACAGCAGTGTGTGAGTGTCTGTATGTGGACAGTCAAGCTCAGTGCTAACCCTAGACATGTGTATGTTGGAGAGCTGTGGACCATACATGGTAAAGCTGGCAATTCACCATCTCCAGCCCCTAACACGGGAACTGGCTCTGCCAGGAGTTGCACTGGCGCCTCTATACCCAAGATCAGAAGTGGTGCTAGTACCTGACGGTGATTGCTGTCTGCTGGGAACGTGTCACTCACAGGACCACCCAGGACCACAAGCCCATGGCCTGCCACATCATGGTGTAGATGGCACTGGAAATACTGCCAATATGGGAGTGTGAGTTTGCATAGCCACATGGACTCTCAATAGATGATGTTGCTGACCTACATCCATGAGTCTAATGCTCAACTTCAACCATACGTTCCACCACAGACAATGTGTGGTCAAAGATAGACACTGTCTCAGCCCACCATCTGTCCTCTGCATAAGTCAACTGATCCAGGGTGTCCCCAATGTGGTGGAAGCTGTCATGGATGTCAGACTGTGCGGCATCCATAACCCTAAGCATACACCTGGTGTTCCATTTGGAATTTGCCTGTGCCTCCATGATGGCCCAAAACATGTGCCAGGTGATCCTTGATGTGACACCTGCAACAGGTGGTGGACAGACAGCAGGCCTCCTACAAGCACCCCTGTCAGTCCGCCTGTGTGAGACCTCACCAGCTCTCTTGCTATGGATGGTGTCTACATTCATTGGAACCATAGTTGCCACACTTTCCTGTTCAATGTCCCCATCCTTTGAATGTCCAATATCTGTGGTCTACAGGGACTGGGAATGGTTAGCTATACTGACTGTGTGTGGAAACAATGGAGGGAGAAGAGGGATGTCCACATCTGGGACAGATTCAGCCCCCAACACCCTCACTTGTGCATCACTGTGGTCACCATCATCATCAGAGTGCCTTAGAGACACTGACAACAGGTTGTGCAGGGGGCAGACACTACCTCCCGGGGTCACCTGTGATAAGAAAGAAAAAAGTGGTACATAAATACCTGCACTATTGTGTATGAAAAATCCACCAATACTTATAACAAAGACCCACAACTGGATTAGCGGTCAAACATTTTTCTTCTCCACGTTCAGCTAAGAAAACTTCCTCCGAACAAAATACACATTCATCTCAAGACCTTTATAACAATCATTTCAAGTAAATCAAGTAAAAGTTGACCAGTAAGATTTACCTTTTAATTAATCAATATGAAACTATACTTGAGAAAATAACACAAAAAAAAGTACATCTATCTTACAAATATATTGAAATACACGTTTCATTTCCTAATTTATTTTCATTTCAACCTTTTGTTTTTAAAGGGCATTTTAGAGTAATTGCTTCATTTAAACCAGGAGGCTTACCTGCTCTTAACTGTCACTGCCAAAGTGTTTCATTGTGTACAGTTACACTCCTGTGATTACCCCCTCTAAGATCCTTAGGTACATGCTCCAGACTGAAAAATAAAAACATTATACTCTGTATGTACATGAAAGAATGTTTTAATAATGCATTTTTCTGGACTTTAACTTTAATAGAATATAAATGTTCTTAACAAAACAGTGCCAATGCTTATCAGGAGCAGGACCATGGCCTTGGCCAATACCTGACAGACCTATGAAAAGTCAAGGGGAGGTAATGTCAGTACCAATGCATGTTGCAGCACAACAAGGCAATATGTCCATATATCTCATATTTACAGTAGCTACTGTGTTACTTGTTATGTTAGTCACATTCTGAGTAAGAGAGTACAACTGAGGTTAAACCCTCCCCAAAAGAAAAAAGACCTGACAGCCATGTAAAAGTATTTACAGCCTGACATACTGACTGCTACAATATTACAATGGTAATAACAGTAAGAATACCTGCATTGCTCCTCTGCTGTGGGAACTATGGCACCCACCTCCATGATGGATGTTTTGGAGCTGTTTTGTGTGCCTAGGTTCATGTGGAATTCCTCAGTGGCTGAGCGTGGTTGTTCCTCTGCAGCCCCTCCACCGTTGATGGCATGATCCCTGGCTACATCTGCTGCTCTTCATCATGCAGCATTGATCATGTCCATTGTGCGATGTCGAACCTGCTTATATGTCCTGCCCTGATGGCCAGTGCATTCACATCATGGACAAGGTTTGCCCACAATGCAGCCTGCTGTTCTCTGTTTTGCCTTCCCCTGGACAGTAGGATGTGATAATGTTGCCTTAGTCCTTCCAGTATAATTTTGTTTTCTGCATCAGAGAAGGATGCATAGTGTCTAGGGTACATGATTCCTGAAAGGCAACAAATGAGGAACACATTACAGGATCACATACATGGAAGTACACTATGTAGAGATGCAGCAAGGCCAAAATTGCCGGCACTATCCTCTGCTTGCTCACACATGTCATACTCCACAGTGTGAAAACATACTAAGTGTGTGGACAAAACTGAGATAGTAGCAATAGTCAGGTATTCCCATGTGTGCCATGACAGATACTGCTGTATGACCAGTCACTCAACATGTGAGTCTAGTGTGGTGTGTCCCCTATGGAGTCTACTGTGGTGTGCCTCCTATGGGCAACCCCAATAATACGTCATAAGAACAGTGCCAGACAAATAGCAGTGTGGTATTACAACCACTATAAAGGGACAGTTCAACAAAACCAGTGTGCCACAATGAGAAATCACAATGCAGTATTGATGTATTGTATGTTCTGTGTGGTGTATTACAGGCTTAATGCTGTAATCTCTATCCCCCACAAGTCTATGCTCCAATCTGTATCCTGTTGTTCACAAATTCAGTTACATACCTGATAGAGTGCAGTACTCCTCTGTTGATATGTCGTGATAGAAAAGTTTTCACAAAGGCGTGCTCTGTGTGCAGAAAGTCTCATACAGAATGGTTCCCCATAGCCAGCTGCTTGTCTTTTAAACATGAGTCTCATCACCAGGTGATTGCATCTAAACCAGTCTGTGGGTCTGAAATGGTAATTGCAGCCAACACAGCTGATTTGCACTATCATCGGCAAATGACATGCAACCACCGTACAATATATAAGGCCTTCATGTAGATTAAGGCCCCTTTCTGATATGTTGTGCTGGACTGTACTGGGGTGAGGAGACTACATATTCACAAAGTGTATGTCTGTAGCAGAAACCTTTAATAGAGATGCATGTGCTACAGGCTGCAGATGCTGCTGCAGGTAATAGACATCGTCAGAGAATGTGAACACTTTGGAGGGCAACAAACTCAAGGACCAACTATGGGAGCTGTGGCAGATTTGTTGTAGAGGCAGAGCCAGAGCGAGACTACTCTTTCCACTCCAATTTAGGCATGTGTTTAAGGTTAAGTATGTTAGGCAATGGTATCACTAACAGAGTACTAGATGGGGTATAAATATAAGAATATGTCCACCATTTGGGCCACTGCCAGGCCATGTGTTACAGTCTGATAGTTATTTGCAGTGTGTATGAAGGCAGGCCTTGCTACAAGCAGGGACTTCCAATGTGTATGATATCTGTGCAGCTGTGATAATCTGCAGTGACTTTGGAATGATTGTGTTGTGCACTCTGATATCAGTGTCCCTCATTTTCAGTACCTCCATTGACATTCTCTGTGAGTGCATATTAATGCATGATGTGACACTTTATGCACATATAGTTTTGCTATAGTGATATGTGAAGTGGTTTCTTGCCTGCAGGCCTGTGATTTCCATCAGTGAAATGCAGACATGTCATTTGAAATGCATTGTGTGGATAAAGAGTCATTAATGGCTGCCTTCACAATACTGTACATTCATTTCTACACACCACTGCATTTGAACCCAGAACTGTGCTTGGCAAAAATGTACTGTTTGCAAGGCAATTAACAGACTGAGCTAGTAAATCACTGCTTCAGCAGGTGTATTTGCAAGATATATGTGCACAAATACAGGCTGCGACATACATTTTCTACATTAACCAGCATGTGCATGGGTTTATATGGATCTATCTGTTCCCCAGTATCCCAGCTGAACATGCATCTTGCCATTAATGCCTTAGCAGGTGTCTTTTTACATGTTTCTGCTGAAGGGCACATTTACCTGCTATCACCTACATCCATTATTATGTCTTTGGCTTTCTAGTGATGTACTATTGCACCAGAATTCAAGGTACACTCCCATTTTTTCCACTACTTTTTAATCAAGTTTGCACGGTGCGGCACGCAGCTTCACTGAAACACACTTAATGACTGTAACTAGCAATTACTTTGTTTTCCTTAAAACACCTATTTTAATAAAGAGTTATGTGGTGTGGCAGGTTAATGCAGTGATTTGCAGGTGTGATGGTCTTGCTTTTGAAATATGGGACAGGTGCTTAACTTGTAGGTGCGTATTACAAGTTTAAAAACACATATAGTCAATATAGCTGTATTTAGCTGAACTTAGCAAAGCTGCGCAACGAGGCATGTCATGCAGCAACAAGCTAAAACATATAAAGAAAAGAAAAATGGGGAGATTGGAAAGTGGTGAAATGGGGTGCAAGCGGGGCAAAAATCTGTGAAAGGCAGGTAGGGATGTGCAGGAAGGGTGTAGGAGAGAAACATAGCTATCCATTTCTTGCACAGCAACAACTGTGCACTTTGACAGAATTTGTACATGCCTTTGAACTCTCAGCTGCAGAGAGATGGATAAGGACAACATAACTGTGTTGTTGTCAAGACAATTGGACTAAATTATGGGCGTCCAGTGGACACGTATGAAATGGAGAGCTATGTATGGGGAGATATTTTTTGGTGGGGACAGGTGCCCGTTTTTTTAAGGTGAGAGTAGAATGTTGGGGAATGGACATAGGTATGTGTGGGGTAGGTAATTTGGGTAGGTGAGGATGCATTTGCAGACAGACAAGACAGCAGACAGTGGTGTTGTGTGACACATGAGGGGGGTGACTACCTTTGATAGAGTGGGTGTTGTGGAATCCAAGTCCCATGTCCCTCCAGACTGCAGTAGCATGACTCACATCCCCACACATTGGACTGTTGGCACTGCTCCTTCACTGCCCCAAGGGTGGCAGTTATGGAAGCTGGATACTGGGTTGAGGCTGCCCCATCAGGTCATCCAGCATGACCTCAATCTGGCACAGGTGGAAGTCAAATCCACAGTAGACTATCCTGCACATCAAGACCGGCAGCTCATCCCAGCTGACAACACCCCCTCCAACACTGCTCATAGAGGGGAGCTGGTCCCCATCCCATGGGGAAGTACTACCCGACACTGCACATAGTGCAGAGGCAGTAGGGGGGGCACCACTGGTCTGGGACCCAGATGTGCTGGGACCAGGTGCCATGGATGGTTGAGGCAAGGTAGGCTGATCAGCCACAACTGGACTACCTTCATGTGCTGTGGTAAATTAGGTATTGCAATAAGTTAAGGTTAGGAATAACCAAACCATTGCTAGTGTTAACAGAATGGACCATCATTTTAATTAATCTAAATACATATTAATGTATATTATGTGTAACACAGCAGTACATAACATAACAATCAGTATGGTAACAGCATGGCAGTAAGAAGCACATTTAGTTTAACAGAATATGTTAATATTGAATCATAATAACACATAACTATAAGAAATCACATTTTGAAAAAATATAGTTAGTTTAACAAAATATTGTAATATTAAATCATAATAATAATAAATAACAATAATAAATACTTATAAAAGAAATACTAATGAGTCAACACATGGCCGGGTTAAAACTAAAACCTTTTATTATATGGTAAGTGCTTTTGCAACTCTTGGTTGCTTCTTCAGACCACTAAAGATCATACATAAACAGCTCAAGCTTATATACTTAATGCAGTCAATGGAACCATCTAATAAGGAATAAAAAACAATGAATAACAATTTAAGATTTACAGTGTATAATTATCATATATGTCCTCAAAAACCTACCAATCACATAAAAGCCTACACTTTTCTACCCTATCAAAACAAATGCCTGAAACCTATCATCCAATTGATAACTATCTTACATAAAAGCATTATTGTTTGAATAGACATTAAATATGCATACAGTGATCAGAATGATTAGTTGATATTCACAATACTCTTAAAAGTATGCAGAATACATATCATAATGAGCCATTTCTTCTTAATATTTATGAATTCTTATGCTCAAATTCTAAAGGTATTAAGCCTTTGTTTATTATACATCTCTCTTATTAGTTAGCAGTTCATAATTGTATAGTCTCATTTCATGTCATATTAATGTGTACTGGCATTAGATTTCATTTAACAATAACCATTAGTTATATGTATGATCAACCAATTGCTATACTAAAGAGGCAATTGGTAGAGAATTTATTCCAGAGCTTTTTATTGGTTATAAATGATGTCCCAATCATATGTGTCTTCTTAAAGAATTGGCCTATCAGAAGCACCTATTGATATATGTCTTTCCACATTAGTTTCCACATAGGCTTATTATTCAAAAATCGTTCAAAAATAATGGTCTCATTTTATGTGTCATACATATCTCTAGAGACTAATAATCTTTTTTATAATAATTAAATTATCATCACTGCAAAACTATGTGTACACAAATAAAAGGAAACAATATAATACGTGCTGAGGCAATAACACTATGTTCTTCAAGCTTTGACTCTCCCCCATGCACAAACGCACCTAATACATGAGTGTATATGCTCTTCCTAAGAAATTTTTATGTAAAATATATACATTACTTTTCATCCTAATTGAAAGCTAGTAGTTATCACATTCCTTTATAATGACAGAATTGTAATCCCCCTTAGAATAGCAGTGACAAATGATTGTCAAGACATTATAAAATTATTCTACCGGCTTTCTTTTCCTTGCGTACCCAGATGCGAGTTGCCATTAGGTTGCTTCCTTGAAACAGTAGCATAATGTTATTATTGAAGGTATTTTAATAAATGTAATTATGTATTTTATGATATACTCTGTTCAGGCATATTCTTGAGGGCATTAAAACTTGTGATGTTGACTATTAAGCTACCAAGATACATAGATTAACAATGGGCCTCTTCCAGCAAATGAACACTGATTATAAATTTACCCAGCCAAGCACCATAATAAAATGTGATTGCTTGAATATCAATTTCAGTAACTCTTAATTGGTTCTATAGTATGTTACAATCATTTTTGACTATTCAAAAAATCAACCTAACTTGCTTAAAACATAAAACATGCAATAACAAACTAAAACAAAATATAAAGCAAATAAAAACGTAGTACAATCAATACCAAAACATTGTGTACACAGACGGGGGCCACCATTAAATTGTCTCTTTTAAAATAATGCATGATGTTATTATTAAAAGCATTTTAATAAAAAGTAATATGCAATTCACAATATAATCTACTCAGACATATTCTTGGAGGCATTTTAACTAAATTAAATAATAATATCAATTATTAAGCCACTGAGGTGGCCTGTGTCTGTGTACATGAGGAGATGGAAGGTAGTACAATACCTTCATAATGTTTTGGTACTGTTTACATTTTTGTACAACTTCTCTTTCTCCCATATTCCATAACATTTTTTTTTTATATTTCAATTTAAAATGTAACCACCATTCTGACCAGTCTTTATGAACGTCTCTCATTTCTGCATGACCTTGCCATAATGTCATAACCTCTCTATTTTCTCCCTTTAACATCCCTTTTCGCTTCATTTATTCTTTTTATACCTTTCCATGTTTTTATACAATCATCATTTCCCTATACCATAATCCAAATTGCTTTGTGGTCAGAAAAAAATGTTAATAAAACTACTTGTTTAGCTATTACTAAACTTTCTGACAATAAAACATAATCTCTTTCTTTTCTTCTTTCTCCTCTTTTATATGTCCAAGTCCCTAAATTCCATATGTTTAATTGTCTGTATTTTATAATATACTTTACTAGTTTAACATCATAAGCCTTGTTTGGCTGCCTTAAGTTGCAATTAAAGCCTCCTACTGCAATTACCTCCACGTTAACTGCTACATATTGTATTATCTTTCTAAACACCTCTTCTGTCTCTTTTTTATTACATTTGCATATATTTCAATAATTCTCATAACATGTTGTACCCATTTTACATTGTCATATATATATAACTCTGCTTTATAGTGTGCATTTATGCTTTCCCTTTCTTTTTTCTTTTTTAAACTTTTCTACAGTCTTTCTTTTCCTTTCCAAACTCTTTTACCAATTTAATTTCTCTTGTGTTTAACTATGTTCCATTTAATGACATCATTTCACTTAAACCTGACTCTTCTTCTTCAATATTTTCCAAATTTAAGTCTTCCTTCACTTTTTCTTTTTACTTCATTTGTTCTTCATCAGTAATGCTATTATCTTTTTTATTTTTCTTCTACTTCTGGTTTCTTTTCTGTAACTTTCTCCTTTACACCTTGTTCTTCTACTTCTTCTGTTATATCCAGCACTACTTCATTTTCTTCTTCTTTTTCACATTCCCCCCAAATGTCCTATGTTTTTACATTTGTAACATACTGACTCACAGTTTTTCTGTATTGTGTCTTATGCCCCCACATGAAAAGCATTGTCTTTTTTTGCACATCTGTTAATAAAATGATCTGTTTTTTCACATAAAAAACATGTTTTTGGCTGTCCCCAATATCTTACCTGGCCTCTATCACCTTTGACATTAATAACACTCAGAATATGTACAGTACTATCATTTTCTAGTTTTAATATCACATTGCAGTCCCATGCCTCAGTCGTTAAACCTCTATCACCATACACTTTTGATAAATTCAAAACATTGTTGCATAAATATAAATTCTTTTTTAAAGTCTCTTCTTTCACTTCAGATCTGAATTGAATATTTTTTTCTTTGTTTACCTAAACAAGGTCTTAAATACATGTAAGTTCCATGCTGCATAGTTGTTTTTTCATATTCTGCAATAAATCTTTCCATTATCTGCCCAGTCTCAAAAATGATGTCACAAAAAGTTTCTTTATTAATATGGATAAATGCTTTTACCTCATCAGTTTTGATTCAGTGTCTTAATAAATTTGACCCATATCTTATATCTATCCATTTCTGTCTCTTCTTTCTGTTCAGTCCTCTCTTTAAACACTCCCTTTTTCTTCAGACTTACTTCATTCTGTTCTTCCTTGCTATACATCCCTTCTTTGACTGTTTCACTGTAGGATATCTTTCAGCCTTTATACCTTCATACTTCTGCATTTCTTCATTCTGTATCTTGTCCATCATCCCTCCCCATGTCATGGCCTTACCATCTTCTGGCTCACTTTCATGGACCATATCTAATAATATATCATTCAGCAACCCTCCCCACAGAAGGGTTGTAACAGCATAACCTTGGGTTCTAACTTTGGATTTTAACAGCTTCTGTTGGAAAAGATCTTCTGAATCAGTATCACCACATATTAACAGAGAACTACTGCACTCCATCGGGTATGTAACTGATTTTGTGTACAGCAGGTTGCAGATGGGTGAATAGACTTATGGGGAATAGGGATTAAGCATTAAGCCTGCCTTAGACCTGTGATAATGACATGTCATTGATCTCCTGCTTTCTTACACCTACACAAGACATACAATACATCAAGGGTACATTATATTTTGTCATTGAGGCACACTGGTCTCATTGGACTTTCCCTTTACAGTGGTTGTTAAAGCACACTGCTATTTGTGTGGCAGTATTCTTATGACATATTATTGGGGGGTTGCCCGTAGGGGACACACCACAGTAGACTCGAGTGTTGGGTGTATGGTCATATAGCAGTATCTGTCATGGCACACATGGGAACACCTGACTATTGCTACTATCTCAGTTGTATATACATACTTAATATATTTGCACACTGTGGAGTATGATATGTGTTAGCAAGCAGTGGATAGTGCCAGCCATTTTGTCCTTCCTGTATCTCTATATAGTGTACTTCAACATATGTGATCCTGTATTGTGTTGCCTTTTATTGTCTTTCAGGAATCATGAACCCTAGATGCCATGTACCCTTCTTTGATGCAGAAAACAAAATTATACTGGAAGGACTAAGGCAACATGATCACATCATGCTGTACAGGGGGAGGCAAAACAAGGAACAGTAGGCTGCACTGTGGGCAGACCTTGCCTGAGCTGTGAATGGTATAAGCCATCAGGGCAAGACTTATGAGCAGGTTCAACACTGCCCAACAGACATGATCAATACTGCATGATAAAAGGCTGCAGATGCAGCCAGGGATCATGCCATCACCAGTGAAGGCCCTGCAGTGGAACAACCACTCTCAGCCATTGAGGAATTCCTGATGAACATCAGCACACACAGCAGCTCCCAAACATCCATGACACTATACATAGTGTAGGTGGGTGCCACAGTTTCCACAGCAGAGGAGGGTGCAGGTACACTTACTGTGATCAGCATTGTAGTACTGTAGCAGTCAGTGTATCAGGCTGTAAATACTTTTACTTGGGTGTCAGGTATTTTTTCTTTGGGGGTGGGTTATCCTCAGTTGTACTCTCATACTCATAATGTGACCAATACAAGAAGTAACACAGTAGTTATTGTAAATTTGAGATATATGGATATATTACCTTGTTGTGCTGCAACATGCATTAGTACTGACATTACTTCACCCTCAACGTTTCACAGGTCTGTCAGGTATTGGCCTAGGACGTGATCCTGCTCCTGGTAAGCATGACACTGTTTTGTTAAGGAACATTTACATTCTATTAAAGTTAAGGGCCAGAATAATGCCCTATTTAAACATAATTTTATCTGTAAACAGAGTAGAATGTTTGTATTTTCCATTCTGGAAGAGGTACTTATGGATCTTAGAGGGGTAATCTCACTAGTCTAGCTGAACAAAAAGCAACACTTTGGTAGTGACAGTTAAGAGCAGATAAGCCTCCTAGTTTAAATGAGGCAATTACTCCAAAATGCCTTTTAAAAAACAGAGGTTGAAGGGAAAATAAATTAGGCCTCTACACAACCTGATGTCAGTGTCTCTTTGGACTCTGATGATGGTGGTGGTGACAGTGAGGCACAGGTAGGGTGTCGGGGGCTGAATCTGTCCTAGAGGTAGACATCCATCTCCTGCTTCCAATGTTAGCACACACAGTCAGTATGCTCACACAGCTGCAGTTCCTGGAGGCCATAGATATTGGGAGAGTAGGGACAATGAACAGGAAAGTGTGACAACTATCACTCCAGTGAGTGTAGACACTGGCCATAGCCACACAGATGGATTGACAGGGGTGCTTGTAGGATTCCTGCTGTCTGTCCACCAGATGTTGCAGGTGTCACATCATGGGTCACACAGCTCATGTTTCGGGGCATCATGGAGGCAAAGGCACTTTCTCAATGGAACACCAGACATGTTTAGCATTATGGATGCAGCACAGTCTGACATCCATGAATGCCTCCACTGCATTTGGGACACTCTGGATTGGTTCACATATGCAGAGGACAGAAGGTCACTGAGACAGTGTCTGTCTTGAACCACACCTTGTCAGTGCTGGAAAGTGTGGTTGAAGTTGAGCATCAGACTTGTGGATGTTCATCAGCAACCCCATCTGCTGAGAGTCCACATGGCCGTGCACAATCACACTCCCGTAAAGGCAGTGCATCCAGCGCAACAGACAGGAATGTGTTGTCACATGGCAGGCCATGGGGTCGTGGTCCTGGGCATTCCCATAGGAGACATGGTCCCATCAGACAGCAGTCATCATCAGTTACTAGCACCACTTATGACCTTGGGCATGGAGGTGTCAGCCCAACTCCTGGCAAAGTCAGTACCCAGATTGGGGACGGAGACAGTGAACTGTCCACTCTACCATGTATGGTCAAGTCCTGTCTAACATACACACATGTAGTTCTAGCACTGAACTTGACAGTGTACATGCACACACTAACACACCACTGTCAAATCCAGGTCACCTGCACACGCACACACACACACACACACACACACACACACACACACACACACACACACACACACACACATGACACCTTTCCATGCTCCATCTTACCTGCATCCATTCCTGACTCATACACATGCTGTCAACTATTTGGGTCAGCCTAGGCCACCTGAACCCCCACAGAACACCCTGGAAAAGTGATGATACCTGTGCCACATCTCTGTCATCCTCACCATCGATGCAGGGAAATGAAGCCATGAGTCTGATGCACAGGGTGACTATATTAGTTAACATGTACTTGTGTAATTCAGTGTTGTTTTGGCATGCCACTTGTAGTGGTTAATGGCAGATACTGTGTCATTTGTCATGAGTACACCACAAGCTTTTGTGTACCTTGTGTTGTATGATGTTGTAATGGCTGTACAGTTACACAATGACATATGTGCCAGGGACCTGTTTATGTTTCTGTTTCAGGAATCTGTTTTGGACAACCTATGGAAACACAGTGCCAATAAAGCAGCACAGGATGGCATATCAGCACAGCAGAAATATGTCTTCAGCAAGGTAGAACACTAAGTGCATGGCTCCATATGTTCATTTTTGTATAGAAGGCTAAAAAGGACAATGGCGGCATTCAATGTACTCATGCATCCCTGATCTGTAAACAGTTCTGCTACCCTTGATAAGTGTTTCCAGGGTTTTGGGAACTCACACATCTACAAGCTGTGGTGACGGAGATGACCCATCTACAAATATTCTGTGTCCAGTACAGACATTTGCCCAACACCAGTTAAGATTGTCATGTTCTGCATCCCATTTTGCAACCTGCACATGCTGTGTCACAGCAGATGTGTGCTTCATATGCATGGAGGGGGCTGATTATTATAGGGTACACTGTCTGTGTTACATACCTGTCTTTCCAGCATGTACTATTTATACCACAGTGATGTTGAAGCCATGTAGAACAGGTGAGGCATGTGTTAGTCCTGTCATGGATACGCAGGAGGTACACAGTGGGATCTGACATCTTCCTGTATGGAGCCATACACATCCCCTCCAAAGTAATTAGGAGACAAACTACACATGTATAGTTGTGACATGGACTCCATAGGACATGTAATCAACACTGTGTATTGGTGCACCATGGAACCTGTGTGGCTGCTACAGTTGTACAACATGGCTACATAGTGACATAGCAAGAGTGCCATTGCACACAATGATAGCTGTGATGACTGACACATTCAGTATAGCAGTGATAGCCTGGGATTTACATCCAAAACCTGTCGGTATAGGTTGTACAACAGTGAATGCATCCCCACATCTTACCAACCAGTGAGAGTCAAAGTATACATTACTGTCTGTGTCCATAACTCCATGTGTAATGGGTCAACTGTGTGCAGTGTGCAGACACTACAATATTTTGCAGGGATGGATGATTTCCCACAGGATAATATTGTGAAGTCATTGGTAGGTAGTCTTTGTGTCAGTGGCTCAGGCTACAACTGACTTTGTCTTAGGCCATCTTGGATAACTGTTGGTTCTGTGTTGGATTCTGTGACAGCTCCCAATATGCAATCATCTGCAAATGTACTCAGTCAGAGGTCACTGACAGTGGCTGTGACTGCAGAGAAGGATAGATAGAACTCCACTGGTGACTGGTGTCATTGCAGCATAGGTCTCCCAATGCTATCTCCCCATTGTATGACTGTCAGACACTTGCCTATCCACCAGCTGACATAACACTCTGTACATGACATACACCATTTCCAGCCAGGCCTGCTGGTCTAATATTGTCTTAAACCTTGCCAGGTCATAGTTTCTGGAGTGAGACATACATCCGACATCCACTGCAAATTGTAACACTCAATGGGCTCCACCAGTTACATTCAGTAGGCATGATCTGGCCTTGAGCAAATGTAAAAGTGTTTGGTCCAGTGTCAGTAGGTGTATGACAGTGTCATTGCTCATATCCATGCTAACTCCTATCATGGCATTTCAGGTGACATGGGTTAGAGATCTGGGGATACACCTTGGCACTACATGCTAGTTGTTTTCTGTGCAAGTAAGTATTGCAGTTACTTCCAGCATGTTGCAAGAAAAGAGTCATGCAAGGTGTCTGCACAGACCACAGACAAATTCATTAGGGAAGTGTAATATGCACACACTGTGTTGCTTAGTCATGCTGTGGCTCACTTGCCAAAAAGATGGTCCAGATTCTTACCTACAATGCCATGCAGCAGTGCCGTGGCATGCCCACATGGGGAACCAATGTAGTGAATCATGTGTTTACCAATATGGGCAACCAGTACAGCCTCTGCAATATGAGGTCCTCCCTGGTGGGATCTGGCCACAAATCAGTTTTCTTAGAATTACCAACATGTACTTCCTCTTGCAGACAATGCAGACATATATGTTATGACAGCCATTTATTACCTCCTGTGGGATGGTAGAAATAGCGTGACTGCAACTACCCCTTCCGATGGGACAGACAAGTATGCTGAGCTCTACACCCATGTATTATATCAGCAGCATTACAACTGCATGAACTTGGGTGTAAGTGACAGGAGCAATGCAGGGTCAACATGGATCAGCAAACCTGACTGGTGGACAACTGCCATTAGTAGGCTGTACAATAACAGGTTGATAGTGCTGTGTGACAGTTGGGATGAGGGTGCCCTCCCTAACATGGAGGCACTACTTCCTCAGCTAAAAGAAGCACATAGTGTTGTTGTGATGTTGTGTAGACATAGTAAGTGACAAAAGTACCCACCCACACAAAGCAGAACCACAATGCACAGTGTAGTTCCATATGTGAACTCAAAGGACAGACCCAGATTGTCGGTGACCTCATACGTCATGATGTCACATATGATGGGTCTGTACTCATACCTAACCTGTACACTCACACTGTCTACATCAAATACACTCCCTTGTCTCCACCACATGTGACACATGACATTCCTACAACAAGTCCTATAACTTCCATATTTACAGAGCAGTTCATATCTAGCCTCTGATTGGAAGATACTCAGCATCTATTGCACACTCTAACATTCCTGGCTGCAACCACATGTGATCTGAGATGGATTACTAACAACACTGGGACACCCTTGCAATCATACTAACACTACTGGTTGCACACCAGCTGAGCAGACAATGGCAACTGTTATACCCTTGCACAGAGTTGGTGCATCCACTGACCAATATAATTATACACCCCTTTGATTGAATATCCATATTTTTATGCCTGTAGGTATGATCATCATGGAGCTGATCAGCACACATATATGTGTTCTACACACAGTTGCCTGTTCACAGTTTGGATGGGGAGTTGATAAAATGGTTGGGGTGTTTGCCTTGTAGACACAAGGTGCAGGGTTCAGTTCTCACGTGTGGTTATTGGCTATGCTTAAAATGGCCCACAGGGGCAGTTAGACTAGTACTAATCTATGAACCTATGGATGTCTCACAGTGGGAGCATGACTTTTACACGTGTCAGACATTTCTGAGGCAGTCACCATGGACTTGGGTGTGGGTACATCAGGGCTACAACCCACTAAACTGAGCCAAGCCATCTGACTATATCCCTCACTCAGGCAACATTTACAAAGCACCCACTTAGGCATCCTCAATACTGTCATTGTAAGGGTCACTTAGTGGCCCACTTGTGGCACACATATGCAACATAGGGACATCTCCCTCCAGTAGCTGATCTGTAAGCAGCAGTGCTCAACAGGGTGGAGTTCTGGGTTCTCTACTGCTTGGAATCTATTCAACCACAATAATGGGACTACTGACTGACTGTCACTAACAATATTGGCTGATGCCTGCAAATTGTGAGCACTCATAGGGTCTGTGTAGTATGTCACTATCCTACAAGAGGGTATTGCGATCACATGACTGGTGACATACTAATGGCCATAAACTCCATGCAAATATATATGTAGCATCATTTCCATCAGTTAGACCTATGTACCTGGTAAGTAGTACATCAGTCACAACATGTGATGTACATACTCAGGGTTGAACAAACTGGGCACACAGACCTGGCCACACAGGTTTAGAGCTAATGTGCCTCAGATCACCATGTCTCTACAGTGGTATGGCAGGAATCATATGGCCTAGCTGAGGCCACAGTCACCTATAAGTGACATACACAAAACCTCCAAATACTCTTGCCTCAGAATGCCAATATCTGAAAGCAATGGCCATTTGATGATGTGCCTTTCCAAGCAGTACTGACAAGTGCACACAACAGTATGATCCCTCACTTCACGTCTTCAGTATGTGTTCAATGGGGGTCATCTGCAATGAGTGTCATTGCCACCTGTGGCATATAGACTACTCAGAGGTGATCTGTGCCTTGCATATGGGGCAATGTGTGACCCTGCTTGATTGCATAAGCTGCCTATCTGTAGGAGGCATAGTAGATGGATAACTAACTGTAAGGACATTAACCTCATATGTATATTACTACATGCTCGTGGGAGAGATTTGTCTAGCAGACGTAAACATGCCTTGAAACAGAACCCTGCCTAATGGCACACAGAGCACCTCAGTGCACCTCACCACATGCCATCTGTATGACTGGCTGCATGGCTGTTATCTAAACACATGACATCTGCCTGTGTCCCTCTTGGTCTGGGGCAATATGTGCTGATCCTGTAACTATGAGTATAAAGATGTCTATGATTGTGAGGGCTGTATGGCGATTATGCCAGTGAAGTTCAAACCTCCTATGTTTCCATAACATGATGTAAAATGTTCTAACAGGCTCACACACAACCATGGCTACATTGAAGCTAGCACCACTTCCAATCACTGCATGCAGAACACACCAAGGGACACACATAGTGCAAATTGGCTGTATGTAGATGATAACACTTACCTATATAATGGTACACACTACAGATCACAGGAAATGACACCTACAACACACCTCATGTCTGCTAGTACTGTTGGTTCAGGACATATTATGCTTGATGATATCAGCAGGCTTTGTTGCGGTCAGTTCTTTGGGTAGGCCACATCACATGCTACAAATAAAATTCTGCAAAACTCTACCTATTACGAAGATGATTAAATGTATGCCATCAGGGCACACACATGCACTAAGTAGCCTAGAGTGAGATTAGAACCTCTGTCTATCTAGTTTTAAGCACTATAGATCACAGTACGTATTGCACGTACCACAGCTTAAGCCTAGATGCTACAGTGTCAACTGGTAGTCTTAAGTTAGATGACATAATAAGGCCTTATTGAAGAGGGCAGTGTGAAAGCCAGAAGCAGGTTATATGGCCCAAAAGTCAGTGGTGACTTGTGCCATCAGACTGCAGGACTGCAGCTCCCCAGCTGAAAAGAAAATAAAAGAACATTTTATAATAAAATATATTTAAAAATTAATTATATAATTAATTATCTGGCTGGCTGCCATGCTCTAAGTGAGTCCAACTGACTCGCAAAGTCCCGGAACTCGAACTGCGCTTGCTCGGTGAGTTCTGGGTTTCTTTTTTTTTTTTTAATTAGTTTATGTAAATCTAGACTGCTGTATAAGCAGTCCAGATTAAGGAGAAAAGACATCTGTGTGATGCCCAGAGGTCTATGTGGTTTAACCACACAGTAAAGTGGAAGGGGATTGGACTACCACGTCCACAGTCACGTATGTGATGTGGAGGGGTGGATGGCTACTGATTGGTTCTCGTTCTCTTCCTGAGAAAGAGAGTGAGTAACAATCAGTAATAGCTCAGTACTTGCTACTGTTGCTGAGCCAGAAACAACTTTTTGTTTGCTTTTTCCTTGTTTTTTTTTTCTTTTTGGCTTGCTGGCTTATTATGGAGAGTTCTCAGACTGAGAGAAAATTGATTTGGATTCCTATCCTATGGATTCCCACCTAAATTGAGTTTGTGATTCATTTTTTTTAACTTTAAGTTGAAGTAGGTGCCCGACTTGGATTCCTTGTAAAAAAAAATAGTATATAGATTCATTCATTGGAAGGAAGTTCATTAGTCTTTGAATTGTTCCATTGTTAGCACTTAACAGACAGGAAATCAGAGTCTGTTGCTGTTTGCATGTTTTTAGTTTGAGGGTGCAATGTTCTGCATTGAAGATGGACCAATGCTTGTAACTATTTAGAGCCAACAGATAAATTACAGACAGCGTATGCGAGCAGTTGTTTTATGTTGAGCTGTGGGCTTGCTGCTAGTGTAGATTTTTTAACATAGGATACATCATGCTCACTGTTCCAGAAGTGTTTTGTTAGTTTTTAAACAATTTTGTTAACTTAAATGTTTGATCAGATTAATCTAGTGAAGACAGCTTGTAACAGGCAGAAATAGAAGTAATCCAGGTGCTTTTCAGGCTTGATGCATAATATCCAGGGTTGCATGAGGGACTTGTATGAAAAGTTGTAGCAGTTAAGTGATTAATCTTTAGCTCATAATTAGTAAATTATTAGGATCCCATATTGGCATTCATTATGAAGAGGAAGGAAAACAAACTCAATGAATTGCTAATATGTAGCATGTATCTATATGTTAATTTGCATTTTGCAACCAGATTCCTTTTTTCTGTGTGCATTATTGCTGCAAACTGTTCAGCACCCCAATCTCTTGTTACTTAGCTGATCACCATTATCTTTGGCCCCATTTTTATGGCTCAGTTGTTTAACATTAATTAGTAGTACCAAGATGAATTAGATGCAGGTGTGGGATATGCAGTATTCACCTGTATTTGCATGCATCTCTTTTTGGAATTGAACATCTCTTTTGCAGTAGCCAGCTAAAGTCTTCAGATGAAGTGTGTAACAGAAACATTTTACATCATCGTTAACCCTTGCTTCATTAGATGCACAGGATAGTTGCTGGCTGCTTGTTTTGGGGAACATGCAATAGCTTTGGTTAACTGCAGTGTCTAGCTTGGAGTCTTATTGCCTTGAGTTTTATCCAAGAGCATTAAAGATGTGCAGAGTATTCTGAATACTTGCAGTACAATGTAAGCTTCTGAGGAATGCAGACGTCTCCACTAATTAAAATTCTGCATTTTTTTCAACAAAGTCCTGCACTTAGGGAAATCAGAGTACCTGCCTAGACGGTTACATGACATGCTGGTTACATAAGCATGCTGATGTCTGCATCCCACCAGTTTACCACTAAGTGTGAGCACTCACTCCTACTCAAATCAATACAAATAAATAATGCCTTGATTTGGCACCCCATTATCATAACATGTGATTTAAGTTAAGTATATGCAGCTCCCTGACTCACAGGTAAGTGGTAACTCCAACAGAGACTAGAGGTGCAGTGCTCCCTCCTTCAGATCCCTTGGGCTGTACTCTGGGTTTTCTCCCTCTTTGCTGGTGGAGATGGCTGAAACGACTAATAATTTAAGATAGAGTGACCCACATCAACATAGCAGTTTCTCTTGTAATTACTTTTTAAGTTAAACAGTTATTTGATAGCTATTTTTATGTAAGTAATAATGTTTTAATATGTTGTCTTAGGAGCTGCTTTTGGTATCATACACTTTGAAAGACACTTGCTTCTCTGGAACCCATGGCATCCTGAAACTGTTAATGTTTAGTTGATTGCCTATGACTGATTCTTTAGAAAGGCATATATTCCTTTATCTACTACGTCTATTTTTTTGTGTCTGTGTGTGTAGTGTGTACAGATTTTCACATCACATTTTTGTTCCATTTTTCATATTATTGTGCCTTTCTGGCAAATTAGTGGCAAATCATTGAAGATTGAAGTTAGAAAATAATGACAGACATTTGAGTATCAGATTTCATACCCTTCAGAAAATTCATACTAATGCAAAACCTACTATTTTATAAACTTTCTATGTTGGTAAGAGCAATATTTAAAAATTGTCCTTATTTTGGGGAGCCTTTGTCCCACTTTTATTTATGGAGTTGTCAAGATTTCTTGCTCCGAGGTTGAGAGTATGACAAATGTGCCAGGGCCATCACTGTGGGCCAGAGACATTTCAGATTGTGACGTACTTGTTGCACCCCACTCCCCCATGTAGTGACTCTGGATGTGTCCAAACAAGGCAAGGAGCAGTTATGCAGTGCAATTGTGCAGAGTATCCTCCCATCCAAGGTAGACACAAGTACTACAGCGGCTTTTCATCTGTCCTTGATTTTTCAGAATGTTTTGGTTTTCTATCATATTGTTATACTGTTGATTTATGCTTCTCATTATTCAGAAAATGCATGTTGTTGCAGTGCCTGTTGCTCTGTGTTTAAGTAGCTTTAATGATCATCGGGTAAGCTTGTCTGAGATTGTAATATGCGATAAGCTTTAATAAGCATACTGTTAAAGAATTACCAGCACTGAAAGCCTTTTTGTTGTTGCCATGCAAAGAATATTTACATAACTAGATAACGTATAAGCCTTAGGTATTGAAATGCATATGACAGTATTTGTAATAAAGAACAGGATTACAGTATTTCCAGAAGCTCACTACATTTGTTGGAGACTTTAATTCATCGTTTCAGGCTTTAACAGTAAACTAAACAGGATGCCAATCTATCATGTGTAGTCCATAACCTATGCAGTAATCCTTTAAGCAATTTATCTTGAGCTTGTTTCTTGTTTGCTGTTCATTTTTTACTTTGATCATGTTTTCCCCATGAAACAAGTAGATAGTTGTTGTCAGGCAGCAGATCTTTTTTTTGGATAAGAAACATCTTCACAAGTGGGGGTATCACAGAGACTGCTACTATCAGTATGTTACTTGGTACTTTTATAAAGCTAAATTTAAATTATAATTAGAACTGCAGTGCAAGGAAAAGTGGTTTGAGTTGAGTGCTGCTTGTTTTTTTATACTTGATTTTGACTGGCATTCCAGTAATGTATTTAAAAAGTAATTTATTTTTTCATGCCTCACAACCTTTTTGTTTCCATCTAGATATTAAGTAAGCTGCCATGCAGCCAATGCACTGAAATATTGTTTTTCTTCTGCATCTCATTTTGCCTTGATTGGACTCTCATAATGATGGGTTGGAACCCAGGGTAGCGTATTTAATTAAAGTCCCAGTTTTTATGATTTTAAGCATAGCTCCGCCCTTTTATAGTTGGTCATACCCCTTCCTATTGGTCCCACCCATTCAACAGTCTCCTGCAGCCCCCCTTTGATTCAAAGTCAACAGCCACCACTACAAAAACTGCATAAGTGCAGGTGGATAGCCCATGAGGTCATGGCTGCTGTTTTGCAGGGATATACATGGACATGCATGCACACACAAGGGCACCAAGTGGCCTGTAGTGAGATTAGAACCCCTACCTATCTAGTCTTATTCACTACAGATCACAGTACTTATTGCACGTGCCACAGGTTGAGTCTCTTGTATATGTAATTGCAGGCACAGTACTTGTGCATTACACAAGCTAGGCTTGTGCTGAACAGCATCTGTGGCCTGCAGAGTGATATTGCTTTGCACTGTTATCTGCATCTAGTATCCCAGAAATGGGATAACTGTTATTATCCTAGCTATGTATGTACACTTACCAGTATGGCTATATGTGGCTGCTTGCAGTTAGATAGGCAAACCTGTAGGCATGAACACTGTGCATTGTCCATGCATGGGTTGATAACATTATACATTATACCAACTGCTCACCTGCATCTCTCAATGTGGTGACATCCAGCAGGCACAGGGGTCTGTAGATAATTGGATCATTTACTGGTGTGCCCTTAGTTTGGATACTTTGAGCAACAGTATGGATGTGTGATAGTGCAGATGTACTCACAATTATCCGGGTATATAGGACAATACAGACATCCAGATACATATTTATGTAATTAACAAGGATGTATATATAAACATAGCTCTGTGTGTGTATGGTATGTATATGTGTTCTGTATATATATGAGGAGAGGTTATGCATCATTGTGATATATCATCTTTAAATTTCTAGTCTCCCACCAGGACACAAGTGCTACTCAGCAATTACATTCTGCTTGCCGGTAAGCCATTAGACCTCAGGAATTTGTTTTAAAAGTGTTCAGATTTGTAAAGTAATACTTACTTTTTCTTTTGTCTTGGTTGGCTCTGCCCCACTCCGTTTACCCTCGCTAATGCTCAGGCTCTCTTCGCTCCCCTGCCCTGCCCCCTATTACCTCCCACCCCCACTACCTCTACATTTATAGTAATCACAGCCACACCCACAGCTCACCCACACATCACCTCCATCAATCACAGCTCCTCAAGTCATATCACATTATACCACACCAACTTGTTCCACACAAAATACTCCCAATCACTCTCATTCCCACTAGTCATTTTTTACATCACCCACACTACTTCCCCATCCACATATAGTGCAACCCTATAATTCTTATTCAGACCCCCACACCTAGAAACAACTTAAACTTTATAACCATGACTATCACACAACTAAGTCTAGTCTGTCTTCTCATAATTCTTTACAACACCACAAGTTGTCACTCTAGCAATATCCCTAAACTTAGTAGCACAACACTGCATTATGCACTCTCATATACAGACACCGCACATTATAGTAATATCTGCCCACAGTTATTCAAGAACTACATAACGGACCAATTCAGGACTAAACACATATGCTCTCATTCCTACTCCAAAAAAACACAATACTTTCTCACACTCCTCACCAAACTCCAACATCTGTATAACCATTTTAACTCCAGGCTCACCATAAGTGGGGATATCCTCCCCAATCCAGGCCCAAATCCATCCTGTCCAACTCAAACTGCTCCAACACAAATGTCAGAACATAACATCCCCACTTTCTTTATCCCTGGGCAAATCAACAACAGCAGCAAAACCAACCATCTTTTAATGCTAAATATTAATATTAGAAGTATCAAAAATAAAATACCTGAACTCCAGGCCACAATAGCACACTACTCCCCTGACATAGTTGCTTTAACAGAAACCTGGCTAAATAAAAACATAGCTAACTCAGAAGTTCTCCCTACTGGCTAAAATATCATTAGACAAGACAGACCACTTCGTAAAGGGGGTGGAACTGCCTTACTGTACAAGTCAAACTTAACTGTCCATCAATTACCAAACTCCTACCCCTCCCCCAATAATTGGGACATACTTATCTCATAACTTCAACTTCACCCTAAAAAAGTCATCACCACAATTATTATCTATATTCCACCTAGTAATACACCTGCTAGCCTTGAAGACTTCTTATCCTGGTGTTCTTCCACATACTCACAAGAAACCCTTATTCTGGGGGACTTCAACCTAGATTGGTTCACCTGTATATCAGAACCACCAAGTAATCTAATAAATCTCCATGGCTACCAGCAGCTAGTCCAAATTCCAACTAGATGTGATAAAAAATCTAAAAGGGAATCCATCCTTGACTGGGTCCTAACTGACAACCCCACATTGTACCCTCACACAGGCAGTCTCCCAGACACCTTAAGTGACCACAACATAATATACTTTATACGTAGTAGAACAAGCATATGCAAAACCACTAACTATATATCCACTAGAAACACAAAGAAATTCTCTCCTGAGGTCCTCAACACTTTACTCTGTAACTGTGACTGGACCCCCCTAAAAACCCTCCCACTTGACCAGGCTGTAGATGTTTAGTCCTGAATTGGTCAACAAAACATTTCTACAACACCTAGACACTGACGCTTCGTTGCGCAAACTCAAGGTTAGAACCTCTACAAACCCCTGGCTCAGTAAAGAAACCAAAGAAATCCTCAAGTCCAGAGACACCACCTGGCTTTACTATCAAAAAAACAAAGAAACACAAAGCCTAACTAAGTACCAAGAACTGCACAACCGTGCAAAAAAATGCATTAGGCTGGACAAAAAATCCTACTACACAACATTACAAACTAAATACCAACACAACTCCCAAAAATTTTGGAAAAATGTAAACCAGCTACTAAAATCCACCCAAAAGGCTACCCCCAAACCAACCACCCCTGACACTAAAGTTCCCATCGAAACACAATTCAACTCCCACTTTGCGAACTCAATTCTATCCTTAGTATCACAGGACAGTTCCTTCCTCACCATCCCCCCAACACAAATAACACTAATACAAGCTTTACCCTCAAAACAGTTTCCACCACTTCAATGAAAAGCATGCTCTCCAAACTAAAACCTCATCAACAGCAGCTAAACTACTCCCCAGCTATTTCTTGAAACTCGCAGCAGATGCTATTGCTATCCCAGTCACCACTCACATAAACAGATCAGTTGTTGAAAACTATGTGCTCAAACTCTGGAAAATATCCTATGTTACACCTATACATAAAGGCGGGACCTCCACTGAACTTAAGAACTGCAGATCCATTGCTTTACTCTCCCCCTGGCCAAAATCCTAGAAAAATGCATCCATACCCAGATGCTAAACTATCTCCTAGACAGCAACATCCTGTTTCCTACTCAGCATGGTTTCAGACCTAACAAATGAAACGGCAACCTCCTCCAGAAAACCAAACCAACGAAACAAGAAGTGTGCCAAAAGGAGAAGCAACCCAACTGTCCAAAAGATTTTATTCGCCAACAAGTTAAAAGTGAATAAATGAACGCTGTTAACAATCCATGCGTTTTCGTCCTCCACGGACTTCATCAGATACAATTCCATTAACATTTTTGTCCTATTATATACATATTAACATCAGTGCCCTAACCAATCATAAAGTTCGTCCAATTATACAATAACTTTTGAAATATAATATAAGGAAGTTTATATTTCAAAAGTTATTGTATAATTGGACGAACTTTATGATTGGTTAGGGCACTGATGTTAACTTTTAACTTGTTGGCGAATAAAATCTTTTGGACAGTTGGGTTGCTTCTCCTTTTGGCACACTTCTTGTTTCGTTGGTATGGTTTCAGACCTGCCCATAGTACCACTACAGCCCTCCTCTGCTTCACAGACACAGTAAACTATCTCAGAAATGAAGGCCTACAAGTGTCAACTCTTTTTTTGGATATATCCAAAGCATTTGACACAGTCTCACACCAAATCCTGCTAAACAAACTAAACCAATATCATCTATCAAATTCCACTCTTACCTGGTTCCAAAGCTACTTAACTGGCAGGTACCAAGCTGTGAAATGGGAAAATGTTCTCTCTCCTCAGCTGCCCATAACTATAGGAGTCCCACGGGGTTCTATCTTAGGACCACTACTATTCAGTCTTCACAAATGACCTCCATACCTCCACACAGCATGGATCTATAATTCAGTATGCAGATGACACTACCTTAATCTGTGCTGCACAAAACATTCCCGCCCTCCTGCAAACAACTCAGCTAGCATTCTCTGGCATTGAAAACTACCTTACCAAAGCTCAACTTATCCTTAATCCAAAGAAAACTCAGCTTATGATTATAACCAGTTCTAAGAAAAACACTAACAGTCAATTCACTATCTACTCCACTAATGCTACTCCAATTGCTCCAGTGGCACAGGCTAAGCTATTGGGAATAACCATAGACTCCCACCTAAAATTTGATAGTCATCTCAACTTAACTATTAAAAAAGTACATGCCAAACTGGGGTCGCTCTACCATATCAAACCATTTCTTACCAACAACACAAGATCAGCCATTGCTCACTCCCAACTTCTATCCACCCTACTCTATGCATCTCCCATTCTGACTAATCTCAACAAAACTGAACTAAGAAAAATGGAAGCCTGCTATAACAGAATTGCCCGCTTTGCTGCAAATTGCTCATATAGAACTCA
Source organism: Protopterus annectens (assembly GCF_019279795.1). Classification (NCBI taxonomy): domain Eukaryota; kingdom Metazoa; phylum Chordata; order Ceratodontiformes; family Protopteridae; genus Protopterus; species Protopterus annectens. Next base: position 800,085,425 of record NC_056732.1, on the reverse strand, counting down.
TCACTGTACTGCTTTGAGACAGCTCCACTGGCTTGAACTGCCCAACCTCCAAACCTACAATCAGCTCTGCCTCTGTCATTTGATCTATTACCTCCCCAATAAGTGTCCTGCCCTCAAAAACCTAGTACAACATCACTCAGCCAAAAGGCCTCTTAGATCATCAAGCAAACTACTACTAGAAGTCACCAACAGCTACAATAGCTTTGGAGATGCACTATATAGTAGTTCAGTGGCTAAGAAATGGAACTCTGTCCCTACAAGCATTCAAAACACATCATCCAAAGCCTCCTTTAAAAACCTCATCAGGCAACATCTCAAGGAAAGTTGGCAGTGCCATGATTGCTCCCCAGGCTAGTGAAAGCGGATAACACATACATACAAAATCTAGAGCACTTGATAATAGTTTTCAATCTTACTCACAAACACTGGCTAATCTACAATGTATGTACTGTACCTGTGTACTATTTATGTATTCTACCTATGTTCCAAATTTCAGCTGTACACCACAAATTATTAATTACCTTTATTTTTAAAATTAATATTTTTTTGTTTGTTCTCTCCACTGTAACTGTTTATGTGCCGCATACCACTTTAAAAACACGTCTCCTGTAATTTGTGTGTATACTGATCATGTCTAAATAACTAAATGTGTCTGTAATTTTTCTTTGTGGAGCTTTTCTCCCCGGGCCTCTGCTGAAAAAGGGCCTTTTCGGCTCAGTCAGATACCCCCAGTTAACAAATGTAAAATAAATAAATAAATAAATAAATAATATATATATATATATATATATATATATATATATATATATATATATATAGCTATATATATCTGTATATATCTATTTGACACTATGTAGCGATAGATATACTATGTATGTGAGAGAGAGAAAGATGGTGACAGATGGATATGTATATGAACACTCCTGTATGTACAGACATATCTATACACAATAGGTCAGTCTAATGATGAGGCAACAGAATTGCGCTCATTTTAATTGTTTGGGCATGCCCAGTGTTACTGTTAGTACTTGTGACTCCAGGCCACACCTACCTGTACTCCAGTCCGGGATTTTGTGTGTTACAGACTATAGCTCAACTGTCCAGGGTTTTGCAGAATGTCCAGATGTTTGGCTCATAATTTTGGTTTGTTCCTCATAAAATTTGTGGGTTGCTGGAAATCACATGGAAGAACGTAGGACTGAAGTCAGTAAATAGTGACATACATTTGAGTTTCTGACTTCAAATCCTTCAGAAAAAATATCTGTTGAAACAAACCCTGTTATTTTAGCAACTGTTTAAGTTTATGAGAGCAGCCTTTGTTCTCCCCCCCCCCCCAATTTGGTCCGGCTTTGAAGATTGCTTGCATTAAGAGGTTGAAAGGTATGTTACAGATACTGACATCTGTCCCTGTTTCTGCAGTACTGCACATCACTTATTATGTCCACTGCATTCCTCAGCTGTCTGCTGTACTTAATATGTGACTGAGGTTCATAATGTTACACTACACACAGACTGACAGTCTGTGTAAACATCAGCTTAATAATACCTCACATGCAAAAGATGTGACTACTTCCAGATTAGAACCATCATCACCATCACCCACACTAACTTCCTTAATCCACTGACCCACACAGCATGCCAGACAGAGAAGAGTCATTCATCACACAATCAACAGCATAAATATGTGTGTTGCTCTTCCTACATTACGTCTGACATATAATGTGTAACCAAATTCTATTTTACAGCCCTGAGATTGCATGGTCTGCTGATATACCATTGCTGACTTACTGTTAAAGCAGTTATATGGGGACACTGCTGTATTGGGGGTGGAGCAACAACAGCACATGATCTGCTAGGATAGACAGTAGTCCAAATATCATATGACCCCACTGTTTAACATCTCCATTCACTGATGTAGTAAATATTCATACCATGAGGCTAGTGATTATTATTGGACACATACTATTGGACTGGTTACTTCTGTCCACATAGCCCACTATATTTCCTTGCATAAATGCAGCAGATCCATACATTTGATACTATATTACAGTAATCATTACAAGTAGTATGTAGGTTAGAGACTTACCTTGTGACTGCAGAAGTTGACAGGACTGTAGTTCAGTGCTGACTCTGTGTGATCCAAGCAATACACAGCCAATACATAGATAGGTATAAGTTGTGTTGGTTGTCTGGCATCAACAACTTTACTATATGTATGTGAGTAGGAGTAAGGTGTCAGTCCAAAGGGTGCTAGGTTGTCAGTGAATGTGTTATGCATTGCCTCTTAGCCAAAGCCAGGGCATACATCTGCCTATGGGGATATCATTAGGGATTTCCTCCTCCAAGTCCTCCTGTAAATGTCACTGTGGTGACCTAAGCACTGGTGGGGGACTGTGTATCCCTTTCCTTTGCTGATCCTGCTGCAGCTGTTTCTGCAGAATCATATTGTGTAGCATGGCACATAGTGTGAACATATTTGCACATCTGGCTGGAGAGTACTGCAGGGCTCCATCAGATATATCAAGGCACCAAACCAAAAACCACAATAAAAAAATAAAACAAATGGATATATAGAACAACAAACCAGTGACCACCAAATCTTTTATTACTCTTGCTTCTGATGTCTCGGCCATAAGCCTTCAAGGAAGGTGAAATCTGAGAAAAGAAAAACATGTATATATACTATAGCTAATTATTCAGTAAAACAATTAATGCATCAATTAGAACAAATTAAAGTCCTTAAAGCAGCAAGACTACAAACTACAATAAAATTCTCCAATTAAACTCTGAAGTCATGCCCTTTGGGCTTAAAGTGTCAAACTTTAAAATATAAAGTGCTTCTTTATACAATAACTTATTTTTCAAACAAGAATCAAAGGGAACTTCATCAATCCTTTCTAACACTGTGCCTTGCAAACCTATTAAGAACTTTGATGTACAGCTTGAAAATGCATCACTACTGAACTGGATTTTTTAACATTAATTATGTCCCTAATATGTTCCAACAATCTGACATTGAAAGCTCTCTTAGTTTGTCCAATATAAACCTTTTCACAAGGACATTTCAAGGCATAAATAATGCCTTGTGTATTACATCTAAAACAACATTAAATCTGGAACTTTCTTCCATTAATGTATGCAAAACTATTTGTAACATATTTACAAGCCTTACACCTACCACAGGTCTGAGTTCCTATATATAAATGTAGATCTGGATATCTCCAATGTTTGGGGACTACATACTCGAGTGCATAGAGGAGATCGTAAGTTTACCCCAGGGGTCACATCTGTGTCACTGCTAGACAGGGGCACAGTAAACTAATTCTATTGTATAAGGGGGCCTTCATTGTGTCACTACTAGACAGAGGCACAGTATTCTAAATCTATTCTGTGCATTTTTGTACCATTTCATGGGGTGGTGAAAGCCACATCACTATGGCTAGGCTTACAAATGCCCCAGGGCAGATAGCCTAGTACTAAACTATGAAACTATGAATCTAAAATACTAGGTTGTAAACCTACTGAGGGCATAAAAAATTTTCCTCTAACTAACATATTTTTCAAACTTCTCCCCACCCTATAAGATATTTTGAGTTGCTTAGAGAGCCAAGGATATGTTTCGCTTTTGGATTGAAGAAAATCCCAGTAATGTTTTACCAGATTAATCAAAATTTAACTAAAAGAACTATAAGTAGTAGTAAAATATATATCCATATCAGCATTCACTGAATTACAACCATATTTAAATGGCTTAACTAATCTCCTGTTACAACTGCGTTAACCTTAGAAACTGCCTTGAAAATAGTTTGACTGCTGTAACTTCTGCAATAAAACATATTACAGGTTTTTGAGATTTCCTCTCAACTCCGAATCAAAATTACACAATCTATGTATCTGAAGTAGCTCACTAAGAGGTAAAGCATCTATTGTATGTGGTGGGTGACAACTAGTAGCTTTTAAATAATTGATGCCCCCTTCAAATTTTCTATGCACTCAAGTATGTAGTCCCCAAACATTGGAGATATCCAGATCTACATCCAAAAAAGAAACTTATTTACCCTTCTGCACACTATCAAATTTAAGCCCAAATCTATTTATTTGCAAAAAAAATCTACAAAGCTATCTGCTTCATTTTCTCCCCCCTCACATAAAAAAATGAGGTCATCTATGAAGCGAGCATAGTATTTAACAAACCTGATGCAAAATCCAGATTTATACATATATACTCATACTTGAATAGTCCCATGCTTAAGTTCACATACGAGGGGGCAAATGCTGCCACCATAGCTGTACCTCGTTGTTGCTTGAATATCTCATTATTATATTCAAAGAAGTTGTTGGACAAACAAAAAATACAATAATTCTAAAATAAATTCAGTAGCAGGGCATTCACCTAGAAAAAACCTTCCGACTCCATGCCAAATGTATATGAAATATTAGTATAGAGGCTGCTGACATCAAGTGTAATAAAATACATATTTTCATTCAAAGGCACATTCTTAAGTTTTTTCCAGAAAATCAAACACATCCTTAATATAAGCAGGCAAAGATAAAACGCTTGGTAACAGTAAATGATGTAATAAACAGCCCATATTATACAAACAGTATTGTTTTCCTGAGACAATAGGGCGTCCAGAGGGATGCTCTAGATTTTTATGTATTTTAGGTAGACAATAGAAACAGGTCATACAAGCCTGATCTATATTAAACTTCTTTTTAGCATTCTCCCTGAAAAAATATCCTAACCTTACGCCCCTTATTGACTAACTCCAAATATTGTTCTTGAGCCAATATATATGTAGAAATATGTACTTTTTTATATACATAGACATCATTTAAATGTGCATAACACATCTCTAAATAGCTTGGTACATCTAAAACCACCAATCTGTTACCCTTGTCAGCAGGTTTGAAGATTAAATTGTCATTTCCCTTTAGATTCCTTATTGCAGCCCATACAGCCTTAGTAAGATTATACTCACCATTATTCATTTTTTTTAATCTATCAGTTTCTAAAGCAACAGAAAAATTCAACATTTGATAAAATGATTTAATAATTTCATTACTTATAATAGGTGTAAATTTATAATTAGAATTATTATTACTAGTATCAAACCTATAGTATGCATTAGTCAATTCATCCGAAGCACATGAGTAAAAACTCTCATTACCAGAAATGGAGTCAATTTCATCAACCACTTTAGCATCTGTTAAAAATTCATCTTGAGTATAAAAGAAACATTTTAACTGTAGCTTTCTAACAAATTTATAAATATCACATTTAATATCATGTAAACATGGAATAACAGTGGGTATAAACTTCAGTCCTGACTCTAAAACAGCTGTTTCCACATGACTCAATGAATATCCGGATAAATTAACTACATAAGATAAACAGTTACCACTTTCCTTTCTTTGAATACTGGTACTGTTGGGGACGTTGATTATACTGATTACACTGTTGCCCACTGCCATTTGACTGTCCTTCACGTTGCCGTTTTTTGGAATTAAACCCTCCTGGGCCATTGTTAAAGTTGCGAAAAGTCCATTGCATACCATCCGAGTTCTGAGGTCTCAGCAAAGACGGGAAGTTTATGGTATTATTAGCTAAAACATTACCCTCTTCCCCAGATGAAACCAATCATTAATGGATATAGCCAACGAAGAAGAACACTGTTCAGTCTGTGCATTTCCTTGTTCACAAGACACATGACGAGATGTCTTTCTCCAACTGCTTCTTGAGAGGAAGATTTTACCGTTGTCATAATCCCGGGTGTCACATACCAGTTTCTTCTTTTTCCTGGCCATTATGTCTTCCTCACGACTGACCAATTTGCTATTAATGTCACTTAAAATTTTATTAAGAAACTCAGGGTTAGTCTGGATGATCAATTTATTACAAGCAGAATTAATGTCTTTACGAAGCTCACCCTGTTTAACCCTGTCCTGCTCTACCAATATGGAAATCCATTCCAAAGAGCATTTGTGAGCTGCAAGATCCCACCGTTTATGACAGTTATGATCTGTTTCATCTTGTAAATTAAAGGGGGAAGATGGATCTTTGAACGCTCTTAAGCCCCGTAGAGTTATATCCAGTTCTAAATATTTTGAAAGACTCTGGATATTTAAAAAAATGGAAGTTTCTTTGAATAACAATTTTTCCAAGGAGTCACATAATACCTTGGTCTCCGAACTCATAGTAGCTGCACATGTTCTCCTGACTGTAGAGAAAGGATCTAATAAGCGATCATTATGTTGCACCTCCCATCTTTGCCAAACAGTGGAGGGCTCAGATAAATTGCTGCCCGATCCCATAACAGCCTCTAAACGTGAAGAACCAGTCACTCCTGAAGCAGAATGTGAAGGGAAATTAATCCCCATTCTTTGCTGTGAATCAGTCAAATCATCACTAAACACTCTAGGTAAATCCAAATTGGGGTCAATGGCCATATGAACCACAAATCAAAAACCACAATAAAAAAAATAAAACGAATGAATATATAAAACAACAAACCAGTGACCACCAAATCTTTTATTACTCTTGCTTCTCGGCCATAATCCTTCAAGGAAGATAAAAAAAATGAGAAAAAATCCCATGTGTATATATATATATATATATATATATATATATATATATATATATATATATATATATATATATATATATATATACTATAGCTAATTATTCAATGAAACAATTAATACATCAATTAGAACAAATTAAAGTCCTTAAACCAGCAAAACTTCAAACTACAATAAAATTCTCCAATTAAATTCTGAATTCATGCCCTTTACTTTAATTTGTTCTAATCGATGTATTAATTGTTTTATTGATTTATTAGAATTCATTGGACACACCCTCCCCTGATGTCAGCTACCTCATCTGTAAACAACATGGTTCTCTGCCTACACAATAGGGATATGTGGCCTTGATTACTCCTTTGTGCTATTCAGTAACTCCACCTCATTTGCATAGGGATCCGAGCCCACAGCCTGGAAACTGCAACCTTCAAAGCCTTACCATGCTAGCAACAGCACCAAGGCATCATTGCAGATACTCCACGCAGGGTCCTATAATACATTTCTGTCACTTAATATTAATTTTGTTTTTTCCAATTTTTTATTTTTTATTTTTTATAAAGCATGTTTGCACATTGTGGCACACTGCACAGACATGCTCAGATTATTAAAAAAAAAAATTAATTTAACTTATTTCCTTTAATTTGTCAGACACACAGAGGATTGTTTCATACATATCTGTATATGCCATGCCATTTTTGTCCATCTAACTACATTTTATAGCTCCCTTTGTCTGTCGATACGCATGTACACAGAATTTTTCTGTGTACACTACGGACACTGACTTGGGGTCTGCAGAGCTGCCTATCTGCTTGCTGAATCACTCTAAATGTCTCATTTGCATGAGATTCACCCGCTTATGATGTGATTTGCATTGCCACAAAATTTTCCATGATGGCACACTCATAATCGCTGCTCAGCAGCACTTACTGAATCAAAAAAGTTTGTGGCCATGTTAGTAGAGTGCTGCAAAGCCTACACAAGAAAAAATGTGTAGGCTTTATTAAATTCTCCTCATTATCTTTGTTATTTAATTTTTTCAACTTTATAATTTTGTTTTATGTTTTATTCTCTTTTAAGAGATAATTCCAATACATATTCTTTAATTATTTTGTACATTCCTTCTTGCTGTCTTACTTCCTTACCTTCCTTATCTTTTAATTTGCTTATTATTTTTCCTTCTTTTATTATTTTACTCAAATATGATAATCCTGTTCTTTTTTTCCTTGTAAACAATATTTTGTTTAAATGGGTTTTTAATTTTAATTTGATTCATTTTATATATTTCTCCATTTACATAAAATAAAATTTTCTCAAAGTCTTTGAATGTTTCTTGACTTTATATCTTATATCTCCTTTTTCTTTTCTTCCTTATATATTCTAAAAACTCTTCTTTACATTTCTCTTTAAAATTAAGCCACCAAACAGTCCAATTCTCATAAATCTTTCTCATAGTCATATGATTTGTCCATAATTCCATAAGTTCTTTTTTCTGTTCTAAATCCAATTCCTTTTCATCAATTTTCTTTATTCCTTTTCCCATTCTTACATATTATTCATTTTCCTGTACTTTAACCCATATATAACCCAACATGCTTCATCTCAAAAAATCTAGATCCCTCAGAGCCACAAGGGCGGGAGACTTAAAATTCGACACGGTTATTAATAGGACGTGCTGGAGGGATAGATTCATCACCCAAAGACTCCCTATGCTGTGGAACAAAATCCCGGTTTATGTGAGGCAGAGCACCTCGCTGGCCTTGTTCAAGAGGAATCTTGACCAATGGATGGGAGATCGCAGATACACCCCAGGGGTTACCTCAGTGTCACTGCTCGACAGAGGCACAGCAAAATAATGGGCATAGTTTCTCCAAACTAAAGGGGTGGTGTAAGCCACAAAACTATGGGCTAGGCTTATAAATGCCCTCGGGCAGATAGCCTAGTATGAACCTATGAACCTATAGCCACATGATCTGAAAATCCAGCAAACTTAATTCCTTTTTTTAACTTTTAAACTATCAAATATTAAAAAATAACCTATTTCTGTACTAATTTCATTCCTTTTATAGGTCCAGTGGTTATTCTTCCATACACTTAACTTTCCCCTTCTCATAATTTCTTTAACCATTTTAACATCACAGTTGCTCTTATTTTTTTCTTAAATTACAGTTAAAATCACCCATCACTATAATGTCCATATTTACACAAACAAATTCAAGAATATTTTTAAACATCATTTCTCTCTCTTTTTGTTACATATGCATTTAAAGCTATAATTTTATACACATATTTTTTTCCATCTCATGTCTATTAGCATAGTTCAGCCTAGTTCCACTATGGTTGCATCTAATATTTTAATGCTTTCTTGACATAATATACATATGCCCGAGCATATTTCTTTCCCCATATTCCAAACTACTATATCATTCCAAAGTTTTTCACTTTGTGTTCTTTCTTCCTCTGTTAATAATCTGATATATTCTAAAACAATAATATGTGCATCTACTGCAGCACACCATTGTAATATACTTATTCTCCTTTTAAGATTTTTCATACTGTTCCCATGTAAAGCTAATATTTTCAGCATTTAAGAACAGTTAGTATAATAAAATATTCCTCCCTTTCCTTTCTTACTTTCTATAATATTATGTTTTTGAATTTTCTTTTCTGATCTTTAACTCTTTTCTCTATAGAATTCATTTTATTTCTTACTGTGTGCCAGTCAGCTTCTTCCTCATTTGTCTCCTCTGTTTTTTCTTCATTGTTACCTTTTTAACTTCATATAATCTCTTTATCACTCACATCTTTTTGTACATTTTCTTGTATAACATTATTCTGTCTCTTTCTCCTGTATAACTTCATTTTCATTTCTTGCACATGCATTTCACATTCTAGCCATGAATGACCAGTTTTTCCACATCTGTTGTACTTTAAATGACATTTTTTTGTATTATGCCCTTCTTGCTACATAAATAACATCTTTTTTATCACATTCATTGATTAAGTGATATTTTTTCGACAAAAATAACAAGTCTTTGGTGGAAGTTATACAGGGAAAGAGCAAGAAGAATGTGTTATACAAGAAAATGTACAAAAAGATGTGATTTATAAAGGGGTTATATGAAGATCAAAGAGAACAGATTATGGTGGTTTGGGCACATGTAGAAAAGCAGAAGACAATCTGGTGAGGAAGATTTGAGACAGACAGGAAGAAGGTAAGAGGAAGCAAGGACATCCAACAAAGAGGTGGATAGATTGTGTGAAAGAAGATCTGTGACAGTCAGGCTTGAGTGTTAAAGAAGGCAGGAGTGTGGCACTGAATCAAGAGAGATGGCAACAGTTAACATGATAACCTGACCCCATGTAGAAAAATGCGAAAAAGGGGGCTGATGATGATGATAATTGACCCCTATATTTCACAAAACCCCTATTACCAACAACATTAATAATACTAGGTACATGCATAACATTATCAATTTCCATTTTCAGTATTACTCCACATTCTCATCTCCCAGTCCGTAGTCTTCTTTCATCATATATTTTTGTAGTGTCCATTACTTCTTTACATATAGTTAACAAATGTTCTTTCAGTTCTTTTGCTTCAACTTCACTTCTAAACTGGATCATTCTTTTTTTTTTTTGTCTGTAATATGCTTGCACCATATATTCTAACCATGGATGAATATTTTTTCTTTTTTTCATATGCACCTAGAAAATTTTCCATGGTCTGCTCAGACTCAAATATCAACTCAGAAAAAGTCTCTTTATTAGTTAAAATAAATGCTCTTACCTCTTTTGCTTTGACACCCAGAGGCATTATGACGGAGTCCCAAACCTCATACCTGTCCAAACTTTCTTATTTTTTACTGCTCACATGTACTGTATACTTTTTTGTTATTATTATTATTTCTTCTTTGTTTCTTCTCCAACAGTTTGTGCATAAGTTTTTGTCTCTGGAACTTTTTCTGGAACATTCTCTTCCTCTCCTTTTGTTTCTTCTATTTTTCCATGATGTAGCTCCATGAAATTGCTTCTCCCCATTCTGATTCACTTTGGTTTACCATTTCTTCCAAATAATCATCCCAATACCACCCCCATTGGAGAATTATAATTATGCATTAACTACCTCTCCTTCAAAATATGTCCTATGAAAGTTTTCCTCTGAATCCATCTCTGTTTCAGCTACCATTGCTTATTCCTTAACAATCACCATTTTCTCCAAATGTCACTGTTTTCTCTGCACCCAAATGATCAGAAAAAAAAACTTGTGGTAGCGATTCTACCATTTTGACTACATGTTCAGCAACTTTCATTCCAGTTTCGGCACAAGCTGAACTGGCCAGGTTTTCTCACTGCTTCTCCATGCCACCTCCATGCCTGTAACAGGAAGAGGAAGCCTGTTGTATCACACACAAATGCTTCTCTGTACTACTAAGAGTAGGGGAAGTTCCCCAGTGCCATTGACAAATTTTTCCTAATGACTAGGAATATCAACTTTTGTCTCCCCGTAAAGAAAACACTGCCCTAATGCGACTAACCTAATCAACACTGCAAATAAATAAAATAATTTCCAGGGATTTCTTCAGTAATCTAGTTTCTCTTTTCTTCTTTAATTTTCTTTATTTTTGATGTTCACACCCATCTTTCTACTTCTGTTAGGTAAGGGGGGTGTAATCATCTGAAATACAATACTATTTCCTGGATGTTGCACTCATCCCCTACATCTTGTCCATATATTGTACTACAGAGGAGCCCACCAGAGAATTCAAGAATACCAGGAATAACAAAATGGCAGTTTTGGACCCATCCACAGCTCAAACCAATTGTTTTTAAGGAGATACCTAGCAACTCGCTGTCCCAACCAGACCACAGGAAGGGGCAGAGGGAGAGAGAGAGAGAGAGAGGATGCCCACCCACCAGGAGATTAACCTAACTACTGATGTGGCACAGCATCACTCATTCCCAGCCACTGTTTCGGTGTTCAGTCTTTCTGACACTGAGCTTGACCATGGCACTATAACACTGCTCAGGAGAGGGCTAAATTTCATATCAGCTCAAACAGCCAAGCTAGCATATACAATTATTGACACCAAATTGTATGCAAGAAAACAACCTTAAATCACTAATGGGGGGCCCAGAGTAAAACCTCGAGGCCAACTCTATAGTCACTGATGGCAGCTGTGAGAGGGTGAATGGCAGTAGGGAGAGGGGGAATGACCCCAGGTACAGACCCTCAGGGACTCAAACACATCACAAGTGGACTATGAAACTTGTATGTCAGTTAATTCCACTGCATTAAATTTTACTGCTTTAATTGTTTCAAATTATGTAAATGTATCTGATACACCTAGCAGAGGTATGAAAGATTTATTGGTACATAAAAGTGTTTTTAATCCAAAATTAGACAGTGCCTTACAAGCGTTTTACACTGTGGACAAGCAGATGATTAGGATCACCCTGAACAAGAAACCTATACACAAATTGCTCTTCACTTGATCCAAACCCATCACCAACTTCAGATCATGAAAGCTGATAAATGCACAGGCATTATCATCATGAACCATGAGGTTTACCTCAACAAAATAAAATCAGGACACAAAGCTGATCATTGCTATGAGTTAGTCACCACTGATAAGGTAAGGGCAGCCTTCCAACAAACTGACATTACACTCCTTAAACTACTAGAAGAGGGAGCCATTTTCCAGCTGGAATTCCAATTCATGAAGGTAGATAACCCCCAACTAGGGAGGATGTTCAAGATCCCCAAGATCCATAAGGACAACTCCAAACCCCATTCAGGCACATAGAGTCTTCCAAACGTATGAAAACAGAGAACATTTCAGAATTCCTGGACTCTATCCTGAACCCAGTAGTTCAGGAATCCCATTTCTACCTCAAGAGATCATGGCTACTATTCCATCAACTCCACTTGACTAACATTGAGACCACCACCACTTACTGGTCACCCTAGAGATAGCAGCCCTTTATACCAGTATCCCTTACCAGGAAGGCATTGAACAGGTATGCAGCTACCTGCTCAGGCACATCCATTTCACATGTTTAAGAATCAGAAGATTAGGAGGGAATTACTCTTAGTAGTGCTCAACAACAATTTCTTTGTATTCGACAAAGAAATTTACTGGCAAAAACAAGGAGTAGCCATAGGGGCCAAAACGGCCCCCGCATATGCAAACCTCATCCTTAATGCATGTGAGGACAACACCCTCACCCAACTGCAAGGATTCAAGAATGTTGGTCTGTATAGATGCTTTATTGACAACATCCTATTTTTGGAAACGCACCAACTCACAGCTGGAAACCTACCATCAGGAGATTTAAGCTAGCATGCAGTTCCTGCAGTTCACAGTTTCAGGAAGAGGAACCCAAGTCCAGTTTCCAGATCTGGAATTAACCCTGGAACCCCAGTCCAAGACCATCAAATCCACCCTCCATAGAAAGAACACCTTCCAAAATAATTACCTTGATTTCCACAGCCAACACCCCCCCCCCCTTCATGAAGCAGAACATCATGAAGGGGCAGTACATATGGCTAAGCAGAATTATTAGTGAGGAAGATTCTTTCCATCTTGAGTGCCAGCACCTCAAGGACTTCTTCCTGGAAAGGCACTGCCCAGAGCATCTAGTCTCCAGAGTCAAGGGAGTGGTAATCTCAAGGAGAGATACCCTGTACCCTCCCATCCTTTAACACAGATTCCACCTGAACTAGTCCGTTACTTTAAAATCTGAGGTTAATACAGGATTAGAAATGACACAAGACACCAAGGCTCAAACTTAACAATTTATTAAACCAAAACTTACTAAATAAACAGTAAAATTAATACTAAATAAACAGAAAAACTAATAGATCATGTACTTACAAGCATATGCATAAACAAAATCATCTTTGCCACTGATAGGGAGACTTCAGTCCTATCCAGTGCAGCTATCTGTTCAGTCAAGGCAAGGCCGACACCGGCAAAATGTTTCTAAGCTCAGTTCAGGCTGGTGCTGTGATCAAATCCGGATGATGATGATTTCCATTTTAGCCTTTGAGCTTTTATAGTCTTCATGAGTTGATGGAATATTATAGAAAAATCTGACATTACAAGCTCATCATGAGTTGATGGAATATTTTAGAAAATTACAGATCCTTTCCTAAGTTGTAAACAAGTCTCGTAATGTCTGGTCTTGTGCCCTACTTCCCTTTTTCAAAGAACAGTTAGCTCACAAACTTGTGATATAGTTCCTCTATGAAATCCCCACATTCTGGTAAACATCTTCTAAGCTGATAAACAACTTATAGGTTAACAAAAGTTCAGTAATACCAGTAATCAGTGAGCAAGGCCTGCTCTTAAGCATATTGTATTGTTACAATATTAGCAGCATATAGTGAGGGATCTATCTTACTACGTCGACAAGTCAAAACGCCGACAACAAAATCACCGACACCACATAACCGACATTTCACAAACACGAAACCTCACATGCCCGACACACCATAATCCCGACAAGCAACAAACAAAACAAATCCCCGGTCCAAAAAGCACACACACAACACAAGCACACCAAAATCCTTACAAACCAACACTAAACCTCACATACACAACTACCTACAACCTTAACCCAAACCCTAACCCTAAGGTCCGCCACTATCGCACACTCACCTAACCCGCCCTAACCCTAACTCACTTAACCCGCCCCTAACCCACAAACTATCACAGTCGCACACTTACCTAGCCCACGCCCTAACCCTAACTCACTTAACCCGCCCCTAACCCACAAAATATCACAGTCGCACACTTACCTTACTCGCACCCTAACGTCCGTCACTACCGCATACATACACAGCCTTTTCCCATGTCGATGTTCTCAGCGTCGGGGTTTTGATCCGTCGGTCTTCTCCGTTTTCGATCTTCTGGCGTCGGTGTTCTCGCTGTCGGCGTTCTGACTTGTCGACGTAGTAAGATAGACCCATAGTGAGGTAGTGGCATATCAAGATCTAGCAATAATCAATCTAGCAATAATTAAACATACACAGTGATATGTGGATCGAGGCATAGCAAACACTGGCAGACTGTGTGGATCCGTCTCACCACCTCAAAGCTCAGGCACCAGAGGACACCACCACAATGTTTCCCCACCCATCTCTCTAGATATCAACAATATCAAAGTCATCCTTGTTAAAAACTGGGCACTCATAGCGGAACACCCAGAGCTAGCCCTAATCCTTGGAATTCAGCCAAAATTCTGCTATGAAAAGAGCATGTCCCTCAAATATTGTTTCAAATCAGAAAGGAGGCTGCAGACACACACACCCTCAAAGCACCCCAGGCATGCAACAATGTGGGAAATGCCACTGGTGCGATTTTATCATTCAAATCCCCATGGTACTTCATACAGTTGGTTATTCACATAAAAGGAAATGCACCAAACAAGCCTGTATACAAACTCAGTTTATTGAAGTAAAAACACACCAAGACTAAGCGCTTTCATCTTTCACATAGGAGACTTCATCAGAATAAAGCACAGTGATCCAAAAATCATTTTTATACCAGTACATGTTACAGAATAGATAAAATTGAGCCAATGATATTGTCAAAAAAAGTCACATTCAAAATGGTCACATAAGCAGTATTAAATATACAATTCCCCAGATTCTCTATGCCCTGCATGGCGTGCATGATTAGTGCAGAAGCTCTGACAGGTAATATGTCTGCCGTGTGATCCAGGAACAGCCTGCAGGGGTGTGCACAAGAGCTCCTGCACTAATCATGCACGGAATAAGCCCTGATATGCGAATCACCTAATTTGCAGGAGAAATTCATGCAAATGAGGTGATTTTGCAATCCAGGAAGCTTGCAATAGTCAATGCAAGACTAGTGATATCTGCAGAAATGTACTCGGTTAGTAACCGAGTACATTTCTGCAAAATCCGAAACGGAGCTATGACAGCTCCAAATAAAGGCTGCATATCATAGAGGAAGCATGCCAATGGCCAAGTATAAGGCCATTGGCATTGCAAACAATAAAAAATAAATAAAAAAAACAACTTTTATTTTCTTTTTGCTGATCTCGGCTGTTTAAGCATAGGGCAGCGGCGCGCAAATGAGATCGAGGGAAAATAATAAAATAAACCTAAAAGAAGCATTCTAACTAAAATCAGTATTCTGCCATGCAGGTCAATGGCAGGCAGAAGTCAACCTGGCCAGTGAGTAATGGTTGCTAACAGGGGAGGCCCAGTGTGAGACATGTAACTATGCAATGGAAGGCAATCCTATGCAAATGATGGGAACGATAGTGAATCCCAGTTTTCCCCAGGATGTGAGGCAGGTCCCAGCAGTGTAAGAGTATGAATAGCTGGGTGCAAGACTAGGATATAGGTGACATCATGAGGGTGTGTGTCAGGTATACTGTAAGCAGATTGGTGCCCTGTGGCTCAGGATTGCTCCTAGCTTAGCACAGCTAAGCTTGAGGGTGTGTCTAAACCTGCCTAGCACTCTTTACAGCACTTAAGAGGGTGTGCACGCCACTCACTCGGTTTTATAGGAAGAAAAAAAAAAGTTAAGCCAGGAAATAGCAGAACTGTGTGCGCATTTGAGCACTCTGTTTGCGAGGTGCATATAGGAACTTAAACAGGAATGGGAAGGGAAAACAGCAGTAGGAAGGTAATCAAGGAGAACTAGCTTAGGTGAAATTTATCAGAATCAGCCAATTACACAGACAGCAGACCAGTCCAGCCCAGAACACTACTATAAACTAAGCAAACACCTTTCCCTCTGGTTTTTCCCACACTCTACACCACCGGTGTATACAAGTGGGGAAATTTTAGCAAACAAACCTAAAAAAATGAGAAGGGCTGCAGCAGGCAGCATAGAACAACATGTTCAATAGGCTGAGGGTGGTGAGGATGTGAATGCTGCCAAACAACCCACAGTGAGGAGACAGAGAAGAGTGTACAGACCCAGGATAACCTACCAGGGTCTACATGAGCTGGATATAGTGGAGCGCTATAGGGTGGACAGAGACCTCCTACAGCAAATCGTTGAGCTGTGCCGGCCACACATGACACAACAAACTGGCCAAGGGAAACCCATCTCAGTGGATAACAAGGTATGTGTAGGCCAAGGTATACTAGCCCCAGGTACCTCCCAAAGCACAACAGGGGATAACACGGGGATCACACAGGCATCAGCATCCAGAGTATTCCACCACTTCCTGGATGCCAAGTCAGCACATGCCAGTGAACACGTATATTTCCTCAGCACACATGAGGTATTGATCAGCAATATGCGTCTATTCCACCAAATAGCAGAATACCCTGGGGTACTGGGTGCTATAGATTGCATGCACATACACATCAAAGCACCACCCAGTGAGCAGGGTAGGGTCTACATCAACCGCAGGGGCATCCCCTCCATCAACTGCCAGGTTACTTTTGATGCCCAGGGCATTATAATGAATGTGTGTACTGGCTGCCCTGGAAGCTATGACGATTCCCACATATGGCATCTGCCACAGCTGTACTAGAGATTTGTCAGTGGGGACATCCCCTATGGTCACCTAGTGGGGGATGCTGGGTACACTCTGGAGCCGTGGCTGACAACACCCATCAGAAATGCACACACACACCTGAACAACAATGCCATAATGGGGCACACACACAGGCCAGACATGTAATAGAGCATGTGTTTGGGATGTTCAGATCAAGGTTCCGGTGTCTGGACACATCTGATGGAGCCTTGCAATATTCACCAGCTACATGTACCCAAATTGTTATGGTATGTGCTATGCTACACAATATGATCCTGAGGAAACAGATGCAGCAGGAACAGCATGGGGCAGGGCCACACAGTCCCCCACCAATGCCAAGGCCTGCACATGCATAGAGTGAGCCAGAGGAGGAACAGCCTGAGCCTGCCCCAGTAGGCAGAAGGAAGTGTGCCCAGTATGCCCTGGCCTTGGCAAAGAGGCAACACATAACACATGCACTGACACAGTAGGGACCCAGGGAATGACACCTCTCTCTGACTCGCACATACAATAAAAGGGATGCCAAATATGACACTACCTGCGCTCAACCATGTATAGGGAGTGTATGATGTGCATCCGACATAGGCAGCCCTCCAGCACCATCTGCAATTCTGGCATACCCGCAAGGTAAATCAATCAACCTACCAATTGTCAAATGGAGTAGAATGTGTTATTACTTGTAGCCATGGTATGGATGTGAGCATGCAAGGGAATTTGGTGGCTGAATGTTAAGGCAGCAGACAGTAGACACCCATAGTGTCAGCATGACATCTGTAACACATACTGGAGTCACCATAGTAGCCAGTACTACACAGGGTGACAAAACCCACTGCAGGAAATGTGCTGTGTGACATGTGTGTCCATATGACCCACACATGCGAGCCAGGATGGTTCACATACCCAACAACAGTCTCAGCCAGCAGAAGAGGTGTAGACAAACCCAGCAGAGCCTGTGCCATGGCCCCAGAATGATGGCTATGGTTAACCCCCCCCCAGGCCTGCACAGACTGACCACAGCAGGGCAGGCAGTGGAATGTTACTTCTGAAGGGTAGGAAGTCAGACAATAAAATGTTGGGCAACCAAAGCCACAATCTGTAGTACACTGGTATGCCTCTAGTCAGCATGATAGTTCGCAATACAGAATGAAATGGAGTATCTGACATACCAGTATGATCATAGCTAATGTGTACATGTTTCATGTCTGCCCCCCCCACATCCAACATAATAATGTAAAAACAGTCAGGTGTGCCCCCCCCACGCCTGTGTAGAAATGTAGAAACAGTCAGGTGCGCCCCCTCTGCTATGCAAAAATGTAGTAACAGTCAAAGCCAAATGATCGGTGGATACCCTGAAGAGACAGCATGCTACCTGTTGGTGTACAACACAAAGGTCAGCATTACAGCACAAACTACCTGGACACAATCCACAAATTCAGTACAGATGGCCATACTGGGCATGCGCACGTGAAGGCCATGACTGCAAACACCAGTGGACCAGAAATATCTGGCAGTTGAAGTTGTTAGTGCAGACACTTGTCAGTATGCATCACTCATGCCTTGTACACACAGTGGATAGGAATACAGACATATATGTCAGGACAACACACTAAAATAAGCCAAAGGCAGACACACATATATGTGTGGAAGAGGGTCACTGTGACAAAGAGCCATCCAGGCCTGTCCCACCCAGCACACAGCCAAAGAGCCCCAAACACATAAAGTGCAGATGTCACCCACTGCAGATACTAGCCACGAGTATCTGTCAGCATCACAGACTATGTGGTGCACGTGCCAGCTGTGCAACATGACTGTACAAGGAAGTAGTCATCTAGTAGCTGTATACAAGTACCTGTGACATATGACCCCATGTGTGCCCTCATGTGGCGTGTCAACCCCTAGATGAATGGGTTATCGCCCATGCACACACTGCCTTCCCCATAGCCCTACTATGACAAGCCTGCTGAGGTCATTCAATGTGAAATACACCTTTGGGAGAGCTGTAGCTTAATAATATCTGTACCACGTCCTGTAATTCCATACTGCTATAGTGTGATAAAGTAGTTAGGTAGGTGCTTTAACCTCAGACCTGGCAACTGTGTGTGTGTGTGGATCCGTCTGTCTCTGACTGAGTAGAGAACAATGCTTTTTAGAGTACTCACACTCCTTGCAATTCATATACTTAACTTTGGCAAGGCTGCTGATGTCGCCCAATTAGAAATACACCTCTGGGAAGATTGTAACACAGTAATCTCTGTAGCATGTCCTGTAACTGTGTACTGCTGTAGTGTGATATAGTAGTTAGGTAGGTGTTTAACCCCAGACTTAGCAACTGTGTGTGTCCGTCTGTTTCTAACTGAATAGAGAACAATGCTTTTTAGAGTACTCACACTCCTTACAATTCATATACTCAACTTTGGCAAGGCTGCTGATGTCACCCACCTAGAAATATACCTATGGGAAGGTTGTAACCCAGTAATCTCTGTAGCACATCCTATAATTGTGAACTGATGTAGTGTGATAAAGTAGTTAGGTAGGTGTTCTAACCCCAGACCTGACAACTGTGTGTGTCTGACTGAGTAGAGAACAATGCTTTTTAGAATACTCACACTCCTTACAAGTCATATACTCAACTTTGGCAAGGCTGCTGCTGTCACCCACCTAGAAATACACCTCTTGGAAGGGTGTAGCCCAGTAATCTCTGCAGTGCATCCTATAACTGCATACTGCTGTAGTTTGATAAAGAAATTAGGTAGATGTTATAACCCCAGATTTAACAACAGTGTGCTTGTGTGTGTGCATCTGTCTGTCTCTGACTGTGGAAAGAACAATGCTTTTTAGGGTACTCATACTCCTTATAATTCTTATACTCAACTTTGGCAAGGCTGCTGATGTCACCCACCTAGAAATACACCTCTGGGAACATTATAGCACACTAATCTCTGTAGCACGTCCGGTAACTGCGTACTGCTGGAGTGTGATTTAGAACTGCAGTAGGGTTCCATCCCCAACCATGGCAGTTCTGAATATTTTGTGTGTGTTTCAATGTCTGCATACAGAGCAATGCATTATAGGCTAATCACATGCAGTACATTTGAAATGCTCTGCTTTGGCAATCCTGCTGATGCCATTCCTTGTGAAATACCCCTTTGGGGAAGGAGTGCTCTAGTAATCCCTGTGGTGCATCCTATAACAGTTCCATGCTGTAGTGTGATATAGACCTCAGTCATGGACTCTATACACACACATGTCAATTGTGGATGTTTTGTGTGTGTCTCACTGTCTGTGTAGGGAGCAATGCATTTTAGGCTACTCACTTGCAGTACATTTTAAATGCCCTACTTTGGTATTCCTGCTGATGTCATTCCTTGTGAGATACACCTTTGTGGAAGGAGTTCTTTAGTAATCCCTGTGTTGTGTCCTATAACAGCTCCATGCTGTAGTGTGATATAGACCTTGGTCATGGGTTCTATACCCACACATGGTTGTGGGTGTTTTGTGTGTGTCTCACTGCCTGTGTTAGGAGCAATGCATTTTAAGCTACTCACTCACAGTACATTTGAAATGCCCTACTTTGGTAATCTGGCTGATGTCATTCTTTGTGAAATACACCTTTGGGGAAGGAGTACTCCAGTAATGTCAGTGGCGTGTACTATAACTGCGTAGTGCTGTAGTGTAATAAACTAGCTAGGTTGGGGTTCTACTCCCACAGATGATAGGTGTATGTGTGTTTGTAACTTATATCCTATGTAGAGGTGAGTGTGTGGCCAATGTGGAGTGAGTTTTGCATATTTCTTATATGGTGGCCCTACGATATATCACAATGTCAACTGTACTGGGATAACAGATGTAAAATAGCTGAGAGACTGGGGTGCAAAGCCATATCCATACATGTGACATCAACGCCAGACAATCACAGTTAGCAACCTTAGTATTACCCAGAGCACACTCTCAACCTATGTCTCATACACACATGCCTAGGCAACAGCCAATATGCAGGTAGTACACTGCATATTGGGCACCGATAGTAACTATGGCGTGATAGCAGTGGGCTACAGAGGGCATGTCACCCTGCCCATCTGTCCAATATGCACATACATGCAGACAGTGCACCTCCCCCATGTTCCCCAATGGACACCTGCACCACCTGTGGTGCCTTCACATGTGACCCACAATGGACATACCATGCCTGACAACATGCCCTGTATGGACAGATGCCATTGACACCAGGGAATGCTGTTAGCATGCTATCAATGTAGGTGCAGGGTAAACCTGCTGCCCATTACCAATACCTGTTACAGGTGGGCAAGACTGGCACATCTGATGATAATCTGTGTTCACAACATGGGCCAGACACCCCAGGTACAGTTCCACATGTCACTGTACATGCATGTGGGAGGTGTGCACATCCTAGACACCATCCATGTCATGGAGTAAGGAACACATATATGGCAGGGGATGCACAGTATTGGCCACACACAATAGCCACCCAGGTGACCGGATGGGGGATACAATAACCACCTGTGTGGGCAAATGCAGAAGTGACAGCCCTGAACCACAATGCAGACCATTGTCATGTGGCCTGATGCCAAGGTATACCCATCACCTACCCTTGTATAGCCTGCTGGCACAGTTGACCACCACACACCCATGCAGACATGCACCCATGTATGTCAGTACTGGCACCCAGTGTGTTCATGTGTGTGTTGTATGGTGCATATGTCCACATCCACACTCACTACAACCCCCCTGGGCATACTGAAGCATGCTGTCTGATGTATGACACCTCCTCATAATCTTTGCCCATACGACCTCCGTATAACCCTTGTGATGCATGTGATACCTGCACATTGATGTGTTGTGGCAATCCCACTAGTGATGAGTTGTACTCCTGGCCCTGCCAAGTGTGGCAATGTGTGTGCATCCCTGTGAGAGTGTGGCTGTGTTTACTCTGGCACCTGTTCATGCGGGCAGGCACGTGTACATCACCTACCGTATATCTACTGTATCACTGTTGCAGATGTCACTCCTCATCACATATATGTTCTGAGGGTGCCACAGTAGGTAACTCATGTGGCGCATCCAATAACTGCATCAAACTGTGATAGCTCTACATAGTTGTTGGGGGATTGATACCCTGTGCTGGTAGGTGTGTGACACAAACATGCTTCAGTTTTACTCTCCCACCCTTCCCTGACATGTATTTGCCTCTGTCTGCCTCCCCCACTCTCTCTCTGGTGGATGTGGAGACCCACACCTGCTTTGCTTAGGCAGCAGCATGTGCATTTTAAGTGATGCTCATGATCAGCTGATGGCCTCTGCATGGATTGCAGCCCTCCCCTAGCTGATTGCATGTGGAACAGCTGTGGTAACATTCCCATAACCAATTGCATGGAAACACACTCCAGTATCTAGGAACATCATGGTGGTGTTGGCCCTTCTCATTCACTGTGAGTAGGAACTAGATCTGTTGTTTGGCAAACAGCATCTCAGATGGATTGGGGATTTACCTCTATCAAAATACACTGTGAAAAGAGGGCAACAAACTGGAGGGGGATGTGCATGAAGTGAATACAGACTGTAAGTGCTGCTATACTGCATTTGGAGTAATGTTGGTTTAACAGTGTTTGTCTAGATATGGCTGTCATACATGTTGCAATACCTGCCATGTCAGTTCCATGTATATGAAGAATCTCCATCTGCAGGGGCATCTGCAGACTGGGCAGTGTTGTGCCTTTGGTTTCATGTGTTAGCCATGGAGCATCCATCTGTGGAATGCAGAAGGTAGTGTGAGGACTGCAGTTTGTAGATGGTGAAAGCCGTGACAGTTACTGACTTCATATCCCTCATATGACATATGTTGCAACAAACCCCGTTACAATGGTAAATGTATGAGGTTATCACAGCAACATGTCTATATTGGCCCTGTATATGTGTTGTCAGCCACACCTCTGTCAACCTTTGTACATATGTCATGCATGAAGTGGTGCATATGTGCTCTATGCCATAAATAGTGTCATCATATCTGATAAGCCAGTGATATATCCAATTGCTACACATGTTATGTACAGTAGGGGTTATATTTCATGACATAACCTGGACATTCTGTGGATGTTTGCACAGTACTGAGGTCTGTGTAGTGATGGTGAATGTTGGCAGTGTGTGTATTGTTAATATGTACTTAGCCTGTGTACAGACTGTGGTAGAGGTCATTCATCTAGTTCCCCTTCTATATGATGTTACATGCTGCCCCACTGTATGGTACTGTTTTGGAGTACATTGTTTGTAGGGCCATACACACACATGTCCCATACCACAGACAGCCATCAGACCAAACTGTGTAGCAGCCCAGTATATGTAGGGCCATTCTGTGAGTGGCACATATGAGGATGGTGTAGAACAGATAGTCCATATACTGTAATATTATGCTAGCTTACCATATGTGGCTGTGGCAGTGTTCACATTATTGTGGTTATGCACTTTCACACAGGTGTATCTTACCCTGTGCTGTGACATGCCTGTTGAGCCTGCTATATATGCAGGTACATGTGCATTCCCCCATAGGAGATGTAGGCCAGTGTTGAGACAGTCTGCCTGTAGCCTGCTAAGTGCATTGTTATATGCCTAGCAGCTTAGTGTACTTACCCAGTGAGATGTCATGTGCAGATACTTGCCAGATGTACTGCTGCCGGGCCTCCCTTAGCAGTCATGTATGTCAGACAGAGCAGTGGGATGCTGTACAGATGTATGTCAATATCTGGTGGGTAGTATGTGTCTATGGCACCCCTGTACCAGCAGTCATTATGTGTCAGGC
>NC_056732.1:800046505-800056505 GCF_019279795.1 Protopterus annectens | reverse complement strand
AGCAGTTCATACAGTCTACCTGGATCTGGCAAAAGCCTTCGACACAATACCCCACTCAGGCATCATAGACAAGCTCAACAGCTTAAATGTAAACCCGTTTGTCACAAGATGGGTTGCAAACTGGCTAAAGGACAGAACCCACAAAGTCAGAATAGCTGGAGCTATGTCAGACTCGAAGCCAGTCACAAGTTGAGTCCCACAGGGCTCTGTCTTGGGACCCCTCTTGTTCGGCATTTATTTCTCAGACATGCAGGCAAACATAGGGTTGTTGTGGCTGACAAAGTTTGCAGATGACTGCAAACTAGGTGCCATAGTCGATACACCAGCTGACACATGCATCCTTCAGAAGGGCCTCACAGAAACAGATGACTGGTGCCAGAGTCATGGCCTTAAACTAAATGCCAAAAAATGTATAGTCATCCCCTTTGGAAAAAACAAAGTACCCACAAATTACCACATAGGTGGTAATCCATTAAAACGGAAAAGTAATCAGAGACCTGGGGACCCAAGTTGACAGTGACCTCTCATTTGACACCCATGTCGCCAAAGTGGTTAGAAAGACCTTCCACCTTGCCCACCTTATCATGAAGGGATTCACATCCAGATCAAAGGATGTCATTGTACCCTTATATTCCTCCCTTATCAGGCCTATGATTGAGTACAATGCCCCATTTGGTATGTACCTCACCCGGCACCTGCAGCAGCTGGAGAGACCCCAAAAGTACCTTACCAAGAGGATCAAGGGTCTTCAGCATATGTCATATGCTGCCAGACTAAAAAAGCTCCAGCTCTATTCGGTAGCATACTGCCTGCTCAGAGGTGATCTGTGCCTGACGTACAAGGCCATGTCCAATTCAGAATTAATGGACATGCTCCACCTCAAAAAATCCAAATCCATCAAAGCCACGAGAGCTACAGATCTAAACCTCAGCACAAGTATGAATAGGACATGCTGAAGGGACAGATTCATAACCCAGAGGCTTCCCGCACTCTGGAACAGGATACCAGTCCATGTTAGGCAGAGCCCCTCACTGACTCTCTTCAAGAGAAACCTTGACGAATGGATGGGTGATCGTAGGTTTACCCCGGGGGTCATCTCTGTGTCATTGCTAGTCAGAGGCACAGTAAACTAAATTTAATTTGTACACTTTTGTATCATTACATGGGGTGGCGAAAGCCACATACACTATGGCTAGGCTTATAAATGCCCTAGGGCAGATAGCCTAGTACTATACTATGAAACTATGAAACTATGAGATAACTACCATCACTACATTCAAGTAATTGCTAACTGCCACATTCTGATTATTCTAACTGATAACAATGCTTTGCCCCCCCTACAATATTCTACTAACTTAAAAATTACTGTTAAAAACATCAACTAAAGGAAAAAACAATCTTCCTATGACTGTATGCATAAAGATAGTTGTACAACAACATACATCCATTGAACTCACCATATATAACAATGGCACAACCATATTTATGTTCAATGATAGATGATGTATAACCCCATTACATCCTTCCTTAAGTCTATTTGAATGGCTGTGTGATGTTGATATTCGGTATTTATTGAAATATAAATGAAATGTTGAATATAACATTACTAAGGAAGAGATGAGTTTATTAGAATTGCTTTGTAATTCCTCTGTTAGGGTCATGCATCCGGATAAGGGGGGTGGGTTGGTTGTCATGGAGGAAGAAGACTACAATAGGAGGATGGAAGCCATTTTGGCATCTGAAACCTATGGGGACATTTCAAAAAATGAGTTGAATTTGAATGTAGCCCGAGTACGTTCCTGTTTTGAGGATATGTTTATCAATGGTGTCATCAATGTGGACATTTTTAATTACATCTCCATGCTTAATCCAAAGATACCAGTGCTGTTTGGGAATCCTAAGATTCATAAGAATGTGCATGATCCCCCCATGCGACAGCTTGTTAGTGCAAGGGGTAGTGTGACTTATGCTGGAGCTAAGGTGGTGGATACAATTTAGAAAAAAAATTTATCCAGTAAGCCCCATATTTCCAAGGATTCCTGGTCATTTTTGGCCAGGGTGAATAAAATACCTTTCAACTCAGAGAATAATTTTCTGACAATTGATGTCATGGATTTGTATTCCTTGATTCCTCACTCCATTGCGTTGGAATGGATCCACACTATTATGATAACCAAGCAGGCGCCTGCTGGGGATATATTAATGGTGAGGGAGTTATTGGATATAGTTCTGACTTGTAATTTTGTTTCATTCAATAAACGTTGGTTCCACCAATGGGTAGGGGTCCCTATGGGGTCCCCATGTGGGGCCAGTGTAGCCAATTTAGTGATGACATACTAGGAGAGAGAGTTTGTGTTCCCCCATCCCACAATTATTGAGAAAACACAACTGTATACCCGATTCCTGGATGATATTTTTATCATCCGGTAGGGGTATAAGGAAGTGGCTGATTCCCTGGTAACAAATTTTAATGATTTCACAAGCTTTTTGAGATTTACTTCAAATTTTTCTAAAGATAGAATTGTTTATTTGGATGTGGAATTATATAAGAATTTATCACAGGGTTGTTTTATAGCCAAAATTCACTGTAAACAAACTTGGTCTAACAGTTATTTACACTTTGAGAGTAACCATCCCTACTCCCAGAAGAGATCAATTGTTAAGGGACAACTGGTCAGGGCGGCAAGGATGGTATCAATGGATAGAGACTTCCTGGAAGAATGTGACTTCATTCGAGGTCTTTTTCTGAACAGGGGTTATCTGAGTCAATTGATTACCGATCTGACCAAGGAAGTTTGTTCTAAAAGGGAGAATGGGTTGGCAGACCATCCCATTTTCATTTCATCTATTACTAAAACTACCACCCCTTATCCATGTAGTTTTATCACCACTTTTAACGTAGATGCAGGGGATATCTTTTCCATCATAAAGAAAAACTGGCCATTATTACTGCCAGAGTTGCATAGTACTTACCAGTCAGGTAATACCCCAAAAGTGGTGTTTAGGAAGGGGTTGAACTTAAAGAAGATCTTATAAATGAAACCGAAGTACTCCTTAGCTAGAGCAGGGATGTTTAAATGTAATATGTGTAAATATTGTCGCTTTGTGAAAGCAGGGACCTTTTTCATAGTTGGGAATTCCAAATACAATATTAGGGGAAGGTTTAACTGTACCAGCTTGCATGTGGTCTATCTAGCTAGGTGTTCCTTATGTCCAGTGTTTTACATAGGTAAAACCAATAGGAAGTTACAGGAATGCCTATATGAGCACCTTTATGCCATCAAAAAGGAGAAAATGGAAAATGCATTGGCCAAGCACATTAAAGAGTACCCCAATCATGAATTTAATTTTTCAGTGATTGATCAGGTAGTTCCTGCAGATAGGGGAGGCCCAGAATCTTTATGTTTGGAACAAAAAGAGTTATTATGGCAGTTAAAATTAGAGGCTTACCATCACCCGGGGTTAAATGGAATGTTATCAATTTCTTGTGTTTTGAAATTAAGGAGTTTGGTGAGATGAGTTTATAGTTTATGAATTATTTTATTATATGCATAGTTGATGATGGTTTGATGTTTTTACAATGTACATAGTAAATTTATGTTCCGTTTAGGTTGAGCCCTTGCTACAGAGGAGCATTTATTAGTCTCTATGTCTTTAAAGATTTTGTTTGATTGAAGACACTTGTTTTCCATTCAGTTTTAATGAGTATTTAAGTATGTAATGTCATGGTGATGTATTTTAACTTTCTGAAGAAGTTGGTGAGGAGTCACCAATGAAAAGCTTATTGTTGTGAGCTTAAAATAAATTCCATTTGAGCATCTTATCCTTATTGGCGTACGTATTCATCATTTTATTATCCAAGGTGTTGTGGTGCATCGTTTTGCTGGCTTCCTTGCTTTGAAGTTTGGTTTGGTTGTGTTCATTTCGAGAGTTATCCCTGAACTCCTAACAAAAACCCAAAAATCTTTCCTTGACATAGAAAACTATCTGTCTGATTACCAACTTATACTCAACCCAAATAAAACAAAGCTTATGCTATTTTCAAGTAAAAAAAAAAAATCACCTGATCGCCTGCTGCCATTTATCATCTACTCCTCCAGTAATGCCAAAATTGAACCTTTTGACCACACCAAGCTTCTTGGGATTACTATTGACAATGGTCTAAAATGTGACAAACACTTAGGTTCATAGGTTCATAGGTTGGCACTAGGCTATCGGCCCTAGGGCCTGTACAAGCCTAGCCATAACAATTCCCTGGATATTTCTTCCCACAATATTTACTTCTCTGGACCCCTGTCTAGCAGAGCAACTGACATGATCCCTGGGGTGAATTTCCTATCTCCCATTCAGTCATCAAGGTTCCTTTTGAAGAGGGACAAGGAGGCGCTCTGCTTGATATGTATGGGCAGTCTATTCCAGAGTATGGGGAGTCTCTGGGTCAGGAACCTATCCCTCCAAAATGTTTTGTTCATTGTGATGACAAGGTTTAGATCCCTGGAGTGTGTGGCTCTGAGGGATTGGAATTTCTTTAAGTGGAGCATGTCCAACAGCTCAGGGTTTGATATGGCCTTGTATGTTAAGCAGAGATCGCCTCTGAGTAGATGATATGCCACAGACTATAGCTGGAGTTTTTTTTAGATGGTCAGCATATGGCATCTGCTTTAGGCCTGTGATTCTTTTAGTGAATATTTCTGTGGCCTTTCCAGCTGTTGCAGATGTCTTGTGAGGAACATACCAAACGGGGCATTATACTCTATAATGAGTCTAATGAGGGATGAGTACAGTGGGACAATGACCTCTTTTTTTCTGGATGAAAAGCCCTTAGTGATGAGGTGTGCCACATAGAAGGATTTCCTGATTGTTGTGGCGATGTGGTTATCGAAAGTGAGACCACTGTCCACCTGTGTCCCTAAGTCTCTCATCACACTTTCGATGTTTAGTGTACTGCCACCTATGTGGTAATTCATGGGTATGTGTTTTTTTCCAAAGGGGATAACTATACATTTCTTGGCATTAAGCTTGAGCCCATGGCTTTGGCACTAGGCATCTGTTTCTGTAAGGCCCTTTTGTAGAATATCCACATAATTTGGGGATTCAATAATGGCTCCCAGT
Organism: Protopterus annectens; assembly: GCF_019279795.1. NCBI lineage: Eukaryota > Metazoa > Chordata > Ceratodontiformes > Protopteridae > Protopterus > Protopterus annectens. The sequence continues at coordinate 800,051,393 of NC_056732.1, read as the reverse complement.
TTGCAGTCATCTGCGAACTTTGTTAGCCATTGTCCCTCATTGTTGACCTGCACTTCAGAGAAGTAGATGTCAAACAAGAGTGGTCCCAGAACTGAACCCTGAGGTACTCCACTTGTCACTTGTCTGGAGCTGGATTTGGAGTCGGCTACTTTTACAGTCTGGGTTCTGTCAGTAAGCCAGTTGGCAACCCATCGAGTGATGTAGGGATTTATGCCCAGCTTAGTAAGTTTATCTATGATTCCAGAGTGGGGGATGGTGTTGAAAATCTTGGCGAGGTCCAGATAGGCTGTCTGGACTGACTTACCCTCATCCAGAGCTCTGGAGACTGATTCAAAGATGTCAATCAGATCCAGGAGACAAGATCGGCCCTTCACAAACCCAAACTGGGTGGGGTCCAGTGTTTGAAAGTTTCCAATGTCTTTGTTTATAAGTTCCATAATAATGCGTTCCATGCCCTTGCAGATCAGGCTTGTCAGACTGATGGGACGGTAGTTCCCAGGATCCAAGGTGGATCCCCCCCTTGTGGAGTGGGGAAACTGTGCGCTGCTCAGTGGGCATGAAGCCTGAGGTGGGGCTATGATTAAACATGACACTTAGGGGAGGTGCCAGTTCATTTTGTAGTTCATGTAGTACACAGCCTGGGATGTCATCTGGTCCCATGGATGCTGTATTCTTAGCTTTGGAGAGTGCGGATTCTACCTATGTGTGGCCATGATTACTGGAATTTGGCAATCTTTTGGAATTGAGATGGGCCCTTTAGGGGGTGAGAGGGGGGTGACATTGGCACTAAATCTATCTGCCAGGATATTGGCAATATCCTTGGGATCAGTATATTTAATGCCATTCTGTTGTAGCTCAGAGCAGATCTGAGCATTGCCATTTAGATTCTTGACTTAACTATGGAATGCCTTGTGGTTGCCTTTGGAATCTTTGGCAATTTTATTTTCGTAACTAGCTTTTGAGGATTTTATGAGGGATCTCAGCTTCTTACTGTGCTGGTGAGGGAGTTTTTTGCATCCTGGGATTTTCCACTTTTCTGCAACAGTTTCTTCCTTCTGTTGTATAGCTTGTTTATAGCAGGGGACCACCAGATTGGCTTCCTTTTTTTGGAGAAGAGCATCTTAGTTCTATTTGGGATGGCACAATTCATGCACGAGTGGATGTGCTCATACAGTGTCTTAGTGTAGGATTCTGCAGTCGAACTTTCAGATCCCATCTGCATGGGTGTCATGAAGTTTGTCACTTCTGACTTCAGTAGAATGAAGTTGGCTTTGGAGAAGTTTTTTAAGGAGGTTTCCTTACTGGGGGTGAGATGTGGATGTCAATGGTGATTTGCTTATTGTCAGACCTGACCAATGAGGGGGTGACCACTGGTGTGGAGCATATATCTCCCATGTTGGTAATGACCAGGTCTAGGATATTGGAGCCCCTGGTTGGACAATGGATTAGTTCATCCAGGGCGTTGGAATTTATGAATTTCAAGAACCGTTGGGAAAAGGAGTTGGTACCCGAGTAGTTTTCCCAGTTAATGACAGGGTAGTTGAAATCACCCAGTATTAGGGTGTTTGGTTGTATCTTAATATTTTCCAGTATGTTTAGAAAGGTGTAGTGAGAATCTTGGGGCATAGTGAGGGATCTGTAGCAAGCTACAGTTTGGATTGCAGTCTTACCCAGTATTAGTTGCACCTGGAGAATTTCAGATGCATTGTGTTGGGCAACTAGCATGGAGGTGTGAATATCCTTGGTGAATATGGACACTCCTGCACCTTTAGTGTTTCAGTCTTGGTTTTGTGGCCGAAAAGTCTGGTAACAGTTGTAGCCTGGTATTGCAGGGGTGCTCTCTGGAGCCTTGAACCAGGTCTCAGTTACTGCACAGATATCGATGTTCTCTATTTTTAGGAGTGTCTTGAGAGAGTGCATTTTGAGGTTTAGACTTCTAACATTGAGTAGCATTACCTTCAGATTTTGCATGCTTGTATCTGTTATGGTGGTGATTTTATCCTTTGTACCTTGCCTAAAAAAGGCACTATAGGGGTGGCAAGAGCTTTAGCCAGTAACCTGAATCACAGGGGTGACAGGTACAGTCCACCTCTGGCAAAGCATCGTGGTTTGTCGATTATGTCTTCCCAGGCAGACTTAGCCCTAACCATCAAAAAACTCCACATCAGAGTAGGTTTGCAATACAGAGCCAAGCCATTTCATACCCAAACATCCAAGCAATCCATAGCCAGAACACATCTACTCTCCATCCTTCTGTCTGCCTCCCCCATCTTCACAAACCTTAAAAAATGACTTAGATAAACTAGAAGCTTGTGTAATAAAATATCCAGATTCTCTACAAACCTCTCTTACAGATCACACCACTGCCTTTCCCTCCATCAACTTGGACTGAATTACCAAATCTCCTATTCTTGAACCAATTAAATATCATTCACTCCATTCTTCTCCAATCAAATAACTGCCCTGCACTCAGAAACTTAGTTCAGCCTTACACCAACTGCAGAGCACTAAGATCATGCAACAAACTGCTACTAAAAGTCACTAAGGCCAACAATAGCTTCGGAGATTCTATGTTCTCCAACACAATATCCAAGATATGGAATTCCATTTCACAGCACATACTTAATGCTGCCAATTCAGCCAAATTTAAACTGCTCTTAAGGCACAACCTAATAAACAACTGGCTCCGCTGATGCACTATTCCAGGACTCCAGGATGAGCCCCCCACACACGCACACTTCAAGCAACTTCCAACCTTATTTTTTTTTCCTGTTCACTGTTCCATAAACCTTCTTTGTTCTACTAACTATATTTCTTATTTAACTCTGGAGATGTGTCTAGTTCATTTTTGATAGCTCACAAGACAAAAATTTTGCTCCAGATATTGTCTCCTTTGTAACTTCATATATGTCTCTAATTTTGCCTTCACTTTATTTTGCATTCTTGTATATGTTTAAATTTATGACTGTAGCATTATGTCTTAATTTTTGTTACTATGCAAATATATTTGTCAATGTCTATAAATTTTTATTAGTAGAGCTTTGCTCCTTGGGCCTCCTCAAAAATGGGCCTCTGGCCTAGTCAGACACTCCCAGTAAACAAATAAATATCAGCACTGTACCAGGATGGAGAAGCACAATTGTCCTTTATAATAACAAAACAGTTTATTCAATTACGTAGCTGCACACACACATACATACATACACACACACACACACACACACACACACACACACACACACACACACACACACAGATATGCAAGCTGTTTTATACCTCTTTATGTAGCCCTTCCCCACATTAAATAAACTTGAGAAAGTAGAACCCTTCCAAAGTTCCATTTGTCTAGAACTTAATTTAGAATCACATAAAGACACATTCACTGCTCTGGGAAGGTCAAATTAAACTCACACAAACCCAAAAAGAGAATCACTCTGTTTAGGTTCTATTATTATCACAGAAGTGAAAAGATACTATTAGCTTTCATCTGGGACTCATATGCAGAACCTCTAGCATACTATGCAGGTGTCATTTCCACTGAATTGACTGGAGCCTCTGTATAGATAGGTGTTTTTGTTTTTCCATAGCAATGTTAAACTTTCATTTAGGAAACTCCCAGCATGGTGATAAAAGTCAAATTACAAGCATGCTCACACCATATCTCTCAACTTCTTACTGCAAGAAATCTGGTCAAAGCCTGACAAAATGGGGGGACAAAGGCCCAGAAATAGGGACACATTAAATATTTCTTATAAACTTACAAAGTTGCTAGAGTAACAGAAATTGTGTTAACATACATTTTCTGCACAATTTGAAGTCTGAAACTCAAATGGATGTCATTATTTGGTGATTTCAATCCTCAGATCATCCCAGTGATTTGCCAGAAAAACAAAAATTTTATGAAGAACAGACCAAAAATATGAGGCAAAAGTCTGGACATTCTGCGAAATTCTGAACAGTTGAGAGGTATGACTCACACAAATACAAAAAAAGCCCTCTGCTCGGACAATCTTGGAATCACAGAGGTGAAAGACTAATATTAGCACTCATTTAGGAACTGAACACAAGGGGCCAGATTCAGGAAGCCTCCGTGTAAGAGTTATAACTCTTACACGGAGGCTGCAGTTAAACTGTGTGATGTCAGCATGTCATGCATATGCATGAGGTGCATGAGGCATGCTGAATCACACCAGTAACTCTTACACGGTCCGTGTAAGAGAGTAGGGGGCGTGTCTGTAGGCTAAGCTCTGCAAGTGGACACGCCCCCGGAAAACTATAATGGCTGAAAGTAAACAGCCACGAGAAAGGCCATGAAAATGTGAATAAACACACTATACAACACATGCCCCGACTGGCCATCAGTGTATAAAGTGAAGAGATGTCATAAAAGTAAATGAAAACCTTTTTTTTGTTAAACCCGTAAATGTTTGCTACTGTGTGCTGGTGTGCTACTAGCAATCACAGTTAGCAGTCAGGGGAAAAGGATATAAGAACTAAATATGCAAAGTAAGCCAAGAAATAATAGCTTAGTGGTAGAGTACCGCCCTATGTGTAGGCAAGCAGGGTTCGAGCCCCTACAACAACCTTTTTTATTTTTGTAAATAAGCACTAAAAGCCCCCAGACAGTATTGTACAAATGTAAATGTATTCCTTTTGTAAAATGGAATGAAACAGAGCATATATTTTGAAGTAACATAAGAATAAAAATAGTCAGAAATGTACTGATAGCTAAGCTGCCGTGAGGCAGAGTGCCCGTAGCCGAGTAGTGTTTAAAAAGCTGCAAACTGCGTGCCCGTTGCCAAGCAGCGGATAAACAGGCTGAAACTGTGTGCAATTAGCTGAACATGTGTCACTAGCCAATTCAGATTTATCCCAGCGCACACCGTTT
>NC_056732.1:799911918-800008385 GCF_019279795.1 Protopterus annectens | reverse complement strand
CGGTGTTATCAGCGCACATCCTTACACTGTGTTAGCTAGGCTGATTCATGCTAAAACGCACACTGCCTTACACACGCGTGCGCAAACTGTTGTAAACAGTTTGCAACACGCTCCACAAGTAGAATCTGCCTTACACGCGCTGCACAGCGCATGCACGTATTTCAAGAAACTTAGAGTGTAGGGATAGCGTATGCCCTCAATTTCTTGACATTCCCAGTGTTCTGTTGGGACACACCTCCCTCCCTGATGTCTGTCTGTCATCTCTTACCTTACATTGCCCTCCAATCTGGTACATTTCTTTCTATCCTTCCCCACCATGATGTCACCTACCTCTTACTCTGTTCCTCCCCCTTCTCTAACTCTTACACGACTCAGAAAGTGCTCATTACTTATGTGGCAGTGTGATTCAGTATTGTAAGCCTCATTTACATAGGATTGCCTAGTAATGCTTAGTTACATATCTTACACGGAGCTTCCCCTCCTTGACAACCACTAAACGGAGGCCATATTGTTTTTGCTCTGCAAGTCCCTCCATTGACATTTCATGTAATACATAAATCCCACAATTGTGGGCTTATAAGCTTCGGTTTTCAGTTTTAGGTAGCGCACCCGTTTGCGGTGTGCGCTACAGTTAAACACATAAATCCGTGAAAAAAAAAAGTTATATAACTTTTTTTCAACACTTCATGCCAATGGCCACATATTTGGCCATTGGCATGCTTAATGTAACAAATGCACCCTTTATTTGGAGCTGACATAGCTCCGTTTTTAATTTTGCAGAAATGTACTCAGTTGTCAGCTGAGTACATTTCTGCAGCTAACACGTCCGTTACACGGACTGGTTTGGGCTTCGTGGATCGCTCACATACCTCATTTGCATATCTTGGAGCTGCAAATGAGGTATTGAGCATTTCCACGCCCACTCCGTGTAAGAGACGTGTTAGCTGTCTCTTACACAGAGATTTGGGCTGTTGCTGAATCAGGAGGCTTACACGGAGGCTTACACTACTCTTGAACTCCGTGTAAGCCTTCCTGAATCTGGCCCACGGTCTTCACCATACCATGCTGGTATCACTGTCACTGGAGGTGGTTGAGTTAACTGGCTAGTTTCCTTACCGAGGGAAACAGAAAATTTTCTAGTCATCACTAATACTGTTGACACAGGTTTTGTTTTTTAACTAATCCCACTTCTCTAGTCATCACTAATACTGTTGACACAGGTTTTCCTTTTTAACTAATCCTACTTCTCTAGTCATCACTAATACTGTTGACACAGGTTTTCCTTTTTAACTAATCCCACTTCTCTAGTCATCACTAATACTGTTGACACAGGTTTTCCTTTTTTAACTAATCCCACTTCTCTAGTCATCACTAATACTGTTGACACAGGTTTTCCTTTTTAACTAATCCTACTTCTCTAGTCATCACTAATACTGTTGACACAGGTTTTCTTTTTTAACTAATCCCACTGTGACTCATTTTCTAGCCCCTGTCTACTCTTGTCTGTCTGTAGCTGAGTTGCTGTCTATTTTGGCCAGTATCATGATTTTACTTCCTTTATACTTTTGTTTTCTCTTTACTTTTCTTTTATTTTTTCTTTTATTTTCCTTTTGTTTCTCATCCTGTTTCTGAACATTGAGTACAAACTGCAATACTGAAATAAAATAAGACCATCCTCAAAAATATGCCAAAGGACCTTCTCCTCTTATTGACCATGTGACACTTTGTTTACTGTAGCATTCTTCTTCATATGGGCTGCTTTTATTGGCCCAACTGCTGACTGAGTATCAGATTAAGAACAGACGCTTGTTAATCCATTAAGAAAATGCCAGCTATTTATCTTATAAGGATATGGTTAATTCAGGTCTGCATTTTTTTTTCAAAAAAATAATCATTTAGACCATTGTTCATAGGTTCATAGGTAGGTACTAGGCTATTGGCCCTAGGGCCTATATAAGCCTAGGCAAAGGTTATTTTCCTGTGCCACTGTCAAGCAGAGCCACAGAAGTGTTCCCTGGGGTGAATTTCCTTTCTCCCATCCAATCATCAAGATTTTTCTTGAAAAGTGCTAATGAGGAGCTTTGTTTGATATAGATAGGTAGTTTGTTCCAGAGTATGGGAAGTCTCTGGGACAGGAATCTATCCCTCCAGCATGTTCTGTTTATTGTGGTGACGAGGTTTAGGTCCCTAGAGCGTGTAGCTCATAGGGACTGGGATTTCTTTAAATGGAGCATGTCTAAAAGCTATGGGTTTGACATAGCTTTGTGTGTTAGGCAGAGATCGCCTCTGAGTAGGCGATATGCAACGGAGTAAAGCTGTAGTTTTTTGAGGCGGTCTGCATAGGGCATCTCTTTGAGGCCGGTAATCCTCTTTGTGAGGTATTTCTGTGGCCTTTCCAGTTGTTGTAGATGTCTTGTGAGGTACATACCAAAAGGGGCATTGTACTCTATAATGGGTCTAATGAGTGACAAGTAGAGGGGAACAATGACCTCTTTTTTCCTGGATGAGAAACCTTTTGTGATGAGGTGTGCCACATAGAAGGATTTCCTGACTACTGTGGCGATGTGATTATCAAAGGAGAGACTACTGTCCACTTGTGTCCCAAGGTTTCTTACCACGCTTTCAGTGTTAAGTAGACTACCACCTATGGGGTAGTTCATGGGTACTGAGTTTTTACCAAAAGGAATGACAATGCACTTTTTGGCATTGAGCTTGAGGCCATGGCTTTGACACCAGGCATCTGTCTCAGCAAGGCCCTTTTGTAGGATGTCCACATCTTTTGGAGTTTTGATTATGGCTCCTAGTTTGCAGTCATCTACGAACTTCATTAGCCAAAGACCTTCTGTGTTGGCCTGTACTTCAGAGAAGTAGATACCAAACTTCCAAAATTCCAGAGTGGGGGGTGGTGTCAAAAGCCTTGGCGAGATCTAGATAGGCTGTGTGAACAACCTTACCCTCATCTATGGTTTTAGTGACTGCTTCAAAGAAGTCTATCAGGTTTAGGAGACATGATCTGCCTTTTACAAACCCGGACTGAGTGGGGTCCTGAGTTTGGAGATTACCAATGTCATTGTTTATAAGTTCCATGATGATACACTCCATAGCCTTGCAGACCAGGCTCATTAGGCTAATGGGGCGGTAGTTTCCGGGGTCTGTGGTGGCTCCCCCTATGTCGAGTGGGATAACTGTCGCTGTGCGCCATTCAGTGGGCACATAGTCTGAGGTAAGGCTATGATTGAACATGGTACTTAGGTGGGGTGCCAATTCGTTCTATAGTTCATGTAGAACACAGCCTGGGATGTCGTCAGGTCCCATGGATGCTGTGTTCTTGGCTTTGGATAGTGTGTATTTTACCTGTGCAGCCGTGATTACAGGAACTTTGCATTCTTTTGGTATAGAGATGGGCCCTTTAGGGGATGACAGAGGGGTAAAGTTAGCACTAAACCTATCTGCCAGGATGTTGGCAATATCCATTGGTTCTGTATATTTAGTGCCATTGTGCTGTAACTCAGAGCAGATCTGAGTGTTGCCATTGAGATTCTTGACATAGCTATAGAATGCTTTGTGGTTGTCTTTAGAGTCAGTGGTGATTTTGTTTTCATAACTAGCTTTGGAGGATTTTATGAAGGATCTCAGCTTCTTACTGAAGTGGACCAGGGAGTTTCTCCAATCATGGAATTTTACTCTTTTTTGCAACAGTTTTTTTCTTCTGTTGTAGAGTTTTTTACGGCAGGAGACCACCAGATTGGCTTCCTTTTTTTGGAGGATAGCATCTTGGTTCTGTTAGGGATTGCACGATCCATGCACTCATGTAAGTGCTTATAAGTGCATTTGTGTAGGATTCAGCAGTCATACCTCTATTGTCCGTCAGCATGGGTGTCGTGAAGTTTGCCACTTCTGTCTTAAGAAGTGTGAAGTTGGCTTTGGAAAATTTTTTTACTGCAGTTTCCCTAATGCGGGGTGGGGGAGGGATGTGGATGTCTAGGGTGATTAGCTTATGGTCAGATCTGACCAACGAGGAATTGATCTCTGGTGTGGAGCACTGGTTGCCCATGTTGGTAATAACCAGGTCTAGGATATTGCTGCCCCTGGTGGGGGTGTGGATAAGTTGATCCATGGCATTGGAATTTATGAATTCCAGAAAACATTGAGTACAAGAGTTGGTACATGAGTAGTTTTCCCAGTTGATGGTAGGGTAGTTGAAATCGCCCATTATTAGGGTGTTAGGTTGTACCCTAATATTTTCCAGTGTATTAAGAAATGTGGAGTGGGAATCCTGGGGCATGGTGGGGGGGTCTGTAGCAAGCTACCAGAGTTAGTTGCACTTGGATAATCTCGGATGCATTATGCTGAGCAACTAGCCTGGAGGTGTGGATATCCTTAATGAATATGGACACGCCTCCGCCTTTAGTGTTTTAATCCAGGTTAGGTGGCCCAAAGGTGTGGTATGAATTACAGCCTGGTAATGCAGGGGTACTCTCTGGAGCCTTGAACCAGGTCTCTGTCACTGCACAGATGTCGATGTTCTCCATTTTAAGGAGTGCCTTGAGAGAGTGCATTTTGAGGTTTAGACGTCTAGCATTGAGTAGCAATACCCTCAGATTCTTCTTGCCTGTACCTGTTAGGGTGGTGAATTTGTCATTTGAACCTTGCCTAAAAAAGGCACTATATAGGGGTGGCTAGAGCCTTAGCCAGTATACGGAATCCCAGGGGCGACAGGTGCAGGCCATCTCTGGCAAAGCATCGTGGCTTGTCAATCATGTCATCCCAGGCAGACAGATACTGGATCCCCTTAGAATGACACCAGAAGCTTAGCCAATTGTTGAAGTCAATCATTTTGTCCTTGTACTGTGGTATCATTCTGAGTGATGTCAGGATGCTACTCAGGGCTAGGGTCATATCTGCATGGGCTACAAGATCGGACAGCTCCTCCATGTCCCTTTTCATGTAGTCCAAGGAGGTACGTCTCAGGTCATTCACACCAACATGGACAATGACAGAGTCATATTTGTACTTGTTGTGGAGTGACCTGAGTGCATGCCTTATGTGGCGGATCCTGGCACCCAACAGGCAGCTGAAAGTAACTTTCTCCTTAGTCTTACTTAATTTAATGACCCTACAGTCTGATCTACTTCCCTGAGTTAGATAGTTACAAATTTGCTTAAGCTATCTTTTACATATGTGCAATCCATCTGTTGAGTCTGTAGCACTCCTCAAAGAACTCCTTATCCTCTAGTCATTGTCCATTGTGCACATGGGTGGTACATCCTTATAAAAGCCCGCTTCTTCAAGATTAGCAAACAAATATTGATTTTTACCATGTCTTATTTAAGAACCACTCTCAATTATCAAGTGAGATTATTTCAGAAACAAGTTAGAGCTGGATGTGCCTATTTACCAAACAAATTCAGGTGAATAAATAAGTCAGGAAATATTTACAGTACAAGTGAACAATATACTTCTAGTGAATTGCTTACCCACATTTTTTTGATTTCCTTGTCCTAACAGTCAAGTACCCATTAAATACTCTGCTGACCTATTTATTTTGTAGGCCTGACAGCCGTATAGCCCATTCATTCCATTAGGGGTGTAGAAAGAACATATCAGCAGTGGTGTCATTATCCACATTGGAGATAGGTGTCCTATGCTTAATGGCCTATTGTTCCTTGTATGGTACTGTAGATGTGCAAGAGGTGAGCATGCAGTGATCCAGCATGCTTGTTTCATCTTCTTTCACAAGTGACTCACTCTTCAAAGACCTCCTTCAAGACATGATCTCCACTTGTTCACCAGTCTGCACTGGTATTCTAATACAGAATATGCACCCTAGACATGCATGCCAACCCCTGTCAGGAGAAAGCAGGTATGACCTTATCATGCCTGTGACTCTAACAACAGCTCTTTTAATGTCTTACCCACTATTCAGGCATGGGTCACCTGAGTAGTAGCCCAGGCTTTATCACTCTATGCCTTTGAGGTGATATAGGGAAAAGGCAAAGACTATACAGTAGTTCCTTATCAGGCACTTTGATTCATTTTCCAGTGCTGAAAATACAGTTTAGCATGAAATTATTAAGCAGTCATGAGATACTTCTGCTTGCTGAGGCATTAATCGAAAGTTCCATTTACATGTTCTGGAAGTTGGTCAAGTGGATGTTAAATCTCATTATGTAAACTGACCTCTTGCTATAAGTAAGCATTGTTAACATTTCTTTTATGTGAGGAGAAACAACACTGAAAAGACAAAATTTGGTCAACAGTAGTAAAATCTTCAGTGTCCCTTTCAACCATAAGCTGGTCAAGAGGTCATTTCCAGGGTTTTATAATACCTCTATACCAATTTATTTCACTTATTTTGTTGCTACTATTCCGGTTTTCTGTTAGGACTTTGAAATAAATAATGTAAAAGGGAAACCCAGCTATCAAACTTAACCACAATGCCTGGATTCTTCTCTGATATAAAGACACTCAGACTTGGATAGCCCTTGCACTCAGTTTTCTACTTTTACTGTACAGGAGGATGCTTGAAGTGACTTTAATGTGTTAGTCACAGGAAGCCTCACTTGTCACTGCTACCCATGCCAATATCTTTCATACTCCTAATTCTTTACTTGAATGCCTGTTTCATTCCCCACCTGTTTTGTTTCTTAAAGAAAACTCATTTCTCTATAACAACACAAAGTATAGCAAAAGTAGTTCTTAGCTACTTCATATTTCGTAGACAATATATCAGAAATTCAAAGCAACAGACGTTCACGTTTAACCAATAGTACATCTGTTGGGTGCTTCACTGCTGTTCAATAAATTATACATTTTGTATAATGGTCAAAGTCAGCAACCTCAACCTGACTCCATCTACCAAAGCAAACACTGAGACCTGTAACACCTGATACTTCATAGTACCTCTGTACAAATAAAATATTATAACTCAAAGAATTATCGCTTTTACTTAGATACCACTTTCTTTAGAACTCTACACCTGTTGGCAAATATCCCTCTTTGAACAAGTAATCCATAAATCAGGGGATATTCCTGACATGGCTAGTACTTTCACAAGTTCTTATATAAACAATCATGCACTCTCCTTATAACAATCCATTCTGCATGCCTCATCTTTTCCATAAGCCCTTGAACTCCAATCTCCATTCAACCTTTACATTAGTCAATAACTCCACAGACCCTTTTTAAGCAACCTGTGAAAGGATTAAAAATTGCACCAGTGGTTTTTGGTAACAAAGAGAAGATCCTAAAGCCTGGCTGTTTTACTCAGACCCAAAATCACAATAATCAATTACTTTTGATTCATGGAGAAAACTTGCCCTTTTTTTCTCACTCAGTCAACAGTAACACATTTTCTCTAACACGAGACTCCAAACTAAAATCAGTGAGAGCTGCTGTGCTAGCAGACAGTTATATAAAACCTTTATATCTTCTTAATTAAAAGAAGTAAACTCTCTACAAATGCACACATACATCAGGTTACTTGCGTAGCTCAAACAAAACAGTCATACACCACATGCAAGTTTGTATTTTACACAGAATAGCTGGTTTAGGTGGCACGCTGCCTAGTTCCCCAGACTTGAGTCACTTCAACCCTAAGTTCAGAATATTATAAATAAATACATAATATATTCCTGAAGTTCATGAACTAAAAAAACAGTCTTGCATTTCTTCAGTAACTGGAGCAGACAGATTATTCATTTATTAAAGAAGCCATGCCATCATACTTTGCTTCTTGGGTGACCCTCAGTATGGCACTCTAGCCCAACTGGCAAATGCCAACCTCACTCCCTTGGCAACTACATACATCTCAGTCCCCAAATATTAAAAAAAAACATTGCACTGCTCTTTAAAAATCTTAACAGGTGGTAAGGAAGAGGAACATTTTCTTATTTTTTACAATAGAAGGTCTTTATATACAAGACCCTATATAGTTATTGGTAGTGAATCTTTGTATAGGCTTAGTTTTTGTATCTAATAAAGGATGTACCCATAAACAGGTCTAAATTTAATAGGAACATAAGAAATCTGTGAAGGACAAAACTAAATATGAGGGCTAAAATCCTGTTGCTATGCCTAAATCATAATATTTGAGAGATATGGGGAGCTGTCCACTCTGCCCCACTTTGGTTACAACTCTGCTTATACCCAGACTCATCTCCCATCTTCACTCTTCACAAGCCCTTGCAGTGCACTTCTTGAAAATTTTCACACTGGACCTAAAATCAGTTGTATTCTTTTGGAGATTTCAACAATAATGGGAAAGGAAAGGCCGATTAACAATGTACTTGCACCATTCTACATGTACCATTTCACAATAAATCACAAAATCTATAAAATCAGTCTCTGTAAACAGCAGCAGATCCTTTTTACAACCACACATTCGCATAATCACCATTGTGATTCAAGTGGACAGTTGTTTCCCATAGTTCTGAGTTACCTGAATCTAGTTTCCATAACCTCGTCCTTTAAAGAAGAAAGATCCAGCCTTTCTTCATTCATGGAAGGGCCTATATAGTGTGAATGGAATCCCAATCTCTTACTAAGTTTGACTTACTTGATTGGGAGATTCTCTACACAAAAATACATTCTATAAGCACCCACATCTTTTGCTTGGCCTCCTTATTTCAAGTATTAGCAAACGTTTCCTATTAGAGTTGGCAGATAGAGGGGTGGGGACTTCAGTGTGATTGTGGGAGGCTTTATAGGAGTTAGTTTTCAATAGAACTGTACATCTGGATAGATATCAAGGCCTCCATCTCACTTTTTCTTTCTTGGCACACTCCAGACATACAGCATATTCAAATACCCACAATTGAATAGATATTTTTTTTCTCAGAAAACTAAATGCATTATCCAGCCAGGTATAGGCAACATTAAGAATACTATGAACATACTACATTTTCCTTTTTCTGAAAGTATTTGCTCGGATTGGCCAGTCCTATATTTTTCTTGGGCAACAGAGCTTGAGGAGTGCTTTGAAATGTGAGCTTTATGATATTTGTTTTGAGGCATGATTGAGATAAATAATCTGCCTTACTATCTCTATGGGGCAGGTGAGCCCGATGATTAACACTATGACAATCAAGCATCTGCATTTTTGTTGCAGTGTTTCTTCGACACAGAGAAATGCCGTCAACTAATGGAAATGTTTGAGAGAAAAATGGCTGACTACAACCCAGAAGAATGGTCAGATTCAATTATAATTCTGTAAGTAAGCAAACAGTGAGCAGAAATAATATGAAACAAGGACATTTATGTTAAGAAACTGAACCTGCAGGGGTACAATATGGGATAATATGATTTCAGTGATTTACTGGTGCAGAAGGTCATTCTCTGCTCACCATTCATCATTCTATGAAATTTCCTCTGTGACAAATCAGAAGAAAGTGCCATTGCTTACCTTTATTACTGGGATCACTACACCAGTTATGTATGAAAATTAATCTTTCTTCAGGCTTACATATGCAGGATAGTTCATGCAAATTGTAGGTATTGTAAAATAATAACTTTAAGGACAATTTTATTTTAACTGTTAGTATTAACACTGTGCAATTATAACACAGGATAAGCACTATGATTGCTTTGAGAGAGAGTTTTTCCTCCACTTATCCACTGGAAAGATATAAATGGAGTGGGTCTGCCTGTAATACCAGTGACCCTGTTTTAAAGTGTAATTCAGCCACTGAGGGAAAACTATGGGGTAAAAGATAAACTGGAAAATATCAACGTGTGTGTGTGTGTGTGTGTGTGTGTGTGTGTGTGTGTGTGTGTGTGTGTGTGTGTGTGTGTGTGTGTGTGTGTGTGTGTGTGTGTGTGTGTGTGTGTGTGTGTGTGGCTGTGTGTATAAGTACAAGCTTGCATGTGTTTTTGTCTGTGTGTTACTGCTTGTGTTGAGGCCGGTGGTGGGATTTTAGAGGCATGTACTGACAACCTTTGATGTCTAACTCAGAAGTTATATGTATTAAATTCAGAACTGAGACAGATAATGCATTATAATCAATCCACTCCGCACAGCAAGATGAATGAAGCACACAGAGCGTAGCCTTTCTTCTACATAAATAGTGAGCATCATGAGAAATCTGGGGGCCTCATGATACTGAAGTCAGCAAGAAGAACCTCAAACAAAATAATAAATAATTGAATAAGATAATGAATGAATGAATGAATGAATGAATGAATGAATAAAGACTAGTGGTTTCCTGTAGGTTACAGGAAATCACTGCATTACACAACAATTCCTTGCCCTAATTCCTTCAGTACTCATTTACTTAGAGTTACAGGTATCCATGCACACTTTCTTGAAAGTATTATTTACTACTGACTTTAAATTTTCTTGATAAGTCAGTATTATATAAAAGACACACAGTTTCAGTTGGTTGCTGTACTAACACATACCTGTCAACTGTACCTGTTTTGGAGGAATATACTTATTTTCAGTCTTGTTTTATCCCTTCACATGATGTACCTGCTTTAGGAGAGACATTGCTGTCTATAGGCTTGATTTACATCTTCACAATTTTCTAAATCCCTTCATCATACAAAATGTTGAAACTTTTTAAAAGAGGAATATTTAAGGAGGGGCAAATGGCAATCAGAAATCAATGCCATTTCTGTATTTGTGATCTTCTTCTAATTAATTTCATCCTCAACTCAGACAGAAGATTTTTTTTTTTTTACTATGGTCCTTAACGTAAATGAGATGGACACCAGATCAAGAAACTATTCTGGGCTCTAGATAATGTAACTATGGTTTACTTGTTTAGTACATAGGAAACCAGACTACATGACTAACATGTTGGTGGCAATACCATTCAGTAAAGTCTACAGATCTCATACAAATATTTGATAAAATGCTTATATTTTGTAAACTTATGTTTCTGAGTGGTATCCCACAATATTTCTGTAAGTGAGAATAGTTATGTGCTAATTGGTATTCAATTTTATGATGAATAGGTATCCAGATTATTATTATTATTATAATTATTATTATTACAGGATACATCTACATTTCAAGAGCCTTTGTACCTATTTCAGTGTCTGCAGGATGAGAGATGTGTTAACAAGTTTCATTAAAATTCTACTGTGCTGCAAATATTCAGATAATTTTGATTTTTTAGCAAGTCATTAAATCAACAAGTCTGGCACAGGAATTCATAAAGTATATATCACAATCTGTATGGCTCATGCCAGAAAGGCCGTTCCAGTATGATGCACCCATCTGCAGTTCTGAAATATGCTAGGCAAGATGAGGTTAGTGCACATTTATTGGCTGATTTGCATGTTTCTTGAATAAGTTATTACGGTGACATGCAGATTATGTCTGATCTCATGGAAGTAATCGGTTGCTCATATAGGCATTGGAATCCCCCCTCCAGTCACTCTCTCACACAGACATATACAAACACACATGCACACACACACAGATATACACAAATACATGCACTCACACACACATACACTCACACACACCACAGTCCCTGTGCCTATTTTTACCCTCCTGTGATTCATCCACCCCCATAATATGTTGGTTCAATTACACGCATATCTTTTAGGTCCTGGTGGTCTAGTTTGCCCACCTATGACTGATTTCCATTACAATGTCGGTGCCTTTACAGAACTTTAAATATTTGTCCCTGATGGTGTACTGTTCTTCCACAATCACCCTTATGAAGTCTGTGTCATTATGGCACTTTCCTTTATACCTGGTGTCCAGTGGTTCCCACACCCCCTGATCCCCATACTACCATTGGCTTCATTATGGCACTTTGGAGTGTGTCCATGGCCAGGTGCACATTGCAGTACCTTCATGATTGTGGGTATGTATCCTTTCACCTAATGGATATATATAAACTACACTCTGACACAATGTATAAAAGAACTGAAACAAAAAAAGTTTAATTCATATCTTTATTTTTTTTACCACAGGGAGGTATCTCTTCTCTTGCATGTGAGTGTCCTTCACTAAGCACCTCTGCCACAACATAACTATTTTTTACTCTAAAACTGTGCAACTTCAAATACAGAGCAAAATACATTTTAAGATGTATTTTTTCAGTGTCTCTTTATTCAAAGTGTAGCATTCTTGGGAGTGAGAATACATAAGTCCAGAATGTATGTGGGCATAGCCCCATATACTCATATGTAGGGGTGTCTTTCTCCAAACGTGACTTTATGTATTTATTTATAAATTGCAAAATGCATGTTTTTTTTTACTTTGCTTTTGGGAATCTTCACATAATCTAATGCATTCAATAATGCAGTTATTCCAGTTTATTCCCGTAGAAGTAACACAGAGTAATATAAGGAAAATAATACCTAATACACATGTGTTTTGCTAGAATAAGATTGCTAAAATGCATTTAATGAAATTTTAATGCACTTTGTGAGGGGAGAACTGAGCAGTTTTCAGTGCATCCATTTTTCCTATGGCAGCTGTGTGGGCCTGCAATGGACTATAGCATGACATTTAACACATCCACCTTTTATTGCCAAAATGAGTGATGGTTGATTAATGCATTTGGATGAATAGTGCACTTGCAAAGCAACACACACCAACAAACCTTGAATAAAGCATCAGCTCTTAGACAGCATAGATCACTGCAGAAAAAATCTGAATATATTGAATTCAAGTCAAAATTTGGTAAGTTATGCCATATCATTTGAAGGCATGGCATAAAGCTTTATCACAACTACTCCGCATGAAATGTTTATATGTGCTAAAGAGTGAAGTGAAAACCTTATGAAACGTCCTGAACATTTAAGTATAAATAAATAAATACATAATTGTTAATACACTGTACTTTACTATCTAGTAAACACTCTGGTATCAAAGGAAAAAACATACCATGACTGGGCATGCAGTTTTCCTCACACTATTCGTGTTGATAACAAATGTCTTATCAGAACAGAAAATAACTACTTTTAGGGGTGGTGACATAGAGTAGCACTTAGAATTACTGTCTTGCAGTGAGTGGTTTTCAGTTTAGTCCCTGGCAGGCGTGCCTTCACATGAAATATTCCTGTCTTTCTTGTATCTAAATGGAGTTAAGCCATGGTT
This sequence comes from Protopterus annectens, assembly GCF_019279795.1. Classification (NCBI taxonomy): domain Eukaryota; kingdom Metazoa; phylum Chordata; order Ceratodontiformes; family Protopteridae; genus Protopterus; species Protopterus annectens. The sequence continues at coordinate 799,995,325 of NC_056732.1, read as the reverse complement.
ACGGGTTTCTTCATACACCCCAGATACATGACAGTACATGAACTACCCAGTGTGTGTGTGTGTGTGTGTGTCTGTGTGTGTGTGTGTGTGTGTGTGTGTGTGTGTGTGTGTGTGTGTGTGTGTGAGTGTGATTGTGCATGTGTGTGTGTGTGTGTGTGTGTGTGTGTGTGTGTGTGTGTGTGTGTGTGTGTGTGTGTTTATCTTGCTATGGACTGGCTTCCCATCCAGAACTGATACTCTGCTTTATTTTTGCTGACAGCTGACCTACATGGACAGACTCAAGAAACTTCAGCTGTTCTCAGTCTCTTATCATCTGCTTAGAGGTGATCTCTGCTTGACTTACAAAGCCATGTTTGACCCAGCCCTACTTGAAATGCTACACCTAAAGAAATCCCAATCCCCCCGCACCACACAGTCCTTGATCACAACCTCATTACCACAATTAACAGAACATGCTGGAGGGACAGGTTCATCTCCCAAAGACTGCCCATACTCTGGAATAAGCTTCTCATTCATGTCAAACAGAGCACCTCACTGGCCCTCTTCAAGAAAAATCTTGATGAATGGATGGGTAACAGAAAGCTCACTCTAGGGATCATTCCAGTTGCCCTATTGCATAGGGGTACTGTGAACTAACATCAGGTGGCACAGTGCCCGGGCAATTTTTTTGGGCTAGGCTTGTAAAGGCTCCAGGGCCATTAGCCTAGTACACACCTATGAACTTATGAGCCTATGATAAATAACTATCTAATGTTGTTGTAGAGAAGTCATGTGTTAAAATCAGACATTAAAATATATGTTTTCTTTATAATACCAATTACAAGGCTGCAGCTATAGCAGGGCCCCCCTCTCCTCATCTTAGCTTCATGAACTACAGTATCAATTCCAGCCAAAGCACCCCCCCCCCCCGTTACCTTTTGTGAGTGTAATGGTACTGCTGTTTGAATGTTGCACTTCCCTTTCTTCCTTGCTTAAATTAAAACACTTTTGGTGTCATTCTGCATTTTTATATTATGTGTTTGAACGTATACAGTTAAACACAGTTTCCACAATCTGCTGTAAGAATAATGGCAATAGTAGTCCTTCTAATGATGACAAGCTGAGGGTAAGGCCTAGCACTTTCATTCCTCCTATACTTAATATAATAAATGCATTTAAAGAAGGTATGTGAAAGTAAGATCTGGTCTACATTGTTAAAGCCATGCAAAAGAAAGAAAGAAAGGTATTAGATATGTTAAAATATGGCATGTTTTAAAACAAACTGATTTAGAATATGTTAACACAGGTATGGTCAGCTAGAATTTTTTTTTTTAATATGATCTTATGAGCAAGGTTTATTAGACAAATTAAGGATTTCTTGACTTAACGTTTCTGAGAATTAGAGCTATTTTTTGCATCCCCAGACCCCAAAAGATTTGAATAACCCCCTGTAATGTCCATTAGTGTCAACAACAGCAGCAACAAAGACTGAAACTATGGCCATTTATGTTGGGCATAGGTTAATATCCTTAGTGAAATAATCTTTTTTTCTGCAGTTTGTTTACAAACATTTAGAAAATATACATGGCAATTTGACTGATGATTCTTTAGTTACAACCAATATTTCCAGTCTGTGTACAATGATTACTATAGATACAGGAGTATTATGATTCAAACAATATCTCACAGAATTCAGTGATTATACCTCAAGATAAGTGCATTTTCATCAGCTCTTCTCTAGAACTGATTTTGAAGCACAATTCGTTTTATTTAAAAATAATTATTACCAACAGATGCAAGGCTTGTCAAAGGGGTGGCAATGACCAGCAGTTATGCCAATATTGTTTTAGGTTATTGGGAAGAATTATATTTGTATGACAGTAGTTTTTTATATTCTTTGTAAAAAAATACTTAAGATTTTTTGATGACGTTCTTTATGTGTGGTCAGGTGAAGAAAATCTTTTGTATGAGTTTCAGAAATAACTTAATTCCACTATATTATTTTTAAAGTTTACTTTTACTTCCAATAAGTATAGTTTTATCAATCTATTTATTTATGTATTTTTCATTATATCTTAAGTTATAGAAATATCTAGAGAATTAAAGGATTTTTACCAATAACAAGGAAGGAGGTAGTAAGTAACAATTGTTTAATAGCATGCATCCCTTTTATCAAAAGGAATGCTTAGCTAAGGATAGTTGATAAGTAAGAGCTGGATGCGTAGAGCTCAGAATGACTTTGAGACTGAATTATTATCCTTGAATATGAAATTTATGGAGAGGGGTTATCTTGCACAATTAACTACTAAGATAAGTAATGAGATTCTGGAACGGAGGAAATTTCATTATAGACCCATTAAAGGTGGGGGGAGACAGATAAGGAGATGATAAAGATGGATAAAGACATATCATGGGAATGGTCCTAAGTTACTCTTTGAATATAACAGAAAATAAGAATATTATTAGCAATATTTGGCATATTTTGGGGAGGGGGGGTCTCCTAGTTAAGCAACTAGTAGGTGAAGCTCTAATTCCTATAAATAAAATAAGCAGAAGTTAAAGGATGATTTTGAAAGGAAAAGAGGTACCATTAGACCTAGTGATATGAGCATTAGGGGACCATATGCATGCATTTGGTGTAATCACTGTAAATTTGAAGTAAATTTCCCCTCCTTTTATTTTACCAATATAAAAGGAAGCTTTGCACTACAGATAATGTTGTGCATGTTGTTGTATGATTGACAAGCCAATCATTTTATATTGGGGAGATACTAGGAAGTTAAATATTAGGATTTATGAGTACTGATATGCAATAAAGAAAACTGTGATTAATAAATTAAAATATTGGTCAATAAAGTTATGTCTGTGGAAGTTTAATAAATGTTGTCAAATGTCATATGTTGTAATGTGTGTTTATTGAAGGGGACTGGGGCGAATCTCCTGTACTAATCTAGCAAAAATGTTAGGAAAACTTAAATGTTACCTCAAATGAAAACTTCAATCAGACCTGGTCAAAGTCTTTTTTTTTCTCCAGCAATGTAGGCTAGGTAATAGCTAAGTCCAGAGATTTCTTTCAGTGTTCTAAATCGATAATGAAGATTTTAAACAGATTATCAAACATAGAATGCCCTGGCACAGTCTTTTCTGATCTAAATGGATCAAATATGGAAGAAATCTGGTGTTTCTTTTTGTCATAAAAATACAGTCATGGTTTAATATTTATATTTGTAACTATGAGCCAGCTTGTGTAGGTTTTTTCCCATTTTTGATTTAGTGAGATAATGTCCCATTTCTAAAACAGAGCTTTGTCCAACAGCCAGAATGTGTTTTGCTGTGTTGTTATAGTTGACCAGAAATTTCTCATTATTCAGTTAAAAAAAACTCCAAAGATAAGTGATCTGGCCTCAGTGTTTCCTCCCACTTGATATTTCAAGATTTACTGAACATCCACCCTAGTAATTTCAACTAGTAAAACATTTGTCTGCTCCAGAGATACCTTTGTAAGTTCTAACAGATTTAAGCATTTCATCAAGATCTGTGCAGTTAATTCTTCATTTACATCTTCTTCATATAAACAGACATAAATTTGGTAAAACAGTCAAGTGTGTCTTCAGGATCCATAAGTATTTTATCAGCTCCATTGCCCTTTATTTCATAAACCATCATCACAGATGCCTTTTGACAGAGTAACAGAGCCAAGTGCTTTTGATTGCCTGGAGTAAATTTAAAATGAATGAGTTTCAGGGTTGTTTTTACAGACTGATATTGACAGAGTGATGACACTCTAAAGAAATGCAAAAATAGAGAAAAAAATTCTTACTGATATCACTTTTATTTATTTATTTTAATTTTATTTTACATTTGTTTACCGGGATTGTCCAACTGAGCTGAAGAGCCCTTTTTCAGTGGAGACCCAGGGAGAAAAGCTCCAACATATTATACAATTTTCATTATAAATTAGTATTAAACAGCAATGTTACAGGATTATTACAAGGCATTAAGTAGCAATACAATGTTATACAGTGTCAATAATCAGGAGTATAGCATAACTATTTCAAGATGTATAAAAAGAAATATGTCATTAAGATGAGTATAGTTTTTGGGGTAAGTGGTTACAAAAACTCAGTTTTATCATAATATAATTGCATGAAGGCAAGACAATTACAATTGAATGTTTCTCTGAGGCAATTTGCTTAATAGATTTTAGAAGACAGTCGAAAGAGTAGTCAAGGAAGATTAGAGAGTAGAGTGAGTTAGGGGCAAAAAGTAGATTAAGGCATGAGACTTTAAGTTATGAGGTACTATTAGCAAACCTCAGAAGATTTTTTTTTTTCCTGAAGGGAGCAAACTTCCTACAACTCACAATGTGTGAAAGATGCCACCAGCACACACGTATATACCAACTCTGAGGTCACACAGCAGATAAGGAAAAAATCCAGTGTCACTGAAAGAACTTTAATTGAACTTCTTTTGGAATTTCAGCATTCACTTACAGTGTCACTCCAATGATTTGGACCCCTTTTTTACCTAGTTTATTTTATAATTCATTACTTAAGTAATTTTATATCTATGTTCCAATATTTTCTGCTGTACATCTGGACATCACCCAACCATATGTGTTTTGAGCCATGAGCCATGAATAGCCCATTTTTATATCTAGATTATTTGCCCTTAAGATTTCTCAGTTGGGGGCGTGGCCAAGGATGAACACAGGATAGCAGCAGATTTCTTCAGCTCCACCAATTTCATTACATTGACAGGAATTAATTACTTAAAAAATTAATTCTTGAAGTAATTTTCTTTCTAAATATGTTTGTTTTATATAGTTCTTGAACTATATCTAAAAAAGAAAGGAAATCTTAATAATATTCCTGTCAGAAATTACTTTGGAAATTTTCCTGTCAGTTTATCAGTCTGAAATGAGTTCCAGTAAGACAAATTCTCAAGACTCCAGCATCAAGAAAGAACTTCAGTCTCTGATAATTATAGTCCAGCAACTTACTGCTAAGATGGATAAAATGGATACTAAAATAGACACTTTCATAGAAAAAACTACAAAACAAATAGACTTGTTACATATGGACCTGCAACAACAGAAGATCCAGATGACAGGCATAGAAGAAGCTGTGAATGACATGGAAAATAAAATACAAGAACAGGAAATCAACATTGAGTTTCTGCTGAAACAAAATACACATTTACAAACAAAGCTGGATGACCTGGAAAATAGATCTAGGCGCAATAACATTAGGATTTTTGGACTGCCAGAAAATATTGAAGGTAACAATATTACTTCTTTTTAACAACATGGCTCCCTAAAACTTTAGATTTACCAGAAGCATTCTCTTTGGTATCGAAAGAGCACATAGATCTATAGCTAATACTAACTCTAACAAAAACTATCCTAGATCAGTTATAGTTAGATTTCTATCATCTTTTGATAAAGAGATGGTTCTTAAATCTGCTTGGGCTAAAGCTCCTGTTAAGTTTAATGAGACAACTGTGCGTTTTGACAATGACTATTCTTCCATGGTAATTGCTAAAAGAAAAGTTTTTCTGCCACTAATAAGGGAGCTTAAAAAAGCACAGTTTAAAACATACCTTCTGTTTCCTGCCAAGCTTAAAATCTTCCTTCCTGATGGTCCTAAGGTCTTCGATGATTTAGACTCTGCTTTACTGTTTGTCAAAGAAAAAGGATTTTGGATAAAATAGAAGAAATGGAATGGGCTAGTTCTTCATTAAAGAGATTGGCAACTGAAGCTTCCTGGAAGACTTCAGAGAAGAAGAAGAGACTAAAAAACAAATGATTTGTTATATGTTTTTTTTTCTCTCTCATCATTTTAGTTCATTATTAATCTTTTTGAATATAGTTCCTGCATTTCCAGAAAGCCACAAATATTTTGGAAAAGATTTAATCAAAGTTATTCTCTATGTGCAAAGAAATGTTTTGTTTCATAACCAGTCAAAATGCCTGAGGATTTAATGGCAGGCTGTGACTCGATTTGTTTTTCTTTCTGAAAAAAGTAAGGTTAGTAATTTGATACTTTTTTTATCTTTACCTTTTTTTTCCTTCTTCTTTTATTATTTTCTTTGTTTAAACAATGCCATTCTATTTAGATTATGTAGTGGGTAAAGGGTGGGGGAGGGCAGGGAGAACAGTAATGAAAATATCATTAATAGAATAATAACATATTTATTTCTTGTAAAAGTTTATAAGTTCTTCAAATGCTATTTCTAATTATACTTTCTTGATTATACTGCTTATGCTTGTTTGTAAATAATCTGTCATGCTTTAACTAATAATAATCAGAACTAAATAAGAGTAAATAATATGTTTTATTTTAACTCTATTAATATAAACAGTAAGTAATATTCCATTGTATATACTTCTTACAGCTTTCTCTTACATTTTTTTATTTCTGCCTCACTCCCTTTTATTTTCTACTCTCTTTTCTTTTCTTTATTAATATATAGAAATGCTTTAGACTGTGTGGGCACAGTGAATAATAGGATTTGTATGAAAATTGAGTTGGGAGAAGAATGCTGAGTTTTATTGCTTGTTGGTAATTTTGAGTTTAATTTCACTTGCATAGAGGCTGTGATGATCTGTGGAATACATTGTGGAGGTTCTGTCATGTTTAGATGCATTTACACTGCTAAATGAATGTCTGTCACTAGTTTTTAATAAGTTTCCCGCCAAAATGTTAAGAGAGACAATCTGGTATGTGGGCTGTCTTATGCACAATGTCCTTGAGTTACCTCAGAATCTTCAAATCACAGAATTCTCACAGAGAAACTGAAAGCAGTTAGTATAAACATTGACAAGGTTATCACACTGACACACCACAGATTCAGGAAAAATACTCTGTTCATAAAATATGTCAGTTATAATGAGTTTAAATGATGTAGTTTCTTGTAGTAAGTAAATGTCTTATTTTAGAAGGCATAAAAAATGAAACATTTATTTAAATGTTTTTGAAAATCTACTTACCAGCAGCATAATAATCTGTGTTAAAAATTTGTGTTCCAAACATATACTTTACTATAACTCATTTAATTCATCTGATTGACAAACATAAATAATCTTATAACTCTATTCTGGAAGAAATGTCATGTGATATATTTTAAAGCAGTAGGTTAGCATGATTGTAAAATCTGGTTACCAATATGTGTTTGCTGTGCATTATTTTGTATAAAGCAGACAGATTTATTCTAGGGACAGCAAGTAGGATAGTGCTCTACTAACACACAACTCAGTGAGATCAGATATATATATATGTGTGTGTGTGTGTGTGTGTGTGTGTGTGTGTGTGTATGTGTGTGTGTGTGTGTGAGTGTGATGGCTTTTTTTTTCTGAGAATCTGCATAACTATCCAATATGATTTATAATAATTTCTATGAATACAATATTTTACTCTATTGACAAAATGAATGTTTGCCACAAGTTTTAATAAGTTTCCCACCAAAATGTTAAGGGAGACAATCTGGGATGTGGGCTGTCTCATGCATAGTGTCCATGAGTTTCCTCAGAAGCTTCACTCACAGAATTTTCACAGAGAAACTGAAAGCAGTTAGTATAAACATTGACAAGGTTATCACACTGACACACCACAGATTCAGGAAAAATACTCTATTCATAAAATATGTCAGTTATGATGAGTTTGGATGATGTAGTTTCTTGTAGCAAGTAAATATCTTATTTTAGAAGGCATAGAAAATGAAACATTTATTTAAATGTTTTTGAAAATCTACTTAACAGTAGCATAATAATCTATGTTAAAAACTTGTGTCCCAAACATACTTTACTATAACTCATTTAATTCATCTGATTGGCAAGCATAAATAATCTTATAACTCTATTCTGGAAGAAATGTCATGTGATATATTTTAAAGCAGTAGGTTAGCATGATTGTAAAATCTGGTTACTAATATGTGTTTGCTGTGCATTATTTTGTATAAAGCAGACAGATTTATTCTAGGGATAGCAAGTAGGATAGTGCTCTACTAACACACAACTCAGTGAGATCAGATATATATATATATATATATGTGTGTGTGTGTGTGTGTGTGTGTGTGTGTGTGTGTGTGTATCTATGTATATATGTGTATGTGTATATGTATGTGTGTGTGTGTGTATGTGTGTATATGTGTGTGTGTATATGTATGTGTGTGTGTCTGTGTTTATGTGTGTGATGGCTTTTTTTTTTTTTTTTTTTAGGTAATAACGCAGGTGTTTCTGAGAATCTGCATAACTATGCAATATGATTTATAATAATTTTTATGAATACAATATTTTACTCTATTGACAATAATGAGTTTAAGTAAATGCTCATATACAAACAATTCAAGAATTTTTTGGAAGCTGTTGATAGAATTCACATGACAGAAAAAAGATGCATCTTAATGCATGTAATGTCTGAATCATATTAGCCAAAGTTTTTGATTTAAATGAATGTTAGAACATAATTTTCTCTCCTATGCTCCACCTCAAAAAATCCAAATCCACCAAAACCACTAGAGCAAGCGACTTAAACCTTAGCACGGATATAAATAGGACGTGCTGGAGGGATAGATTTATCACTCAGAGACTCCCTATGCTGTGGAATAAAATCCCGGTCCATGTGAGGCAGAGCACCTCGCTGACTCTGTTCAAGAGAAATCTAGACCTGTGGATGGGAGATCGTAGGTTTACCCCGGGAATCATCTCTGGGTCACTGCTGGACAGAGGCACAACAAACTAATGGGCACAGTATTTTTTCATATAAGGGGTGGCGTAAGCCACAATAATTTGGGCTAGGCTTATAAATGCCTTAGGGAAGATAGCCTACTATAAACCTATGAACCTATGAACCTATGAACATTAAGATTATTTGAATGCTATTAGAATTCAAGTGTTATATATTACATAGATCTATATAATAGTATGAACAGTTTAAAAAAAAAAAAAAAAAAAAAAGTTTATTTTAGTTTATATGATGCTGTTTTACCAAATGTGTAGTTTTGTCTTGATAGATAATTGAATTGAAAACTGTTAACCTCAGTTAAATATAACTAGTATTAAATTGATAAGGTGGTAGCTGAGGTACTGCTGCTTAGGGTAGGGGGTTAACTTGAGTAGTAAATACTGCTCTAAGTTGGAGTTTTCAACTCCAAGCGGGATGCAAGGTTTAATCCTTACATTATTTTCATTTGTTCATTGTTATATGTATATAGTTTTGACATCCACAATATATTTTGTACACTCATTGTCACTACAAACAAAATTGAATCCTATACAAAATCCCATAAGAGATTTAATAAATACAGCTATATTTAAAGGTACACCTAAAAGAGGAGATGTAACATTATTTATCTTGTTATTTGTTATTTCGATCATAAGATTCTTGAGTTTTAAAATGCCAAATGACATCTTTAAAAGGAATTTCTTTAAACATTAATGGATTGAATAATCCGTGTAAAAGGGCAAGCCTAATAAGATACATTAATCTACACAAGGCCAATCTAGTCTTCCTGCAAGAAACCCATCTCTTGAAAAAGATAGTGATAAACTAGCCACTAATAAGTATGCAGTATTGGTTAGTTCAGAGCACACTCAGAAGAAAAGAGGAGTGGCTATTTTATGGAATAAAAGTATGTCCATTCCTAAAACCATTAAGTCTTATCAGGATGACAAAGGAATGTTTTGTATGGTTACAATACAAATTAATGGGAAGACTTACACTTTAATTAATGTATACTGGATACCTGGAATTGGTATTAATACAGTGAAACATCATATTGATAAGATCATATCATTCTCTATAGGGGATATTATTTTAGCTGGTGATTTTAATTGTATACTACATGAAAGTGATACTACCACTATAAAGAAAAGAAGAATTACATCTAATGCAAAACATTTAAATGATTTTGCTAATTCTTATCATTTGAATGATATTAATAATCAGATAGAGTCAAAATCATTACCATACACCTTTCTTCTAACAGATACAAAACTTATTCAAAAATAGATAGGGTCTTTATTTCTAACCAGATGGTAACAGATTTAATTAATTCCAAAATCATTGCATGTCCTATATCTGATCATAACTCAATTGTTTTTGAATTCATGATAAAAAATACTCATAATGTTCAGATCAAAAGGATACCAGCATACTTAACTCAGCTAAAAGACTATAAAGAATATATACTTTCAGAAGTACAACATTTTCTAGACATAAATAATACTCCTGAAGTCTCCATTGTCTATGTTTGGGATGCCTTAAAATCATATCTATATGGACAAAGTATCAGATGGTATAATAACAAAAGAAAATCTTGGGATAAGGAATTGTTAGACATTCAAAGTAAACTAGACTCTTATAAACATAATAATAAAGAAAATATTATGGACAAGAAAGTTATTGAAGAAATAAACAAACTAAATGAGAAATACAAAGAAATTTTAACTCATAAAGTTAAAATAACTTTAGAGAAATACAAGTTTTTGTCTTATTCAATAAGCCCCAAATACTTACATAGACTTAAAAATAAAACAAAAAGATTGAATAAACAAAACCATATCAAAGAAATCTTTTCTCTAAGGAAAAGAAGAATGTTTCTAGTATACCAGAAATACTGGATGAATTTAGAAATCACTTTCACAAGATTAACCATAACAACATTAACATGGAACCTAAAGATAAAATAAAGGAGTTTATAACCACAAACATGAATAAAAAGCTTAATAAACAACAGATTAAACTATTGGACAAGAGTATTTCATATACAGAAGTTATTACACAAATAAATAAGCTTAAATCAAACAAAGCACCGGGTAATGATGGTATTATACCAGAGATATATAAAATCCTTTCTAAAACTTCATATTCATTAATACATAAGGTTTTTATTCTGGCCCAAACTGAGCTAATAACCCCCCCATCTTGGCAATATACATTTATTTCACCAATTTTAAAACCTAATAAAGATCCAACTAGATGTTCTTCATATCGACCCATCTCATTACTTAATGTTGATTATAAAATGTTTATGAGTATTTTTGCTGATAGATTGAAGACAATTATCCCGGCATTATAGACATAGATCAGACGGGCTTCATTGTAAATAGAAATACTTTTGATAATATAAGAAGAACTTTAACATTAATTGATTTTGCAAATAGGAAAAAGAAAGATTTAACACTTATTAGTCTTGATATAGGTTCAGCATTTGATTCAGTAAGTTGGGACTATCTGTTTACCTTACTGAAGTGCACAAATTTCTCTGATGCATTTGTAAATTTAATTGAGCATTTATACAAAGGAACGCTGGCTTATATTAAGGTAGGAACATATGTTTCACAAAAATACCCATTCTTAAAGGTACAAAGCAAGGATGTCCACTTTCTCCACTATTATTCACTTTAGTAATGGAGCCTTGGGCTAATTTGATTAGAAACAGTACTGACATAGAGGGTTTTGAAATAGAAGAAAATACAACATCAAAAATTCAACTTTTTGCAGATGATGTTCTAATTACATCAGCAGGATCTAATTCTTCTATGCAGTCCTTATTTGATAAAATGATGAATTTTAAAAGTATTTCTGGTTTAATATTCAATGAAGAAAAAACTAAAATACTACCTATATATATACACGAAAAATACTCTCATTAGTGATTTTACTAAATATGTACCCAACTCAGGTCAGATAACTTATTTAGGTATAATACTATCTAAAGATATTAAATCTATTATATATAATAACTATAATACCTGTTTTCTTAATATACAAAATCTTTTTAATACCTGGAATAATATGTTTTTTACTATGGAGGAGAGACTTACAATTATTAAAATGTTAATATTCCCCAAGATTTTATACTTAATACAATCAATAATACTTTCACCTACAAAAATAACTATCAAGAAACTGAATACACTAATGTTAAATTTCTTATGGGCACCTAATAGACCTAGGATTGCATTAAAGAAACATACTAATAGCTGGTCTCAAGGGGGTATTTCTTTTCCAGACTTTAATTTATATATTATCTCTTCTATTATAAAAGTTATTATTTTATTAATAGATCGGTCATATGTCGCAAAATGGAAAGATTATTGGGAGCTAATTAGTATGCACTTCATGAAAATCTCCTTAACACATAAAAATATGATTATAAATAACTCCATGTTGTGGTTGCTAAAGGAATTTTGTACTTCACCTATTACACCTAAACATATGGTCTGTTACCCATTAAATATTATTATTAGTTATCGTAACTTTATATTCATGCACCCTAAGTATAGGGAATGGAATTTTATTGTATTCCTATAATTTATACTCAGGGTATGCTTATGTCATCTACTTCTGAAGGAGCTCATTTAGCTATAGATAATAATCTAAAGTACTGGTATCAGCTGATATCTGATAATAAAGTTAAAAATCTAGATTTCTTAAAACAAGAATTTGATCTAAGAGAAACTTGCTGGTTAGAGGTTCAGATCTTTAGACAACATCTCATTGATAGAATAGATCTAATGTCTATAACAGTTAAAGAATCTATTCCAAAACTGATTGATTACTTGATAATAAATTTACAGCATAAAGTTTCTGATAAAGGTAAACTTTCATATATACATAAAATTATCAGACAAGAAACTTTTACAATGTAGATTCATACTGGAATTATTTCACCTCTATTAATGGGGACCCACCAACTCAACAAGATAAACAATATATATTGGAATCTGCTTATAGAACTACATCTTCCATTGTCTGGAGACTTTATACATGGAAATTTTTATATAGATCTTTTTATACACCTTTGATGATGAATAAAATTAATAATAAAGATAATCTATGTAAGAAATGTAATGTAGAAATTAATGCTGACTGGGCTCATATGTTTTATGACTGTATGAAGTTGAAAGAATACTGGAAGTCAATTAATGAATTTTTGCAGGCTCTTTTTACAGATAATTTCATTATTTCTAAGTCTCTTATATTATTCAACACACCTGTACCTCAATGTGTTAAAAAGATTAAGCTTCCCTTGTTATGGTCTATACTAGCAGTGGCTAGGAAAATAATAACTAGAAATTGGATTTCAGATACACCTCCTTCGTTCAATGAATTTAAAAATGTTATGAATATAATGTGTCATATGGAAATAAGCACAATTAGAATGAGAACAACTAGAAAAACATCACATTTTATTGTATGGGATAATTTACAAAATTTGTTAAAAAAATTCTAATTTCAATAGCACAGTATTTTAGTTTAATTAATTGATCTGATTGTAGTGGATGTCTTTGTAAATACTTTAGTTGTTTTGTTGAATATTATAATAATACCTATTTTTAATTATTTGTATAAAATTGTTATGATATTTCTCTTATATGTTAAAACAATAAACTTGTTTTAAAAAAAAAAAAAAGATTTCTCAGTTAACTAATGATATAATTTTCTTAGAACTCATTTAAATGTATGTTAAATCATAATACAGAGGGCATCATCTTTACCAGTCAAACCCCACCATTTAACAAAGAATCTCCTCACTCTTTCTAAACAAAAATAGGGAAAAATCCCATTACCGAAAATAAATCAAGTCTTCAATGCTTATCAAAATGTTCCATGTTTATGCATAATTCTAACAAAATGATGAACATGGTCAGGCAGTAAAATAGGGTGGTATTTTAAACAAACTACAAGGTAAAAAGTTCCTTGGAAGCTATTAGCTTGCTGATCAAGGAATAAGAGTGAAACTTATATGAAAAACAGCAAAATACTAACATATACAGATGTAAGATTTTGTGAGGATCGACCATTCCCATCATAAATATATATCTATTAACAAATGTATGTTTTGATAGGACCTCATAATTTCTCAGACCACTATCCTCATATCACAAAGAAATAAATGTGCTCTAATATCATCCCATGTTTTAAATCATTCTTGAAAATGAATCTGTTCCCTTAACACCTGTATAATATCTGCTTAGGGAGTACCTGGGTGTACGTACAACTATGCCAGTCTAAGTTTTGATCCATTTAGCAATCCATTGAGAATGGAAGGCTTGTCCTCTTTGCCTGCAGTTTGACCAAACAGAGTAAATCGAGTACTGAGAATTCATAAACAGAAAAATGTCCCTTTCATCTTCTTTGTTTTCTGATCAGAGTAAACAAAATACCCCTCCTAATCCAAGAAATTACCTCCTGTGTCTCCTTCTGTGTATGACAAAAGGAGGAAAGAAGAATACAAAAACAAATATAACACATTACTTAGCATTTAGGTGGGTCTCCTGTAGCATTGTAAAAAGTGATTTATTTTCTTCACAGCTCCTCCACTTCAATACAACTCAGCGAATCACATTTATCTACAAATCACTCCCAATTTAACTCATTCCTCACCAACATTTTAGACTTCCTAACTATGTAATTATTAACCAACTTCTCTCCTCTTTAAGCACACCCATTTTAGCCCAGAACGTTCCTCTCAAACACAACTTATATTTTAAAAACAACACCTTCAAATTCCTTTGCACAAACACCCCCTTTTATTCTACTATGTCAAATATTTCTAATGCCATACTCCTCACTCTCTCTCTCTCTCTCTCTTTCTTCTTTTACCTCCTACTATGCTTAACTTCACTCCAAAAAGCTATATTTCCAACACCCCTACATCTACAATAGCTACGCAAACACAATCTCTTACCAGTTCTTCTGATGTATGCCCTAGCCTATATGCAACAGATATAATTTTATGCATCAAATTAAAAATCCTTCTCCTACAGATCAACAATAAACCAAACATTGTCTTAAATTATCAATACAAATTAAAAAGGATACAGCAGCCCAATACTCACATACATACTCCAACCTACTTCATTGCGGAGACATACATTCCAACCCAGGTCCCATCTCCTCCCTGCATAACCCCCTAATTCATATAAAACACTAAACTTTACAACCATTAACCTTCATAGTGTCACAAACAAAATCTCAGAATTACATGCCTGGATAGCCCACAACAAATGTGACATTATAGCAGCTACTTATACATGGTTAAAACCCTACATTAAAGAAGCTGAATTCCTATCCCCAGGCTTTGCTTATCTTAGTTTAGATAGACACCACAAAAACAGTGGAGGTGTCGCTCTATTATACCAAAATACCTTCATATTGTCCCATATACTAATACTATCCCATGTTTTTCCACAGACAAACTATTAATTTCTTTCCTAAAAATGAATAATTACAAGAGCTTCTGTATTATAGTCCTATATATCCCTCCAGGCAATAACATTCCTATACTAGAAGAAGTCTTTGGCTGGATATCAAATAACATAAAAAATGAAACAATCATTCTGTGCAATGCAAATATTAACTGGCTAGATATCTCCCACTGCCATCCTCCAGGCAATAACATTCCTATACTAGAAAAGTCTTTGGCTGGATATCAAATAACATAAAAAATGAAACAATCATTCTGTGCAATGCAAATATTAACTGGCTAGATATCTCCCACTACCATCCTACCTCCAATATTTACCTATATGGGTCTATATTGCGTTACTGAACATTTACATGTTCAAACGTCATATGGTCGACCCCATATGATTGAACATGTAAATGTTCGAATGTTTCAACAGAGATCTCCATACAGTGTGGAAATGGAAGTTTTCCATTGTCTGCACTGTAGTGTGAACTCAGAGTTGGTATATTTAAAGAGTGGGGGGTGTGGGGGTGCAGGGGGGCTTGAACCCTGCTTAACTTTTCAGGTAGATTTTTTTTTTGAATATTTGACAGTTCGACCATATGGTGTTCAAACTTTTAACTATTTGATAATCTAATATACAGACCCTACCTATATAACTTTATTCATATAATTAACAATATAACTAGACCTAACAAAAACAATGATAGTGGCTCAATCTTGGACAGGATTATGGTCTCCAATTGAAATAAAACTGCTTCCACAGAACAGTTCCCAATAGTATAAGTAACCACGTTCCTGCCTTCATTCTACGGAAAACTACCCCGACACTGAGAAAACACCAGTACAAGCAAACTAGAGACTTATCCCACAAAACTTAATGGAACTTTAGAAAGCATCTATTGGAATACATTAAAATACCTTCCCCTAGATGACGCTGTTGAGTCCTTCAGCCCAACATTTCTCAAAGTCCTAAACAACCTAACTCCTCTCCGACTAAAGAGAGTAAAAAATAATAATGCTAGTTGGCTTACTAGTCCTGCTAAGCAAGTCATGACTGCCAGGAATAGGGTTAGTACCTTCGTCAACTGCGATTCTGGGACAGTCTGGACAACCTCCAGTGACAGCTTCAATCGACAAGATCAATATTAACACTGGAATCACCTGAGCGGGTTGATACACAAGTAATATTACAAAAATATCTACTAAATGGACATAATGCAAGACAACTTTGCATGTAGAAACATGAAAACTGTAATGAGTTCAGTTAGCTGCACCTGCAGCATGTTTAAATTTATACTTTTTATTTGATCTTGCACAGTCAAGCAGTTTACCGTTGTTTCTGACGAACCAATAAAATGCCGCATAATCCAATCCATAATTGACTTTGATTTGCAACTCAGCCTTTATCACTTCAGTTGCACACCTGCTTCTCACATCTGTCTGATAATTGCACATTAAACTGAAAATGTTCTCGACAGGTGCATTCGATGTTGGAATACTTAACACAAATGAGACCAGTTTAAGCAAATTTGGCAAACTGTCAACTCCCACACTGTCAAAAATGGCAACCCACCTCTTGTCAACATACTCAGTTTCAGTGTTTTTGACAGACGAAAATGCAGAACTCCTGTTGTCAGCATTGCTGTGTGACTGTAGTAAAGAACGTACATCACAAAATTCCTCATAAAGCTTGTCCGTGCATATTACTTTCTGCAACTTCAGCTTCTCATAGCAATCAACAGGTTCTGGTACTCAGTAGGTTTCTTCAGATTGAAACATTGTATGTGGTACAAATAATTATTGTCAGAAAAAATCAAACCACTGTTCAAGATACGTAACAGCTCATTGGTAGAATGAACAAAATTGGTCTTCCAGTTTATGAACTATCTGGTTGGGTAGTTTTCTGAGAGCCTTTCTGACTGCAATGCCAAAAAATTTGTCACAAATACTCTGATTTAGTTTGTGTTACAGAGAACATTATGTTGTAAACGTTGGTTGCAACTAAAGTATTTCTTTCCATTTGGAGTATGGCATTGTGAAAAACTAGAAAACAGTTCTGCAAAAAATATAGATACAAGGCTAGTACGCACAATTCTTCATCAGTCTCACTTTCTACACTCTCAGACTGGATGTATGGCTAAATAGCCTTCGGAGTTTCATTGCAACCCAAGCTTCGGAAAAATGCGGTGACTGCTGGCCAGTTTCTCAAGAGTCAGTCAATTGCTGGCAGCAATGAAATCCATTGTGAAGGCACATGACGAAGAAGTTATACCCACTCCATTTCAACAAAATCAAACGTCTTTCAGCTCACTGCAGTGTTTGGCTGATACAGAAAAGTAATTGTACATTTTCAGAATAAGACTCTCAGCATCATAATATAGCATGTCTGATGCCTTTTTAACAATATTGTGATGTGTGAAGTATATGCACTGGGCAACCAGCTGCAACAATATCCTGGTTGTCTGCCTTCAGCAATTGAAACACTGAATGATGTTTGCCAAAATTCACACTAGTATTGTCTGCTGAGTAAGCCAACATCATATTCTTGTTCAGCCCATTGACATCAAAAAATGTTAATAATTTTACCACAAATACTAGCTGCAGATTCATCAGCGTCATCATAAAAGTCTAACAGCTAAATTGCGATCCCAGAATTTGGCTTGAAGTATCAAAGAACAGCTGGAAAAACTATGGTGTTTCCATGATTATAAGCATCTGATGCCACGCTGAAGTAGGTATGTTCATTCTGTAAATCATTAATTATCAGCTCAATGGTGTGTGGTGCCTAAATATTTGTTACAATAGCTTCTGCTTTTGTTCAGCCACACAAAACTTTCACAGTTTTCTGTGAATCATTAAAAATGACTGGCAACAGTTTCATTGTGCAATCAAGTGACAGATAAGAATGGACGTGCATAACTGAATGGTAACTCATCGACAAGTCATTCACAGTTACTTCCTGCTGCTCTGTTGTATTTTTTGAGGATGCTGTAAATCTGGTCATTAAACTTGATTGTTTAAGGCTTTTTTTGTCAACTTATGACCCGCGCTGGCCATTTGACTTTTTATGTCACGTTCCTCACTGTGGCCTATTCCAAACTCACGTCGACACATTTTATAGTATGCGTGGTGAGGTTTTCCATTAATGCTGCTCACAAAGCTGTAAGTTGACTTCCATGAATTCTTAAACATGCACAATCTTTTTAGTTTTTTCCTCCTCCTAGGCAGGGGGTCAGCAGCCATTTCAGCAGTTTCCTCAGATGTCTCTTAAGTGTCTTGAATCTCTTCTTCCCTCTTCAGTGTCCACCATAATAACACAAGCTACGGCTGTGAAAATTGACAATTAATTAACCACTGAAATTATTTTAATGATTAAAACTAATGACACAATGTCTTATGTCAGTATAATGTCACACAATGAAATCCAAACTGAAACGCAAAACACAATCAACTTTCTGCACACTACGTATTCATGCAACACAACTTCCTGTTATGACACATTATTAAGACAGTGTCAAATATCAACAGCACTAAGTCTATGGTTGGACAACATGCAGGGCTGTCTATGGGTTATCTTGACACAATCTGACTGTCAGAACCTTGCAAAAGATACTCAATATCAGCCTCAAAACAGGCTTTGTAACAGACAAATGGAGGATCACCATAGTTATCCCACTTAACAAAGAAAGGGTCCTCAACAGACTTGGGTAATTACAGACCCAGACATCTGACCAGACTCATCTGTAGGGCTATGGAAAAGATCATTATAAAATTAATAAATAGTGATATAGGGAACTTACAGATTCTTGACACAAGCCAGTATGGATTTGTCAAGGACAGATCTTACCTACTTAACCTGGTAGACTTTTTTGAGAAACGAACAAACACAAAGGATGAGGACAAAGACACACAAATTTCACTTCTAGAAAACACAATGGCATTCGATGCTATTCCACACTCAAGTATCAGAAAATTTCACAGCTAAATATAAATCCTCATGTAACACACTGAATATTGAACTGGCCCAGAAACAGAACCCAGAACAAAAGGGTGGGAGCTCCATCAACTCCAGAAGACCTATCACCAGCTGAGTGCCTAGGTTTCAGTCCTTGGGCCACACCTCTTTGGGATCCATTTCTCATTGCTCACAGCCAATGCAAAGGGCTTAAGGCTGACAAAGTGTGCAGGTGACTGCAAACTTGGAACCAAAGTCTGTAGGTGACGGCAAACTTGGAACCATCACTAACTCCCCCAAAGACACTAAGATCCTCCAAAAGGGTCTGTCCCAAAACAAACAGCTGATGTCAGAACTATGGGCTAAAAAACTAAATGCAAGAAATATACAGTCATAGCCTTCAGCAAACAGGACACCCTGTGCTACTATCACATTGACAACATACCCCTGAAAGTTCATCCTGCTGTTAGGGATCTGGGAAACTACGTCAACTATGACCTGTCTGCTCATTACCATATATGTATTATTGTAAGAAAATCCATTTCCGTCACATAACTTATATTCAAAGGTATGGTGTCTGGTTCCAGACATGTCATTACTCCATTATATTCAGCACTCATTATGCCGACCATTTAGTACAATGCCTCCTGTAGTTTGTATTTGTTGAGATGCCTATCACAATCAAAACACACAACACTTGCTAGAGAGATATGTATAAGTCATAAAGAATGCTCCTTGTACGGAACCATTTTCCACTCCATGTTAAGCAATGCACATCTCTTACTCTGTTCAAACACAGCTTAGATGAATGGGTGGGAAATCTGAAATACACCCACAGTTTAGCACCCTTGTCCCTTATGGATATGGGAAGCATGTACATATCTAAAAATTCACTACTACTTCTCATCTATGGGCACGGAAAATTCATCAGCTGTTCCTACCTACAGGCACTTGTATATATTCTACAAGAGCTTATGGGTAGGCTACATGCAATCCTTGTCTAATAAGAATCTATCAATTGATGAATCTATAAATAAAAATATAGTAATCCCCCCCCAAAGAAAAAAAGGATTAATGTGTTTCTTTAATGAATAATGGTAATTCCTTATTTAAATCCCTGTTCAACATTATAGAAAGTCACAGGAAAAATATATAGCTCTGTTACCACACTCACACTCTCACAAACTACAAAAGTTATGCAATGGAAGTACACATCATAGCTTGAGTTCAGGTTATTTCATATTTGTAACCAACACTTTTATGCTTTTAATTTACCAAATATTAATTCTAAACAAAAATCACTGATTGCTGCTTATACTGTCTATATCATATAATGACACTTACACTGCCATGAAGTCAAGGCATATTATATCCGAACAACTTATTTGAAAAACTGCAAATAATTCATTTGTTTTCTTTTTTCTTCACTGAAGAGCAAATAATAACTAAGTTTAAAAATATACACGTTTTCCCACATTATCTAAAGGGGGAAAAGTATCATGAAAAACAAAGCAACAAATAGGTATGATAGTGACTAAATAAATCCGTTTACGTAACAGCAAATATTAATTAAAAACAAAACTCTCATTCTGTTACTTGAGCTAAGGGCCTAGGCCATAAGCCATATACAATCATAAAAAAAGCAAGGAATAGCTACATACCTCTCAATCTCTTAGAGCAAAAAATCTGGACAAAGTGATAAATAAAAGTGGGACAAAGGCTCAAAAAGAGGGACAATTTTTAAATATTGCTGTTGTAAACTTAGAAAGTTGTTAGAATAACAGGCTTTGTATTAGCATGAATTTTCTGAAGGGTATGAAGTCATACCTCTCTCAACCTCTTAGAGCAAGAAATCTGGACAAAGGACCAAAAATAGGAACAATTTCTAAATATTGCTCTTACAGACCAAGATAATTGATAAAATAATAGGTCTTGCATTAACATGAATTTTCTGAAAGGTATGATGTCTGAAACTCAAATGTCTGTCATTATTTTCTAATTTCAGTCTTTAATGATTTGCCACTAATTTGCCAGAAAACCACAAAAATGGACGAAAAGTATGAGGCAAAAATCTGGACATTCTGCAAAACTATGTACAGTTGAGAGGTATGTAATGAAGTCTGAAACTCAAATATATGTGTCATTATTTTCTAACTTCAATCTTTAATGATATGCCACTAATTTGCCAGAAAAACACAATTGTATGAAAAACAGACCGACTATATGAGGTAGAAATCTGCACATTCTGTGAAAATCTGTACATAGCTGTGCATGCAACCACATAAATCTGCATGCAACTACAGGAACATGTCCTATCATGGCCTGCTGTGCATACAGCTAGTCACAGGAGTATGTCCTATCATGGCCTGCTGTATATACAGCCAGTCAGCCACAGATATCTGAATACAGCTACAGAAAAAAGATCTGCATCATCCTGTCCAGTTAACACACCCATTCGACTATACAACACAGCAAGTGGCATTACATACACAGACAGACCCTGACTCTGTTAGTTCTAACCCTGATGGCGATCATGGCGTTGACCATTCAGACACATCTCTGGCTATCAGTGCACACTGCACAGGCAGAACTCAATGACATTATGTCTACTCACAACTCTTATGGTTTCAGTGAATATGTTGTAAATCAGTTTTATTGAGAAGGTATTTCCATCAGCAAACAAAAGTAGCATCACAAAAGCCAGATAGAGTTTTAAGTACTGACACATGCTGTATTTAGAACAAATAAAATTACCCTTTATTTCAGCCAGGTCTTTTGGTCTTCTAAAACTTCAATTAAACCAAAAAACACAACCATTATGATGCTTAATTGAAGCATGAAGTCCAGCAAACAGCTAGCCCTGCCTCTTTCCCCGCCCAGTGACACCACTTGCAACATCACTCAATGGGTCCTTTCAGCCTTGGTAAGTTAGTTAGCAATGAGCCAACAACCATGATGTAGTCCAGTGTAAGTCCGATCAGTTTTTTAGCTGTAATTGCAAATTGAAAAGGCATTTACTTGGGTGCCTCTCATTCTGGGACATTACACTGTCCCAGAATGGACTTCCTGGGATGCAGAACATTGATGTTGAATTCTGGGACTGTCCTGGACATTTTGGGACAGGTGGTAACCATAGCCAGGACCAAAGCATTGAAATTATGGCAAAAAAACAAAAATCCCTCTAACCTCACACAATATAAACAACTCTATATTCAAGTAAAATGCCTAATCATTAAAAATAAAAAAGAACACTACCTTAGTCTACAAAATCACCATAAGCAAAATTCAAAAAAAAAATCTGGATTTCCATCAATTCCTTACTAAACCCAGGCACACATAGTAATCATTGTCCAAGTCCAGACAAAACACCCACTGAAATAGCTTCACTCTTTACCTCTTACTTCATCAATACTATAGCCAATCTAATCACTGCCTTTCCACAAAACAAATCAGTTCCTTCTAATCCCTCAACACAAAGTACCTTTAACCCTCTTTTACCCAGCTTTTCTTTTCACCTGTACCCACCGCCACTATAAAAAACTGCTTCTTGAACTTAAACCTGGTATCAACGCCCCTGACAGCTTACCTCCTGAATTCCTACAAATATCTGATAACTCTGTTGCTTATCCCATCAGCATACTTCTTAACAGATCTATTCAGTTGTCCCACATACCCACAATTTGTAAAAAAGCATAAATTCTGACTCTTCGTAAGGGAGGCAACAACACAGACATCTCCAACTTTCATCCTATTGCTAACCTCTCACATATCTCAAAGATTCTGGAAAAATGCATTCACACTCAACTCCTTCATTATCTGCTTCATAACCGAATCCTATCTCCCATTCAGCATGACTTTAGGCTGGGCCACAGCACTACTACATCCCTTATATCCTTCATGGACACAGTTAACCGGGTCCAAGATATTGGAAAAATTATTTCTTCTGTAATTCTTGACCTTTCTGCGCCTTTGATATGGTGTCCCACTCATGTCTTCTCAGTAAACTCTCTAACATAGGCATCTAACCCCCATTCCTAGACTGGTTCTCAAACTATCTCACAAATAGGCAACACTCAACTAAATGACAACATTCTTACTCTCCCTTCCTTAACACAACCACAGGTGTTCCCCAAAGATCCATACTGGGGCCCCTTCTGTTTAACATATTTATCAACAACTTCCACACCACTCTTAGTCAAGGTACTGTCATCCAGTACGCAGATGACTCAACCATCATCTGTTCTGCCAATTTCTCATCTGAACTAAAGCAACTCACCCAAAGTACACTAACTTCTACTGAATTATGGATGTCCAACAGTCATCTCACCCTAAACCCCAACAAAGCTAAACAACTAAACGTGCTTTTTGCCCCCCCAAAAACATACTTCCCTAATCAAAGATGAATTTACTATTCATGCTCAGAATAATACTATCATTGTACCAAATACAATCATAGATGAAAACCTTACATTTAACCTGCATATTCATACCAATATCAAAAAAAAAAAGAAAAAAACATCAAAAACTGGGCATCCTCTATAGATACAAATACTTCTTCAACCACTCTGCAAAGCTATCCCTAGCCTCTTCATTTCTTCTGCCATCTCTTCATTGCAGTGGCCCTCTCCTTACCAATATACAATTCTCTCTTAAATCCAAACTAGACTCATGTTACAACAAAATTGCTAAATTTGTAACCAATGCAAATACTCATCTCACCAATGTTGCTTATTACACCTACTAAATTGGTTAGAACTCCCACATCATCTTACATACATTCACTTAACCACTGCACAAACATTTATAATTAAGCCATCAAACTGTCCTGCCACTTCCTCTCTGCTTACTCTTTATCATACAAATAGACATTTCTAAACCAATAATCAACTGCTCCTGAATGTTGAAAAAACAAACATTTCAGTCAGTCAGATACTGTACTCCTTTAGTATTGCAAAACTATGCAATACCCTCCCACCATCTATCAGTTCTACCAGCAATGTAGCTCTCTTTAAGAAATCCGTCAGACAACACCTGTCCTCTCTATGGCAGTGCACATGTACCTAAACTGCACTTTCCATAACTTGACTCCCTTTTGTACTGCTACCCTAGACCTTCCCCAGTTACTACTCTCTTATTCTCTTTATGTCTCACAACACTTATCTATCTACAATGATGGTACTATCTGCTGTATTTGCTCACCTATACTTAAGCCTAGTACTTTATAAGTGTAATTATTCAGACTATGTAGCAAGCACCCGTGTTACTCATGGGTAACTAAAATCCTAACTTGTTATATTCTACTTGTTTTAAACCACTATATCATCAGTATTGTAATCTATCATTTCTCTCATATATTCACCATGCTCATTCTATTATCAACCATGGTATATGCATTGTATGTAATGGTCATATTGATCATGTATTGAATTTATTGATGTTGTATATGGATATTGTATATCGCATGTATTGTGTCTTTTTAGTGTGGAGCTTTTCTCCTCTGGCCTCCACTGAAAATGGGCTCCCTACAGCCCAGTGGACCATCCCGATAAACAAATGCAAATTAATTAATTAATTAATTAATTAATTAATAATTAATTAATTTGCGGTTCTTAATAAGGTTGAAAATCATTTGTTAATGGAGTTAATTATTACTTTTATATTCCATGGTTTGAATGTATAATTCTGCAACAATAGGAAATGAACTGTTGATTGCATAATTGCCTTTACAACTAGATCATGTAACTGGTTTGGATGTATAGCAAGGCATATAGTTAATTATGATGCAGTGCATTACAGTTTTAGACATGTTGATCAGGTTACCCTTGTAGAGTTCCATTAAGTACTGTACGATTAATATATGCTTCAGCAAAATATGTGAACAGTGAGGTATAACTGTAAAGATAAAATCCTCCCCTGACAACAGCAACATTAACACTCTCTCTCTCTCTTTCTCGGCTTTTCCCAGTTAGGGGTCGCCACAGTGGATCACCTTGTCTGCTCATGATTGGCAGTGGAGTTTTACGGTGTTGAGTTGCCAGCCTGGTGCCCAATCTTCCACGGAAGGCACACACATGCACGCACTCATGCCTAGGGCCAATTTTAGCATATTCAATCCACTTGCAACATGTGTTTGGGGATGTGGGAGGAAACTGGAGCACCCGGAGGAAACCCACACGACCACAGGGAGGAAATGCAGACTCCGCACAGAAGACATCCCAGCCAAAAATCGAACCGGAGAGCCTCTTGCTGTGAGGCGACAATGCTAACCGCTGCACTGCCGTGGCCATCCAACATTAACACTACTATATAGTATTGTATATATACAGTATATACAGTGTGTGTGTGTGTGTGTATATATAAATATATATATATATATATATATATATATATATATATATATATATACACAGTATAGTGACATTAACATTACCATATTGAAACTGAATGGACAGATGCAGGGTCTGAAATGGAGACATGGTGAAATCAGCAAGAAAATGAGCATATTATTGCTAAAGCAGAGCTCATACTCAGGTCATGGTGAGTACGTTCATCACAAAATCTCACCAAGAAGACACTGGTATATAAACTGTACTTTTTATATAAGATCATGGAGAGAGGTGGGTTAAAAAAAAAACATTAAAACTACAGCTGGGTGCACAGGTCTCAGGGATATCGTGCCCGGTCCAGGTGTATACACAGTTGCCAGGGCTGGAAAAAAAATGGCAGTGCAGAAACCACAAGGCATGGAAGCATTCCTACAGTGGGGTTAGACCAGACTCAGGCTCCCTGTTGGAGAAGGAAGTTGTAATCCACAAAATTCACAAAAACTGACAGGCAAAAAAAAAAAAAAAAAAAACAGCCACAAAGATGAAAGAGTGGACTATTGAGGATAAGGAAGAAGTTAACGAGGTGCACAGAATTTTCAGAAAGAAGATATTTGAAAAGATTAAGAGACAAATTAAATGAAAGAAAAAATACTCACACAGGAAAAATTGCCAAAAGCTTGAAATGAAAATTGGCATTCATTAACAGAACCATGAAAAATATTACATAGATGACGAAATATTGGACCACCTGAAAAAAGAAGCAACAGAGGAAGTTCAAAAATATAAAGAACAAAGCCCAGTGATTTTTGAAAGGTATAAATGGAAGCACGGCCACAGAACTGACAAAGAGATCTGATATGACTCATCATTTATGAAAAGGAGAAAGCTAGACTAATCAGTACAAAAAGCAGCTCCACAGACATTTGAAGATAAATATAGGCAAAATACTCATCACAATACAAAAGATATGAAAGCAATGAGGAAATATACAACAAAGGATTAGTAAGGTAGGAGTTAAACAAATAAAAATTGAAGTCATGGATTATCTGTGAATTGAAGGATTAAGTATAGAAAATCCAGCAAAGTTAACATCACAGCATGATGGAATAATGAATTCCCAGATTAAGCAGTAGCAAGTGGATCATGAGCTGTTTGAAGAAGTATGTGCATGGGAAAAAAAAGAGATCTGTTGTGGTGTAATATTTATGGAAAGGAGAAAGCAAATTTAATTAAAATATAAAAGCAGCACCAAAGATATTTAAAGAAAAATACATGCCATGGCACTTAGACATGGAAAATTTCACAGTACAAAAATAAGAAAGTAAAGGGGAAAAGTAGAAAATAGAATTAGTAAGGATGGAGCTGAACAAATAGAAAATTAAGTTATGGATTATTTCTGAAGTGGAGGATTTACTGTGCAAAATCCAACATAAGTAATGAGTTAAGAAGAAACAGGTAGAGAGGCAGGCATCTGAAGAATTGCAACATGGTGATTCTCTGGAGTCTTTTGTAGGAGACTAGCACAAAGAATTGCAACATGCAGTTGCTCTGGAGCCTTCTCTAGAAGATCAGTATAAAAGTTTAGTTGAAGTTGCTTAGCAAGGGAAGGAGCAGGAAACACTGATGATTCTGATGCAGGAAATGATGTGAAATGATGAGCCAATAAGTTCCCAAATAAAGGAGCCATAAATGATGCAGGGTGCATCAGAAAAGGATATGCCACAGGAAGACATTCTGGAACATTCTTCAAAATACTCACAGGATGAAAATGATCTAAGGGAAGAGCTGCTTGATCTAATAGAGATGTATTAAGATTAATGAAAGACATAGATTACAGAAAGTAAATGTGACCCAAATTATTAGTAGTTTACTAAAACACGAACCAAGAAAATGCCAGCCAAGCAGTAAAAAACAAGAACCGGTGAAGCTCTGCTGTTTACAGCACCCAGTCTTCACCTCGGATGAAACCAAGGAAAATAACACCCATAAAATAAATATAACATTTATTTCCAAGTAAATTGATTAAACGCTTTCACCCTACAAAGTTAGAACTTCATCCAAATGAGTTGTTGCAGCTACCAAAGCACTTAAATATTAAAATTAATATCACATGGCAGACAAAATAACAAATCACACCTCAAAATTAATCTGTATATAATTAATATAAAACCATGACTAAATAAATGAATAAGTGAGTGTGGAATGGAATTACTGAAGCCAAGATAATTTGCGAAAAGGGACCATAACTTTAAACTATTAAAAATATAACATGTTTAAAATTTTAATAAATATGAATATAAATATAAATGTGAAACCTTAATGTTTTAAAATCATAACATTTACAGTGTATGTTACTCATGAACGGTGCTAATTACAAAAATTATTTTAAAATGATTGTGTACGAGTTGATTTTAAAACAAAATAAAAAAAACTCAATTGACTTTGATATTAAAATTTAGCTGCCCTCAGTTTTTTTATGTTATTAATTGAAATAGTGTCATTGAAACCAGGTGGTTTGTCAGCATTTAACCTCAACTTCCATTGTAGTTCCTTAAATTCAGCAAGAGTTTCCATGGGCCACCACATGAGTTTATAGGAACCTGTTCTACAAATGGCAAATTTAACGTTGTTGTGTTTAGGAATCATTTTAAATGCTTATAAAATGTGTTGATAGCAATACACTTTTCGATGTCATAGCAGGGTTCATATATTCTCTTATTCGGAGTCCTTTCAGTTTTGACCACATAAAGTCTTTGCCATCCTTTTCAATCACATAATATTGCTCATCTAACAAATAAAGCAGAGCTGTACATGATAATCTTGGTGTAAATTGTGTCTACCCATCCAGTTATCTAGACTAGTCCTAAAAGATTGGCAAAGTTCAGTGGGTAGTACAAGCTGGTTCCCTCCTTCTTGCATAAAGCACCACTGAACGCTGCTCATGACCTCTCAACCTAGACCTTTGCAAACAAGCTTAATTTCTAACAGATCCAAAATGTAAATTCTTTATAGATGCCTAGAAGTCAAATTTGAAAATATGGCAGAACAGCTGCAGCAACTATTCACTCTCCAACATATTTTAGCAGTGTCTTATATTTCCAAATCATTAGACTCATCAGATAAAAGAGGAATCAATAAATAAAAGGTGAAGAAACAGGAAATTGCCACTTTAAGAATACCCAGCTAAGAATGGCAGCCTTTATGGGCTTCAACCTAACTTCCTGTAAGCTGTCTGATCACATCAGTGACTCATTAACTTAGGAATCTCTTCTAGACTTAGCATTAACTGATAGTGCCGACTTAGGCAGATCTGCAGGGTAAAGTTATAGGTAAAATTAAAGTGAGAGACTTCCACCAAATAATCAGAAGCACAAAGGATTCACAGACAGTGGATCTTAGCTCATTATTAAATTCATTAAAAAGTGAGTTCTATTTTTTAAACACCTTTATTGAATTATCATTTGTGACACAGGCAAATTTACATTTATTCAAAGTAATCAAACTGTATTAACAAATTAAGACTAACAAGTATTATATTTCACATATATTGGTATATTTCATATAACCTAAGCAATATTACATAAATTATTCAATTAGTGCCCCTTCTTTAAACAAGAAACTGCTGTCTAATTATGTTGGCTGCCATAAAAGTAAAAGTCCAGTTCTGCCTAATTGCTTCTTAGAAATAATCCACAACAGGAACAACAAGAACAAACACTTGTCAGTCCCATAACCATAACAGATTTTTTTATTGAGCAATGTAAATGGACTAAATGCAATTCTTGAGTCAGTGAAACCATTTATAAGTCACAATTATTTCTCTGACAATTAACAGAGAAGACTACACACTACTTATCCACCATCTGCTTCTTCTGTGTCTCTATTATCTGCATCCATTTGGCCCTTTTGTTTCACAATGGCAAAGACTGAGCATTCAAAGATAAGGAAAGAGCCCTCCAGTCCATTTGTTCCTGCTAGATAAGTCCAACCAGCCCATATAATTCCCTTGTAGCAACAGCTAAATGATAGAGAGTGGGATTACTTTTTCTGTGGGGCAGCCTACCTTCCTTGGTAGTGCATCCCCTCCCCCTCTGCAGCAGACTTCTTTGAGGAAGGTCAACAAGGCAATGGATGGAGGAAAATGGTGCATACTGCCTACCTGGGAGCAGCTAAGGCATTCAGTACAATACCTCACTCAGGTATTGTTGACAATCTCCTCACTCCCTCTCAACATGGATTTAAGACCCATCACAGCACATCCACTGCTCTTCTATCCTTCACCCAGACTATAGCAGAGGCAAGAAATAGCAATAAATTAGTATCTTGTATATGTCTTGCCCTCTCCAAAGCTTTTGACACTGTCTCCCACCCCAAGATCCTTACTAAACTGGCTGAACTGAACCTATCCCCTTCCACTACCCTCTGGTTCTCTAGTTACCTTAACAACAGACTGCAATCTGTTATATGGCAGTCCTCCTGCTCCCCTTTCTTACCTATCCAAACAGGTGTCCCCGAAGGATCCATTCTAGGCCCCTTTCTCTTTAATATTTTTACTAACAACCTATGCTCCGCCTACTGCACCTCATCTCTGATCCAGTATGCCGACAATTCTACTCTAATTACTCTCTCTGACAGCCCTACTGAAATTCATTCCCTCACACAGACTTCTTTTAACACCACTGAACACTGCTTAATCAATAAGCGACTCATCCTTAACCCAAAGAAAACTAAGATTCTTCTTTTCCTTCCAAAATCTATGTCCAACCTTAAAACTTCCTTCAGTCTCTCTCTTCCCTTGACAACACCACCATTCATGTGGATTTTCACACCAAACTTCTAGGAATTGCAATTGATGACCAACTGAAATTTGGCCACCACATCCAAAAATCTATCAAAAAAAAAAAAAAAAATCAAAAACTCAGTCAGCTCTATAGAAATAAAAAAATTCTTATCCATCACCTCTAGGACCTCGCTTACTCAAGCCTACCTCCTCCCCTGCTTACTATATGCTCCCCCTATATTTGCACACTTACAATCAAATCTCTTAACCAAACTTGAACAAACTTACAATCAGATAACTAGATTTGCCTGTAACTCCTATTACAAAATCCACCACTGCATGGCCCTTAAACAACGGCAGTGGCTTGAATTCCCTCAACTACTCCAGCTTCTTTCACAACTGCAGATGACACATTCTCTTCTTTGCTAACCTGCAGACTGTCCCTCTCTTTCCACCCTTCTATCCCTATACAAACCTTCACAGTCTCTCCATAGTGCTGACCAAATGCTACTTGATACCTACAGACTCAACAAAACAATAGGTAGACTAATTAATAACTCCTCCTTAGCTCACACTTGGAATAAACTCACAAGTAATCTATGCACCGTCCAATCTTTGATCTGTTTCAAAAGAGAACTGAAAAAACACCTTGCAAACACTCCACCCTACTAAACATATACTTCCCCACTAATCTGACTTCCTTCTGATGCCCTATTGCAGATCCTCATTTTTAAACTGTTCTTTATGCTAAATTTCATTATTTGTTAATTTACATTATTGTATGAATATATGTACTTATGTACTCATCTTACTATGTATGTATTTCCTAATTTGTCCATTATGGCATGGATGTATTCATATTCTTATTACTTGAATGTAACAGTGTTATTGCTATCTTTGTGTGTGGAGCTTTTCTCCTTGAGTCTCCACTGAAAATGGGCCACCAGCCCAGTTGGACTAAGCCGGTTTACAAAAGAAAAATAAATAAATAAACAAATAATGTTCAAATAGGAGACTTTTATATACAGAAGTTGTCAGAACTTCAATTGCCCTGTTAAGTACAAGGTTTGTAGTTATTGAGGTACATCAATAATTGCAATCTTAAAAGGTCATTAAAACAAGGCAATAATTAAAGTTGGTCAAAAGCACTTCAGACTAGATCAATTGCTTAGTGAAATCTAAATATTTATAAAGTAATGTCTAAAGAATGGAAGAAGTAGGGAACAACATTTTTTTAGTTAATAGGAATGCACACACACAACTAATATGTAATCTTATCTGCACTCTGAAAGGTAGAAGGTGATGTCTGTTGTTAGTCTGGATTTCAGAAGCGGGTCAATTTATAAAAATATAACAAGTGGTCACTGAGCTGTTTTCTGAAATACAAGCACTTCATGAAGCTTCTGAGATTCTTGCACAAAGAATTTCAGCATGGAGAAGTCATTTTGAAAAATGCTGTTTCACCCACTTACAGTCTGGATGCATGTCTGTCAAATATGATCATTTTTTCTTGTGCATATAGCAAAAAAAACTTATAAGTTTAGTAGTTAGGAGTAGAAAGTAGTATCACTGAGCAATCTAAATGTTAAAGTTTAATAGATTTGATACACAAATGAATAACCGGCTCGTCTCTGACAATGTACCGCAGTGATGCTCTGTGATGCTGCCAGGAATATGGAGTGGAGCATTTGTTCTCTACTACTTCTAACAAGAAGGTATTTTATGATGACCGTAAAATCAAGATTTTCAGAACATATTCCAGTCTAGAAATGAAATCATTCAATTAAATTGTTTTTTCTAGCTTCCTTAGCAAGATGGTTGCAATGTTATAGGAAAGCTTTAGTTGCTTTAGAACTTTGTCTTTTGTGTCTTTCTGGAAGGAGAAGTTCTATTCTAGTTATGCTGCAGAAAATTTATGTTTCTGCATCACAGGCAAAGGACTGTGTTCAGGACCATAATTAATAAGAATGAGTTAGTGAATAAGCAGGCCATTTCTGAGCAAATAATAATCAGCTTGTTAGAAATAGTTCAGCTCCACAGTAGATAGAAGTCTTCTCAAAGGGTGGATTGCAGATCTATAATTGGTTACTTGATTTTAATTAGAGGGAATCATCTGCAAAAAGGGTGCATTTAAATGTTAATAAGTCAAATGGGAGTAAACAGTGAAAAGGATAGCTGTTCTAAAACTGCTGTGAATGAACTGCTCTCAGGCCTGTTTCCGGAAAGTATGTAAAACATACAAGTCACATCTTCTGAGAAACAAACAACAGGTGAGGATTTTGGATTATGAGGTTGTGGTTTACAGTTATGGAGGTATACTTAAGATCCACAGTAAGGACTACAGAGAGTAAAACAAGTGTGCTGTATGTAGAAATGAAGTCTTGCTGGTTTGGCGACAGAATATCAGATGTGTTGACATAACCTATAAGATGATGACAAAATCAGTTTTTATAATTTTTTTGGACATATATAATTAATTAATGAAAAGCCAAAAAAATGAGTTAGGGGAGGTACCTGTTGAAAGGAGTAATGGCAGTGTTCATAAAAGCATAAGACATAATGCCCGGAGTTAAAGGTGAGTGAGACTACGATATTATAGGGCTATATAAACTCAGAACTTTGGAAGGTAAAATATGGACAGCTAATGTACAGAAGAAATATTTTTTAATGAAGCAATTGAACCATTTATTAGAGAATGTATGGAAGTGGGTGAAATATTAATTGTGAAGTGAGAAAATAAGTGTAAGATGTTGGAGCTGATATCATAATTGTATCTCAGGTGTCTTTGCCTGATGTTTCTGAGATGATGTTAAGGAAGGCAGTCATAGTTTTGAAGTAGTGTAGACTGTCAGAAGCATAGCAATAAGGGTGGCTTTATAAATGTTCTTTTTGCTGTACTGTCTAGCCTGCTGGAGGTTTTGTGGTTGTGGTATTTGTGGTATAAATGTTCTTTTTGCTGTACTGTCTGGACTACAAGAGGTTTAGGGTTATGGTAATTGTGGCAGTTGTACTGGTAGTAAATCCTTTCAAAGACATGTTATTCTTTTTACTGATTAGGCAGCTTTCTTATTAGTGAAAATATACTTGCTTATGTTGTGTTCTTTCTGAGAATACTTTTTACAGAACATTCCTGAGATTATTTGAGCTGCTGGCTTTTTATGCTTCTTGATGCATATCTGCAGTAAATGTAGGTTTGGTATACTTCAGTCTTTTGGCTTAACAAAGGTACCCTCATTTTAAGGATTGTGTTAGTGCTACTTTGTTTTCAGCATCTTTCTCACATCTATCTTATTTAGTCTAGAGTAACATATATTTCATGACTCAGAACAATTAATTTTATATCCTTAACGTTTGTCTTGTTTATGCACATGATTACATTTCTGTGCTTATATTTTCATTTGAATACGGAGAAATGTCTCAAGAGACTTGTTTTCTTTTCCTAGTTGCTAGGCATTTCTTTAATATGCTGTCACTTTCATGAACTCACACTAGTCATATATTTATCTTGTCTTTACTAATTTGTTTTACAATGAGTGTAGGCTAGTCATGTTTTTTTTTTATCGTTATTATGAATTGCACGTTATATACTATTTAATGGGGATGATTTTGGTTGAGATGTTAAATAATGACATAATTTGCAATTAGGGTTGTAAGTCTTACAAGTACAATTCAGAAGGTTAAGTCTCTGTGACTTTAAAATGATTTATCCTGTAGTTATAGAATTGATTCCCTCATTTTCCATTTGCAATCTCTATAACCCAGAGAAAATCATTTAAAGATAAAAAAACTACCATATATTATAAAAGAAAGAAATATTTCTTTCTTAGTGGCTTATGTCCAGTACTGAAAAGAATAAAAAAAAAAAAAAAAAACTAGCATGAACTGAGTTGTGTTCCTCAACTTAAAATCATGTTGGCACACAGGTATTTTAGTTCATGCATCACTGGTCCTGTAATAAACCTTCAACCACGTAAGCAAAATAGGTTGAAAAGGGCATTTAGTTAATATGCAACACTCAATGTATCTTTACAATGTAATCATTATGCTGTTACTTACAAGGGTTTAAAATGTCTGCTCAAATACACAAAATAAATTAAACATCTCCAAATCATGCCTACATCTAATATAAAATGTAGTTGATTAGCACTGAATGTAGTCTATTTGCATATAGCAACTATGCTACTGGAGTAGCAACATATTAAAACAAGGGTAAAGTGCAAAGCAATATGCCTGTTATCCTCATGTTGACAGCAGACAGTGCAAAGAAAGGAATATGATTTCTCTAAGACATAGAGTGATTTTGTACAGCTGCATCATGAATACTAAAGCTATGATTTCTTCCTAGATGGCAGAAATGAATGACTTTTACACTTTCATTACAAATTGTATAATACAATAAACTGATATACTAAGAGAAGAGAGGATTGCACACCACTTAGATCAGATTGTCAGAATGCCAGCACCCTGTCAAACAGTACCTTACTGAATCCTGGAGTGGCTACACAGTATTGAAAGCTCAGACTACAGATGTAAAAGACTCTTAGGCTAAGAGGAAGTTGTTTGCTTGATTTTTCAAACTAGAAATTTGTGGTGCCACAACAACGCAGCAGTGAAAAAAGAATCCCCAAACAATGCCTCTTCATGTGACAGCAGCTTTATTTCAGCAGCCTTGGGTGTTTAACATATTGAAACAGTTCATCTTCCTTCAATGAACCTAATAATTCTGCCATTTGGGGAGCTGTGTCCCATACTTCTTCATGTTGTCCCCTTCATATCTATGCTGATCTCCTTGTCTGCTTTAGTTTACAACACAAGTGGTTGGAGACCACTGAGCACAGTTATTACCATCATCAATAACCTGACAATCTTTAATTCCAGCCCTTTTTTCTCCATTTCTCATGTCTGCCTCCTATTCAAGAAACCTTGAAAGGAACAAATGCAATAATCACTAATCAATTAGAAAGGCACGGTTAATTTTGTTCAGGACATATTACTTGTGTACTTTTAAAGGATAGGGGTGCATGTGATAGTCTTTAAATAATAATGTAGATAAAGAAATGTCCTGCTTTGGCATATACAAATAAGATAAATAATGGAATCATTCCACTGCCAATGCAACTAACAAGCTTGTTCACAAAACTATAATGTTTTTGGTTCAAATGGTCACGGAATGTACTGTGGTCAGAACTGTGGCCCAAAATATGCTGAACATAGTTACTGCTGTTTTTATGATGAAATCCATTTTAACCTATTTTATAGCAACTTTCCCCTGTACTGTTATTCA
Organism: Protopterus annectens; assembly: GCF_019279795.1. NCBI lineage: Eukaryota > Metazoa > Chordata > Ceratodontiformes > Protopteridae > Protopterus > Protopterus annectens. Next base: position 799,959,800 of record NC_056732.1, on the reverse strand, counting down.
CTGGGCTCTGCAACATAGATCATTTGTACTACACCAAATAACTATACATTTATCTAAGGGCGAAAAATAATCAGTAACAAAAGTCTGTTTACTTCCCACCATACTGAACTTAATTTGTAAATAGAGTTCTTTAGGCAGTTATAAACGAAAAACATAGGTGACCTTACTAGAAAAAAAAACTTCAAGCAGACTTCACAATTCTAGCAACAATATACTCATAAAATGACAGCTTCTGCTTCCTGAACTTGCACTCAAATGTTTACTGATTTTTGAAAGCTGGACTAGACATCATATTCTATATGTAAACATAACAGTCATTGTAATCTCCAGAAAACCTATAATATTAACTAAATGCAAAGACTTTTTGCTGTTACATCATACCTCTCAACTGTACAGATTTTTACAGAATTTCCAGAATTTGGCCTCATATTTTTGGTCTGTTTTTCATAAAGCTGTGGTTTTCTGGCAAATTAGAGGCAAATCATTAACGACTGAATTTAGAAAATAATGACAGACATTTAAGTTTTAGACTTTTTATCCTTCATAAAAATCATGCTCATGTAAAATCCATTATTCTATCAAGTTTCTATGTTTGTAAGAGCAATATTTAAACATTGTCCCTGTTTTGGGCCTCTAACCTACTTTGATTTATGGCTTTGTCCAGATTTCTTGGTCTAAGAGGCTCAGAGGTATACCTTACATTCATTTATTTGCATCTGTTACATTCATTCCCTAGCTTTTCACCTGACAGAACACGCTACTAATTTTTCACATAAGCCTTGGGATTCTAAAAGATTTTGAACATGGATAGCATGGTATGTTGAGCTCTGGCTGTCCTAAGTTGGTATATGTTAATGAAGACTGGCAGAAACCTATTCCTGATTCCAAAAATGGAGCTAGGGTCTTGATTCCAAACCACTTCAGAAGTGTACAATGGTGAAGACTGCCAATACAAATCCTAAAAGCAATGGAGTAAACCTTTGAAGTCAATGGGTGGTTTCAACATGTGAAGTAGTACAGTATATGGTGAGACTCTACCTGTCATGCATGTACTCTCCTGTCCATTAAACAGGCAACACTTTTGTTTGGGGTGGCCTCTTGGTTGTATATCTTTACCTGTAAGGTAGTTCTGTTAATGCAGGCAACCTCGGTGCCTGCAGTGTTTGTACTGTCCTACAGGTGAAGCTGGGTCTCTAGACTGCTTTACATGAACTCATTGGATCCCTACAGCCCTGACAGTGATCATACTATGCCAAGAATGGATAATGAGACACACTACAACAGCATGTATCAAAGTTTCATTACTCACTCTTGGTATTATTGGATTACTTTACATTTGGTACCTCAACAGTATGCGCTACTGTGTTGGGCATATCCTGAACATGGTATGATCTTATACCCAGGGATGGGTCTATAAGTCTGAACTGGGTTATTGAAGCCATTTGGCAAACTCTCTGTCCTACACTACATAGATTAATTTGGAATTCAGTCTATACAAGACAACATTCCTCATTTTTCTTACTGTCATGCATTACTTTCCCTTCTGAGATAATAATAGATTAATAATGATTATTAGGCTCAGAAATCACACTGTGGTGATAGTTTTTTAAAGCACTACCCCCAGCTGTCAAGTATTTTAGTGTTGTCTTTTTGGAGACATATATCTGAACGTATTTGTAAACAAACATGCAATGATTTTAAAAAATGGCAATCAAACTACATGATAAAAAAAAATCATAATACTGTTTTCAGTAATTATTTCAGACTTCATGTTACACAGGAAACAGACTGCTGAAAAATATTTCACAGAAAGAACTTAGCGTACTAAAGCTAAAATCAATAAGTGAAATTTCAACGAAAGTTAATGTTTAGTTAAGGTTAGTGTAAATCACTCTCATCACCCTTTTATTGCTTCTCAATGTCATGATATTCTAAAATGCTTTCTTAGAAAATTAATTTTTGAAGCAGTTAGAAGTCTATTACAGGTGATTAGCAGACAGTCATCTGAAGGATTTCACTATCTGATTTTCACATTTTCACTGTATTATCCTTTATCCCTAAGTAGCAACAAAGATGATTTTATGTACTTATTTTTACCCAGGTAGATAAATTGCCCAAAGGACCTTTTTCAGCTACTATCTTGTAAGGATGGCACAGTGGAAGAATGCAGAGTCACACTGACAGTTTGTATAAAATTAAACAAGCCAAAAATGAAATAAAATAAATAAAATATATTTATACATAGGAAAAAGCATAGGTAATGAAATAAAATTACTGAAATTAATTGTTAGTTTTATTCAAGTAATATGCCATATGCGAGGAGTATAACATCACATAGATAAAACATGTTGATGAGAAAAGATTTGAAAGTAAAATTTGACTTTAGGGTCATGGTTACCAAGTGCTAAGTTTAAATTATTCATAATCCACAAGTAAGTTAAACACACATTTATTTATACCTTACTTGTAATGCTTTTCTTAGATTTAATCTATAATAACAAAATTGCAGTTAAAATACTTCTGTTTGATTAATAAATTAGAAAAGCTATTTATCCATTATTATGAAAGGGTAAGACACACCAGCTGACACTTATTCATCTGGAGGGGACAGAGAGAGAAATTCCAACCTGTTACAATGGCAGCAACTACTGGAGAGAGAGAGAGAGAGAGAGAGAGCACATCATGGAGCAGAAGGGCCAGGTACATATGCTTGCTTCTGCCAAGTTGTATGAACATTGTAGCCAACAAAGAATATATTCTGAAGTCAGCATTCTAAAAGAGGAATTTAGAGCAAACCCTTACATCTGTGAGCACACATAAAACACAAATAAACAAAAATAAATTTAAAAAGCACAATCAAGACCGAAGCCAGGGATTCCACCACCAGTAATTTTATTTGTTAAGCGCTTTCATCCACATGTAAAAGGATTTCATCAGAACCTGTGAGCACACACATCAGCCAACAGGACAAGGTTTAGGATCAAAAATTAGAAAACAACTTCATGGCTGCCTGGCTCCTGTCATTAACATTTCTGACTCTGGTGATGGGGGAAAATATGGACGATCACAAAAAGGGATGGATAACTGGAAACATGAGAAAGAAAAAAAAAAGAATTTACAAATGTTCAACAGTCACATGCCCTGAGGTTTGTATATACCTAACAGTGTTTCAGCATGGCAGAGACTTGATCCAGTACACTACATGCTTTATACTGTACAGGATTGTACTAGTTCTCATTAAATCTTTGGGGGCATTAGATATGGTTCACATGCACAGAGATCATTGGTCAGTTATTATTGTGTCCCTGTTATCACAACATTCTTTGTTAAGTATTACTTATATTGTATGCAAGCCATATACTTATTTTTCCTTTACTTAATAACCTTGAGAAGTTGACCAATAGACTGTCGACCTGCCACATGAGGACATTAGGAGCACGTCTGTGGAGCTTGCATGCCACAATAGTGATGATGCCAAATCTGTGACATGCTTCTCACTAACTGGTAACATGCAACCCCTTCTTGTTCATACATGCCACCTAGTCCTCACTTTTTGGAACCTGTATAGCTATGCTGGCACAATCTGAAGCCCCTGACAACACTGGTAGTCTTAACCACACTGTCTAATGCATGCATATTACATCATTCCATCTGCTGTCAAGAAATGTGATACAGTATCCCTTGCACCACAACGTGCAGGTGAGGATTACACCCAGAATGCTTAATACAGAAGTATAATATATATCTGCTGTATCACCTGTTGGCTGCTGAAATGTCTGTCAGACTAGGATATGGAGAGGTGCTACATTCTTGGCCGCATGTAGAATGTCTGAGCTCTGCAGGTTAAATATGATGTCCAGTGTTACTGTTGCATCCCTATATGATTCAAACCATTCTAGATTAGACAGAAAAAATGTGTTGTGTACTTCCAAATTGTGGGGATTTCCATAGATTTGCTGAGCATGCACTTCCTTCTCTGACCATTGTCCTTTCTGTTCACCATTGAGAAAGTATATTAAGCTCATATTGTTTCACTCACTGTTGTCTCCAAAATCATCTCTGTAGTCTTTAATTTTCTCAAGGTCTCAATGCCTTATTCACAATGCATTGCCATTTCTCATAGTACTCTAATAGTGAAAGCTGCATGATTATGTCTTTTGTTCTTTGCATCTACTCAGTTATGTTGCACAGTCCTGGCATATGTTTGTGTAAATCTAAATACCCTTGTTTAATGGATTGCAATGTTTTATGTGAATATTTGAACACTTTGCACAAAGCTAAACTGAGCTGACTGAATGTTAAAAACAAAAATTATCTGTTCAATATCCATATAATTAGTGGTGGTAGAATTTTCCACTTCCTTCTGTTTTAAAGATAGTTTTAATACCATCAGTACAAATACAAAAGGTTGCAGGTAAACAAGTGGTTGTTATTCTCTCGTGTGCCATAGTATACAAGTCTCATTGCAATGATAAGGACTAAATGTAAATGAGTAATAAAAATTAAAAAAAAAATAGGTCACTGAACATGTCTCTGCTATTGTTTCCTAATATTTATTAAATCAATTATTTATGCATGTAATCTACATGGGTACTTTTTCTTGCTCCGAGTTTCAAACCTATTTACTGACAGAGAGATATTTTGTTGTCTCCTATGCTTGTATATTTTCAACAATGATCGTTTTATTAGTTTCTTTATACTTCATTTGATCATCTGAATAAGTAATCCTTGTATTTAGCATGGCCACATTGTACTTTACCTTGCCTCTTGAAAATGCAAGGCTTTATACTATTTTGCTTCCACTTTGTAATGCACATTATTTCTCTGCTATGACTGATAAGACCCAGGTGCTTACTACACAGGTGGGTCAGGTGCACACAGCTCCAAGGATTTAACGCTAGGTGACTGTGAACATTAGGGTAACTTCTGAATGTCAAACATTAGTTCATAGCTTGATGAACATAATTATATGCTGTCTTATTCTGTTTACTCATATTTTACATATTTAGGCAAGAAAGCAGTTGTGCTAAATATACAATGACAGGAAAAGAAAATAGGAACAGATAATGAGGGGAAATGTATAGGCTGGCGGCCTCTCAGATCTCAGTCATTTGTAAGTGACAGCTGGATTACAGTGTAAATGTTTTGTGTTTTTCATTACAGTGCTAACCCCCACCCCGGAGCTCAAGACATGCTTAAGATGGAGAAAAATAATGCAGATCTAGGGGAAACAACTGTTAAACATAGAAGTAACCATTTTTAGTTTACTGAACTAAATCATAAAGCCCAATCTTATATTTATTTTTGCAACACAAATAAAAGTAGTTGAATACTGTATATAGAACTACATAGCCGTTGACCAGTTCCAGATATTTTTAAATGTTCAATGCAGCTTCGGATCCATTAATTTGCTTTAAGATTAGGAGAGATACACTTGGAAGGTTATCTATTTGTTTCACTGTGTTGCTATTACCTTAGCTTAGTACACAGACTGCAAGATGTTACAGAAGCTCTTACCTCTCCTAGTTTTAATGTAAGATTTAGACCTGCTTTATAACTTTATGATGAATGATTTATTCAAACATTAAAATGTAAGTGGTTTCTAAGGGCTGTGGTGTTTTGGCATCTGGGCATGAGCCCTGAACATATACTAAATACAGCTTGAGCAAACTATTAGAAATCTAGGACATCACTCAGTTTGGGCTAATTAAACTCACCTTGTAGATGTAATTAAGTTTACATAACATTGATTGCAGGATACCCTGTTTAGCACTGTCAGCTAGCACCACTTCTGGTTTTCGAGGAGGTACCAGTTTCACTTCAAACTGAGTCAGTCTTTGAAAAGTAGCCCTTTTTTGCACACCTTATATCATGGCCCTAATATATATATGTTAAATGTCTGTTTTTTGTCAGAGCTTACAGTTACATCTCTGATACAACGAACATCTTCATCAACATAGTTATGCTCATCCTGCTCTTTGTTCATGTGTGCAGCAATCTCAGCTTAGACAAAACTCAGCATCTACCCAATGGATACAGAAATTAAGTAGAAGATGTAAAGAAGATGTTCCAAACTCTGTGTGTGTGTGTGTGTGTGTGTGTGTGTGTGTGTGTGTGTGTGTGTGTGTGTGTGTGTGTGTGCGCGCACACGCGTGCGCATGTGTAAGCATGTGTGCATGTGTGCATATGTGTTAGTGTGTGTTTATCTTTGCAGATGTTGCAGTTGAATGTATTTCCTTTTACTAAACCTCTTACTATAGTGTGCTTGATGAGTTGTTGACATATAGAAGAAGCAAAGCATAGTGGAGTCTATGCTGATGTATTTTAAGGAATGCACTCCTCCATTGCGCATGCAAGAGATTTATTTATGACACAAGGTGGTCACAAGTAATTTGCAATAAGTGATATTTAAACTCCATGTAACTGGTAAAAGAGAGGAAATGCATGATATTGATACAATTCATGAACACTGGCATGAAATATTTAATTTTTTGTTGTACCATATACAACTTGTATAAAAGGAAAACAAATCTGCTTGCACATACAGAACAGCATTCATTTCACTAAATATCTGTGATTTATTCAAATATATTTTATATCTGTTACACATAGCGTCGAGGTATACATTCCTACAAGGATTATATTTCAATATCTTCCATTAAAAAATGTATTTTCCAGAAAATATTCATTGAGAATCAGACTTGACAATGAAATTTCCAGAAAAGAAAAAAAGCTATTAGAAATGACTTTTGTTAATGGACAGTGACAGCATTTGTTAAAAGTAGTAAAATCCTATATAAATATTCAACCAGGTCTGTGAAAAAAAAAAAAAACATGCGAGTATATTCAGTACATAAGCACTATATATTCGCTCTCAATAATCATATGTAGCAGTCTACTATACAGTCATCTTAAGTGTAACCTTATCGGAAACACCAAAACTAAATTTATGAACAATACAAAAAAAATAAATTCTCAGCAGTAAGACTTGTTCATCAACTATCACTGATCATCAAAGACTACACTGCTATTGCTTTTCATATTTACTGTGTTCATTTCTGTATGCTTATAAGGATTCACTTTATAATCTCAAAATACTGAAACATCGAATTTCAGTATTTTGGGATCATAAAGTCAAATGCTCAGAATAGTGAAAGTGCAAAACTGCGAATCCAAATATGTCGAATTCACAATTATGGTTTAACGGTATGTGACGTGGAATGTGTTGTGTGGATGGTATTCAGTTTAGTGTGTGGATTTAGGTGTAATTTAAGGTAAGTCACTATTTTGTAAGGGTTTTGGATAAGTGTGTGAGTGTATGTGATTGTGTTTGGAAGTTTTACATGTGGGTTAGGGTAGGCAGGTAAAAGTATAAGTGTTTAAATGTTGATTGTGGTGGTGTTTGTATATATGTGATATGTGTGTGTGTGTGAGGGACTGTAGAATGTCTGGTTGTGAGTTTGCTGTCTTTTTCTGTTTGGTGTGATCTCAGAGTTCGAATATATAAGTAAAGGGGGTGGGGGGGTGCAGCACCCCACATGGAAGGTGCAGGGGGGCTTGCCCACCTGCTTATTTGTAGTGTACGTTTGTTAGTTTGTGCGTGTATTTTTTTTTTGTAGTGTGGGTAGTGCGGTTTATGTGTACCCCTGGATTCATGAAGCTTGCGCCAGGTGCAGGTGTAGCATAGACGGCATAACGCCAAATATGTCCGCCGAGTGATTCAGGTACGAACCAATCCCACGTGCACTACTGGCCTATGCCAGAGCTATGCAGCCCTCGGCATAGGTATGCAAATCACCCCATGAACAGTGTCGCACCATGCTAATGAAGGCATACAGCGATTCATGAAGTGGTGCAGGCGTAGCGCAAGCCCATGGAAATGTAAACCAAAAAACACAGTTTACATTTTCCCAAACAGAACATCGGAGTTATGGAAGCGGACCACACGCATGTATTACAAAGTTAACATATGCCAATGGAGAAATACACAGCCAATGGCACAAGAAAAGATGCACAACACCTAAAAAACAACATTTAATGTCATGGCCACAGTAACGCACAGTACAACCGCAGGGCATGTGTGTGCAAACAGGAATACAAAGGAAATATATAAAAATGGCAGAAAATTGCAATGAAAGACAAATCAGGATTGCACCATAATATGCAATGGTAGGCATGGCACACCACAAGCAAGGCTCAAGGGTTGCCAGGGGCCCGCGACAGTGTTCGGTGCTGTAACTATGAATTAGTAGTCAATGCCATGCAAATGAGGCAGGTAATACTGAATCGCAAACGTCCCGCTGGATTAAGTATGTACCTGATGGTGCTGCGCTATAACACCGAGGAGTGTATCAAAGGTGATACATGACATCAGCAGAGGGGTGTGCCACCGTATCAGTAAGCACATTGGAGCAATGCAAATCTGGCCTGGCTGTTGCTAAGCAAAGCTGAAGGACAGGGGTGGGCAAGAGGGTATGGAACCGTTTAGCTGAGAGCAGACATGGTGCCCGAAAGCGCATGTGTACGGAGATGAACGTGCCCGAAACCCGGTAAGCGGATGCACGCGCCGCGAACAATAGCACAAACAGGAAGGTCATGGGAAGAAAAGAAGGACATGCCGAAGCAGGGTAATTGGCGTAGTAATGAGCAATTAATATCAATCAACACACGGCAGCCAATCGACAGCAGTAGTCAAGCTTGCATGCAGAAACCTGCAAAACAGGATAGGGGAGGCATAGGATTGCAAAGAAAGGTGTGGAGGACCTGGAATGCAAAGACAGGAGAACTGTCATAGCAGAGCAAAGCAAATACACAGTAGATCGGCAATAGCACATATTACACAAGATAAGCCAGGTCTAGGAAAGTACAAATGAAAGCAGGCAGCTGGATGCATGCCAGCAAATAGAAGGTGTAATGTGCACAAATGTAAACGGAAGGGCAGGAGGTAATTCACGGCATCCAAATGTAATGCAACACCAAAGGCAGCACAATAGCGGTTTCGTAAATAAAACACAGAAGATACCCTATAGCCAGGATCGTACATACACATCCTATGACATCATCAGTGTTCACAGCAGAACAGTATAAAGTGTGAAAGCTCCCAACACACACCTGTGTATTCCCAAACACCGCACCATAGGTGTAAACAGATGGGGAACTTTTAAAATGTACATGTTGGGAGCTGTCATAGCTGTGATTCATCAGCATGTGTTACAGACCGATGGTGTTGTGGAGGATGATGCTGACAACCACCGTAGGCCTCGGAGGAGGAGAAGAGTGTTCAGACCAAGGGTAACCTACCAGGGGCTACATGATCTGGAGATAGTAGAGCATTACAGGGTGGACAGGGACATCTTACAGCAAATAGTAGAGCTGTGCCAGCCACGCCTGAGAACCAGAAACAACAGAGGGAACCCATCCCAGTGGACACAAAGGTATGTGTAAGCTTGCGAATACTAGCCACAGCTACCTTTCAAAGGCCAACTGGAGATATAATGGGGATCTCACAGGCATCGGCATCCAGGGTACTACACCAGTTCCTGGATGCCATGTTACCACATGCCAATGAGCATATACAATTCCCCCGAACTCGGGAGGAGTTGGCCAGCAATATGCATCACTTCCACCATGTGGCAAACTACCCGGAGGTACTGGGTGCGATAGACTGCACGCACATAAAAATTAAGTCACCACTTGGTGAGTATGGTAGGCACTACATAAACCACAAGGGATTCCACTCCATCAGCTGCCAGGTCGTGTGCAATGCCCAGGGCATTATCATGGATGTGTGTGCTGGCAACCCTGGAAGCGACCACGACTCCCATATCTGGCATGCCTCACAGCTGTATCAGGTATTTGTCAAAGGGGGACATCCCACAAGTTCACCTTGTGGGAGATGCTGGTTATGCACTGGAGCCATGGATGATGACCCCCATCAGAAATGCACACACACCAATGCAAGAATGCCATAATGAGGCACACGCACAAACCAGAATCATCATAGAGTGTGTGTTCGGGATGCTGAAATCACGGTTCCAGTGCTTGGACACATCTGGTGGAGCCTTGCAGTACTCTCCAGGCATGTGTGCCCACATCTTCATAGTCTGTGCCATGCTACATAATATGATCCTGTGGAAACAGCTGCAGCAGGGTCATAATGGGGGAGGGCCTCACAGCCCACCGCAAGTGCCAAGGCCAACACAGGCACAGAGGGATCCAGACCATGGACACACTGTGCCAGCCCCAGTAGGCAGACGGAGGCATGCCCAATATGCCTACGCCTTGGCAAAGAGGGAACGTATAGCACATATCTTGACAGTGTAGGCTCCCACGGACTGACACCCCTCCCCACCTGCATACAGTAACATGGATGGCACACAAACACAACTACCTGTAAATTGTGATGTATAGGTGGCCCACTGTGGAATCCTACATAGGCAGCCCTCAAACATTGTACATGCAACAGCCATGGAAACACGGAACTTTCAACACCTGAACAGTAGATGCGCCCATCAGCATCTGTCGGTGCTGTATGTATAGGTTCCCAGGTACATCGGTAGGTACACGCCCGATTGTCAGAGGCAAAACACCAAATGGGGCAAACAGTGACACCTGTCGCCACAACATCGAGTAAGCAACTGTCGCGTACTGGAGCAGATGCCATCATGGGAGCACATGTGTGTAAGCACTGTCCTACACACAGTCATCACAGATTACCAGCCGTGTTACTGAGGGACTCCACAAAATGTAATCATGGATGTAGTGTCAAGGTAGGGGATGTACCCATGACAGGCAGTAGTCACCCCGGCATGCTGCATCCACGGTCGTATGAAGGAGTAGCAAATTATCGGGTGTACCTAATTGTGATATACATACCGAGTGCTGGAGTACAGCCAGTAAACATCACATGGACATACCATTAACTGGACCCATCAAGTTGTAAACTAACGGAGTCATCCATGTGAGTGTAGTGTGGAGTAACTGCTGTAGTGTACTGCACATACAAATTGACATAATTCGTGTACAACCCCCAGATGTCCAAGTGGTACATGCAGTGACTGTCATGCATGTTCCCGGTCCCACGTCCCACAAGGGATGTTACATAATCCTGACGGCACAGGTAATGCAGTCCAGATGCAGGTCATCAGAATATGTGTAGCACACATTAGCGGGAATAAGCGTTGCCCACAGCTGGTAAGCAATGTTTAAATACGACTATACGGATATGCGTGAAACAGGGCTAAGTGTCACTGACCACTGCGCAGATCATGGTCAATGATGTACAGAACAGTTGACACCAGCATTAGTCACCCCTGAACAAATAGCACCTGCTCTGATGGGTAAAAACGACCACTGCCAGGAGTGGAACAGGCAGTCATGTACACAATCAACCAACACTATTGCTAGGCAAGATGTACGTACGGTAGGGTTGCCACAGTTCAAATGACCAATGTGGAACATACGCCAGATGTCAGTAGGACGACACACACCCGGCCAGGACGAAAACCAGAATAACAGTGTTTTGCATAGATAAAAAGCTTATAGTTTAGTAATGGTCGCAGGTACGTGTTCCATGTCCTGTAACATGTAGGTGGGTCAGATACAGAATAAGTGTGTCATGCAACAATGACATAAACTATAGGGAATATGTTTGTCCCAAAGTCGCAGGACACTTGCTATGTTCACAAATATTTCGCAGGACACAACTGCACAAAGAGGGATTGTCCCTCACAAAGTGGGATGGGAGGTAATCTTAACCTATGGCAGGTGTGTAATGTGACAGGTACAGACACAAACATGCGGAGTCTAGGAAACACAGTATACACTGACAAACACACAATGAAAGGCATAGCGTGCCTGTCACCACCCCTGTCCGAGATATGTATACATATATATATATATATATATATATATATATATATATATATATATATGTATATATATATATATATATGTATACATCTACACATATATAATACAGATAGAAAGGGTGATAGTGTGATATATGTTGATATACAAGGGGTCACTGGCATCTGCAAATATATAGATAGGTCAACGACATTCTAAACACCTTTGAGGTATAAATAAACAGGATACCGCCAACTATGGAATGTGTCACACACCGACACGCGTAACCAGGAGGATGAAAGACAGAAAGAACACAGTGCTGGAACAGTAGAACCGTGAGCAATAGGATGATAGTAAGGACATGTAGTCACCGCTGTTGGTGGTGCGGACCACATAGGTACCATGTACAACTGTGGTTGTGTGTGATGTAGCCTGTGTATGTGTGTGATGAGGGTGCCATGTGTGTTCCCATGTGACTAAAGTGCGTCGTGTGTGTCCGCATAGTGTGTCTGTAGGTGGCAACTCGGAGGTAGATGACTATGGTAGGTGCGGGTATAGCTATCCGTAGGCATGCGGTAAACACCTGTCCCACATTGGGAGGGACAGCCCCCCCTGGGCAGGTGTGTCCTAACATGAAACATTAGAAAGGGCAACTGTCTGCGAGTGTAGGACATTAGTATGTCCCACATAATATGCAATAGTTGCAGGAAATACTCATGCCTGTATGTAAGAAACAGAAATGTTACATGCAAACCGATAAGTAGTGAAGGACCAAGAACAATAGGTATGTAATGAGGATAAACCTATGTGCTATCCTGTATACTGACCGTGGCCATATGTCAGCCTGTAAACACCACTGTGTGACCCGCAAGTGTCCAACTATGGCCATATGAAAAGGTGGCAAGCCATGTGACAGAGGGTCTGACACCAACACCACTGCAATGATTGCAAATATCTGGGGCAGACATACACGGGATAGCATTCATTTACAAATATCTCTGCACATATCGCTGTACATCCGGAGGTATGGAAGTATCAACCGCACCTGCATACCATATTGAAACCAATTAACAACGGCCCACAGTAAATTCCCATAATAGAAGTCTATTAAGTGATAGTACTGTAATTAGGGAAGGGGCCCACACACATATATATGGACTACGTAGAAATGCAATCCCCACAAAACCATATATGCTACGTACACCCGCCTACATCCCCCACACTGTAAACAATAGCAATACAGACCGTAACCACAGCCCAAACATCTAGTTGTTCAATTACATCTGCTGAACCGTTGACATACCTTGTGAGAGACATTTAAAGGCGTCATGCAAAATTGTATCCATCGTATAACGGAACAAACGGCGATGTTACAGGTGTTTGCAATAGTCCTTTATCAGATGGGTGGGATGACAGGTACAGTCACAGGTAGAATCACACACAATCCACGGGGGACATGACCCCAAAATAGACTTGGCTCTACACAAAGCAGTTGCAATTACACACAACAAAACACAATACAGGCCATCTCTCCGAAGGCAGGGCAAATGGCCAACGCCCAGGTGGAGAATTCAATTATACCCCACTGCTGCCATGTAACTGGTGAATAGAGTAGCTGCACAGCTGAAGTGCACGTAATTAGTCACACCAGACCACCAACTGGTGGCAGTAAACCACATGTTGCAGGTGTAGATGTATATTAGGATGACTTGCCAGATATGCAAACTGTATGCTTATACCGTATAACAGTTGAAAGAGTGATACAGAGGAGCGAGATAGAGATGAAACACCAGAATGATATCAAGGTATGTATAACACTAACTGTATGTATAGTATGTTCTGAATTACATAATGTCAGTGTATGCATAGCCTGGTTTGCAGTAATTAACAGTGTCCACCATGCATAAAGTGGGGAATGGTATTTATGTAGTGATGTCTCGCTGATCGTACCAATGCTTGTAGAAGATGTGCGTCCAGCAGTAGGCCACACGGTAAACAACACAGGCACCACAAGGGATGCAACATGACGGCATTAAACAGAACAATGTCATATGACCCACCGTCAGTGGCAGGGTATGTCCAATAAGTACGTGTCATAGCAAGGTATAGTATATGTAGATATACTGTAACAGTACGCATGTGTATGGGCATATAACGTCAAGGACATGTCTAAGGTGGACCCTCTGTGTAAGTAATGGTTGAATTATGGGATACCATGTAAAACATGTGTAATGTATAGTACAGTAGATTGATACATCAGATATGTTACACAGGAGATCAGGCATATGATGCAAAGCAAAGGTATCATATAGTGATGTGAGTACTATGTAATTAAGATATGTATAAACAGTTATGATGAAATAACTATGTACTCCACTCTGTGCATTTGCAAAGGACAAAAACATTACTCCCATACTAGAATAGCAGAAGAGATGTGACAGACAAACATGAACATGATTGGCATGTACAATAACAGTAGACATATAGCCCATAGTCACGGGACATTGTAATAGCGTGACAGCCAATATAACTGGAAGGGCTATACCAGTAACCATGCACAAAGGACATGTAATAGCTGCACAGGTTCATAGTGGTGTACCATGCAGTCTGGCAAGTCAATGTGTAACAACAACTACAGTGTGCACACCAGTGGCACCTCTCCAGGGTAGTGTCCTGTGAACAGAAGAGCCATGTGTAACCTGCATCACTGCACAGTACAGCCACTGCAGTGATCCCTGGCGTACATGTGTCCACCATCCAGCAAGCGAGGTATCACATGAACACTGCTACTGACTGTCCATGTGTGATGTACATAGGAAACATGTCCCAAAGCATGGTGAGTGTCCGGTCTGGGAATGCAACCCCCAAGCACATGCCACACACAGTCGTGTGTGTGCACATATCCATGAGCATCATGGTCATAGTGGCTATTGTGTATGGCGTGTATGCGGAGTATATCCATAAACATATTTGCAGACATGGGCCCTGTCTTTACAGCAGACGTCACCCCTGAGTATGTAGTCTGCAAATGTGTACAGATGTGGTGTCTGTACATAAGCCGCATACGTTACCAGTTGTAACTCAATAAACATCATGGCGTTTTAATGTTGAGGTATGTAAAGCTGTTGTGTAAGGTACACCCTACACGGGGTGTTGTACCCATGGATGTGTGTATACGTCCGGTGTTCAGAGGTACAATGGGTGCCTATGTACCAGCTACACACCCAGGACAGACATGTGTGAACATGTAGAAGGATATCCATGCCACAGTGGCAATGTGGTAATCACAGGAGTGTGTGCGACATACATGTGTCTTACACACATATACAATGCAACATGTATGTAGGGGAATAACACCTATGTGATAACCAGTGGGAGGATGGTGTACTGCAAAGGTGATGTTCACACCAAGTGTCATGCAGGTAGAGGCCATGATGTTCATATTGGTATCTGTTACAGTGACACCCATATGGATGGGGTCTGTATCAGTTGGTGGAGCATCAACGGTGCTGGGTATGCAGTGGTCTGTAAAGCTAGGCAGGGAAGTCCCCTCAGTGGTAGCCTGTACCTCAGGGAAGCATATACCAAACATGAGGGCCCCATGACTGAGGACTGTGGTAAGCCAAGTGTAACTGGATTGCAGTATGTGATTTGGTATGCCACCGTCAGTGTGTGTGTCCCATCCAATAGCCACATTGCATAACATCCGGAGACATATGTTGTGATGTGCAGGTGGATGTGTATGTAGTCAATACCAGAATGGAGAACGGTGCTGAATGGCAGCGAGAGGACAATGCAGGCTGTGTGGACACCTGTGTCAACATCAACAACTCTGGCGATTGTAGGAAAGGTGTTCAACAGGTGTAGGAGGCATGCTGTGGCCCCAACAAGACCAACCCAGCTGACATCAAAGAACTGGAGCACAACAGAGACTCGACGAATGATGTCCATGATGATGTGCCCTATAGCTATGCATAACAGACCAGTGAGGTGTGTAGTGCAATAGTCCCAGTCGTGCAGTGTGGCACCACCTGTGAGGAGTGTTACAGTCACTGTGTGCCAGTCAGGGGCCACAATGTCTGGTACAAGGCTATTACTGAATATGGTGTCCCAGTGGGGAGAAATGCTGTTCAGAGTTCTGTGGACATCACAGCCTGGGATATTGCAGGGTGACAAGGGGCCTGTGTCCTAGGACATATAGAATGCAGGTCAGTACTGTGTAGGTGTGACTGCCGGTACACCGCAAAGTACCTGCAAGGAATGTGGCCCTGCAGGGAGTGAGAGGATGTAATGTTAGCAATGAAGCCATCAGACAGGATGTTGCCAACATCACCTGTTGCTGTCATGTTCCAGAGTGACAGTTGTATGTGTGAGCAGATGTGGGTATTGCATACGACTACTGACATACCACCAAAATGCCCTGTGGTACATCTCGGAATGTGTCGCAGTAATGTGTATGTAGCTAGTTATGGTGTATAGTGTGTGATATGGGATCCTGTGGCCCTACCGAGGCTGACCAGTGAGTCAACCCGCCCATGGGAATGTGCACCACTGTGTAACAGCCCCCACCTGTTGTTGTAAAGTATGTCCGTGGGACTGCACCCCCAGAGTGCCGTCTGTATTCTGGTGTGTACCTGCATGGCTCTGTGTGGAATAGCATGAACCACATTGTCGTGTACGTGCTATTGAAGTGCACTGGGGTATGTCTCAGCATTTGCATGTGCATTGTCCACCTGCACGTGTGTCACGACAACAACTACCACTGTCATACGACATCTGTAGTTGGTGTTGTAGTACTCATCTATTGTGTATGCCATGAAGTGTGTGGTGCCCGTATGTGGCTAACAAGGGTGGGTAGCAGATGTTCGGATTCCACCAATGAGGGGACAACCGCAGGTGTCGAACAGCGGTCACATGTTGGTAGTGTCCATGTCAAGGATACCGTTGGTCTTGGAGGTGGTGTATGGGTCGAACCAGCTGAATGGAGGTTATGACTCATGCACAGTGTATGCCTAATGTGTCAGTACATGTGCGGCTATCACAGTTAGGTGTAGGTTACTGTGTCAGTCTCACATTAGTACCAGCAGTAGTTCCGGACACAGTCATATGCACGTGGAGCACCTGTGATGCATTATGCGAAGTAACCAGCTGGGATGTGTGTACAACATAGTGGAATATGGGGACATCTCAGCTGTGGGTGTGCCAGTCCAGGTACGTGCCCGAGAGGTATGGTCTGTCTATGCCCAGTCATTGCAGGTGTGCTCTGCAAAGCCAAGAGGTAGGTCGCAGTCACTGCAGAGATATTGCAGTGGTGCAGTATCAGGTGTCCCTTGCCTGCGTGCATCACAGAGGATGATGTCAAACATTGTGTGACATGACCACATGCTTTGCTAGCCTGTTCCCGTTCTCGTGGTGACTGTTATTGGGCACTGTGCAAGACAGGCAGTATAAAAGCAGCAAGAGACCAACATGTGATCCGTACTCCCAAGGCTGACAGGTGCAGGTCAACTGTGCCACAGCATCATGTTGTTTGGCCGGGTCTGTCAAAGTGGATGTATACTAGATGCCTGTGGAATGACAGCAGAAGCAGGGGACAACTGTTGGGAGTGACACAGTCATTCGTAGTACAGTGGTAACAGGTCTGGATGAACGCAAAATGCTTCCCAGGGCGTGGACCACACCAGCAGTGCGACGACACTGGTGGGCTATTGCATGTCCCTGCACACGTAGTCTGTGCCCTGAGTGACAACGTCTGTCACACAAACATGGAAGGGGAGTCACACCATACCTGTTGACTTGTGGCATGTGTGCATAGGTTATGTTGCAGAACCAGTTACTGGACAGCAGGATGTAGGTAACTATCACCTTGTGTAGCCTGCTGAGTGGAACAGCAGTGTGACTGCCGACAGTCACCTAAGACAGGTGTGTTGAGTATATTATGACACCCTATTGGCTGTATGTGATGGGCACATGTGTCCGTGGGCTATAGGTTGGTGTGGTTGTGTTTGGTGATGTGGGCTGCTGTCGGTGCCCACACAGAGTATGGAGGGGTACTGTACAAGGTGTCTCTGTATGTGTGGCCTGTGGTAGGGATCATGTGGGACCATGTGATGTGTGGGGTGCGTTGCCAATGTTGCACAACCCCACATGACTGTCAGGTGCAGTCAGGGTTGGTGACAGTATAACCCCCAGCAGGGCTGCATATGTGCATCCCCCACAGGCTGTACTGTTGTATGTTGGGAGGTGTGCATTGACTGTGGACATGAGAATATCTCTATTGCCACATGTACAACATAGTCATCATAGTGACAGGCAATAGCACTGGTACGTGCCAGTTGGACATGCCTGTATATAAGTGGTACGTGGCAGGTGGACAGGCCGTACAAACCACCATGTCTCATGAGGTATGTGAGTGATATATGTACGACAGCTGTTGTACAGTTATCAAGCTGGAAATGTATGGACAGACAGTGTACCTGTGAGGACTGGTGTGAAATGTGTGCTAAACTAAGCAGTAGCTCATAACATGCCAAGAAGCTCTGAACAAGTGCTGAGCATGCCCACACATTACAGATAGGGTGTTTTATACTATCAACCCACATGTGTTGACAACAGTCATGATTTTTGGCACCGCATCAGAACACTGCCGGGTATGGTCTGCAGGTTCATGAACCATTATCAATGTAGATGTTAGCAGTACAGATGTACAAGACAGTACGGATGTTTGGCTACAGATGCCTGTGTATGTCACAGGAGTGTTCTACTAGTGGCCTGTTGACAGACTCAAAACTACCAAAGGTGCTACAGTGACATGTGCATATCATACGGTGTCAGCTACAGTAAACCAGGGTTAATGTATTGTACCCCACCCGCATTGTAGCCCATACCACACAGACAAATGTCAGCCATCTGTGTATGTGATGATGTGAATGGCCATGACCTATGGGCAATTGTTGTCACAGTGTTGTGAACAACATACAAAATGGGCTGTGTGTGTAATGTGTGTGACATATGTGCACATTCTGGTGGATGATATCAGCAATGACACCAGTAGGGGAATACCCCCGTACCCATTAGGAAACACCTAGGCTGTGGTCAACAGTATGGACACTGTGTTAGGGATGTTGTAGTGTAGTACACCTCCCTGAGCTGGAGACATCTCCCTGGCCCTTTAGGTAGTCATACAAGGTACCCATGACATGACAGGGTGGTATCCATGTGCACAGAGATCATTGGACAGGCATACACAGCACCCATGTGACCAATATTGGAATACACATCACCCTCCAGGGGTAGGGCCCATGTGTGGATGGCCGATACCAGCCTCCACAATACTCACCTCCAGTATGCAGCATGCTATCCAACTTGCATAGAGACATATGCAACACTATGCTGTTAGACATGCTACACTTCCATAGCCTGATCTGAAAGACATACGTCATGGACAACCACCGTCCTACGACTAGGATGGCCACATGCTGGACAGATCCCTGTGTCATACCTGTGACATACTCCCGCCATACCATGCAGCCCTGTCCACATAGCTGCACATATCACCCATGCCATACATGGTGTGATGGACGTATGGTAGATGTAGTATCATCTATCTGGATCAGTAATGTGTCACTGATGCCCCTCGTGGTGGCTTAATGGGTGTCGGATACAGCTATGAAACCCAGCCCGTACATTCTATAGCTGATAACCTTACCTGTGAATGACGTCCGACGACTAGCCATTGTCCCATGTCCATCACATGTGCAACACAGGTGATCCGTGGCAGGATGTTTAACAGCTGTGCATTGTAGATGTCTATGGAAAAACAGATGCATGTACAGGTTTCCATGCGTACTTGGTGCATTGTCACTGCCCAAGTCCAGTAAGGCTGTGTCTGTGTTGATATGTGACATATCCACAGCATCTAGGTCAACAGCATTACCATGGATACATCAGGCATGGGTAGATAGGTAAGAACACCAGTGCATGCAAACAGACATGTCCACATGGAGACTGACGTCACATGCAGTAGGAACACTAATGAGGTGACACACATATATGGGGATGATATCTAATGCATACTGGGTGTTACATGTGTGGGACACATATGTGCCAGTCGTGTTAGTGTCATGTTGATTTGGAACGATAACTGTGCGAATGTACTAGAATGTATGTGCAGCAGTATCACTGTACATGTCTGTAAATGTGACCTGTCACCTTCATCATGTCTTACAGATAATGCCGCGTACACGTCTACCAGCATATAGCCGACAGGAGGATGATGTCGTAATACCGTACCCCCATGAGAACTACGAGGCGTTATTTAGCCACGTGCCACAGCATGCACAGCAGCGGGATGACCTGTGGCAGGATCTTCGCAGGAGGGTCAACGAAGTGGGCGGCCACAACCGCACCTACCAGCAGGTGCGCAGACACTGCACGGACCTCATACATCATGCAAAACAGCGTGCCACTGCAATCGCCAGAGAACAAGGTGGTACGGGTGGTGGGCCACCACCCCAGCCTCCACTCACACACATGGAGGAGCTACTGGCCAGTCTGGGAACACCCTCTGAACAGCCCCCACAAACAGTAGCTGCCATTGTGGAGGTGAGCGTCTCCCAACCAATGAGCCTGGAGTTGCCTGGTAAGTCAGTACTGAACATATGGCCAAAATATCCCACGTATGTGCATGTGTCAGTGTACATCATGTAATGTAACAACATATGCAAGGTATGTGGACACACATGCTTTATGCTACCCTGTGTATGCACCATACCTCCGAACTGTACAGGTAATTGCAGGATGTCCAGATGTCTGCTCATATTGTCAGTGTGTTCCCCTTAATATCTGTCCCTTTCTGACAAATAGCTGAGGAATGGAGTCATTAAACAATGACATACAGTTGTGTTTATGACTGCACATTCCATTGCACACCCATGTGCATGCAAACCTATTGGTCTATCAAATATCCAGGTTAGTAAGAGCAATATGTCACAGTTGTCCCTATATGTCCCCCATCATAGTAGGCTTTGTCCACATTTATTGTTCTAAGAGGTTGAGAGGTATGGTATGCACACATGTGCTGACTATATGCTATTGTACAGGCAAATGTGTTAACCAGCACTGTGCACCCTGTGGCTGTCATACAGTCATGGATAATGTTCATACTGCTGTGTCACCCTATACAGGTACCTCTGGCGTGCCGCACAGGCAAGAGTCCATTGCAGGTGAGTCTATCATCAGCATCAGGCATGTCAAAGCATAGATCTATTCACTATGTGGCCAGTTAATACATGGATATACAGGTTGCATCACCCATCATCCACACAGGACACCCATGTGCAATATATACAATTGAAATGATACACAGACATGAAACTACAGTATTTGTCATTGCTACATGTGTGTCCAGCTGTGCATACAATGGTGGAGGTGTTCTACAATGGAGGCATATGTACTATACAGTGGAACAGAATGTGTGGTACACAAACCAGTACCGCACAGTGAGCTGTGATATGGGAAGACCACAGGCATCACCATTGTGTTATATGCCCCTGCAATGGTTTCACCCATTGTGATGTTCCATCCGACATGTCCGAGACACGTAGCGTTTTGGTTGCAATATTGTCACAATTCCCCATAACCCATACCCCACATACCACACATACAGCTGTTGTCTGCATAGCTCTGTGGATGGTGACATAACCAACATCTATGGGTGTATGTCATATGGGACAACACAGACATGTGTGATAGACGGCCATCACATACATGACCAACACATGTGCACACATGGCCATGGGGGATGGCCAGAGACATGTAGCCACACAGAAGACGGGATGTGGATACACCCTGTCCCACTTTGTCCACACATGGTCCAAGTACAGCCGTACTAGACCAATTGTACAGGTGATGTAGTACGCTACACATCATAAATGCTTGTGCACAGCTAGTGGAGGTGTCAGTGACATGTACCTCAAAAGATGTGTTGAACATGATGTCTGTGTCATAGCATGACGGTAGTCACATTCACAGAATCCACTGACAGTGACACCAGGCCACAGAAACAGTACTTTTCACCCCTGCCGTAGGACATCACAGTTAGCTGTGCACCATGTGTGCATGGTACATCAATGTCATGTGTGAAATGGTGACGTGACAGGTGTGCTATGTGTGGACATGGTTGCCAGGCAGCTAACACTCTGTAATCATCGTGCAGGGGTGTCATCTGTATGTCATCCAGTGACCTGTCACATGACACAGCATGGTTGGTTGTGTATACACCTCAGCATCATAGGTCACAATCCACAGGTATGTCATGGGTATGCATGCAGTTATGGATATGCAATGTGTACATAATATGCACTGTTTAGCAATATAGACACCTCATGATGCCATGCAATGGCACAGTGTCTGTACATCACACTGTACAGCAATGTAGATGGCCCAGTCCCCTACTATGCCCATGCACATTTGCTCAACATGCATTCTATCTGTAGGGCATATGGACAACACCGCAATGTGATTCCCAGTACGATGCTGTACATGTGTCATGACACCATTGTGTCAGGCATGCATGCATGTTAATGAACATGTCGGCAGATTACATGTCAAGGTCACGTCAGACATGTGTACTGTTATGCTGTTCTGGTCCACATGGTGTATCATGGGGATCCATGCATACTACCATGATCGTGTGAATTGCATGGATAATGATATGACACCTGCCTGCTGTAGTGTGCATTCCAGGGAGTATGCTTACAAACACTATTGATGTCTGAGCTGCATGCTGTCAGCTGTATCGCAAGCATGCTGCATGCCATCTGTCATCTCACATGCATGGTGTGTCAGTGTGTGTGTGTGTGTGTGTGTGTGTGTCGGTGTGTCTATTGTAATGTAGAGTATTTCTTTGCATTCACAGGTGATGTAGGCGCATTACCCTCCTGCGGTCCATCTGATAGTGTCCCCACAGATGCTAGCAGTGATGAACATATGCACAAGGTACAGGCAGGGATGTCAGGGGTGAAATCTGTGCCAACGGTTGCTATCCCATCTATGTCCCCCTTTTCCCCGCACACAGTTCAGCTGCTAACACATACCGCATCTACAGTGGCCATAGAGGAAGGACAGTCATCGTTTGTTAGCGTTGAACAGGAACGTGTGGTGGCTACAGAAGGTGTGTCTCCACACCATGGTGGCAGTATATTGACTGCAGATGTGCCACACAAGCATGTGGTTGGTGCTGCTCGTAGGAGGACTTCTGGCAGACATGCACCTGCAGGACATAGCGCAGCAGCTGAGATCACCAGACGCATGTTCCAGACTGTAATGGTGGCACAGGCACGTGCCGAACAGCAGAACAGAGAAGGGCAGAGGCTGCAGAGAGCTGCTATCAGTACCCTAAACAACAGCATCCAGGCATTGGCAGGTGCTCAACAGCAGCTTGCTGATGTTCTGGACAGGCGATTGGGTGACATGGTCAGAATCCTCGACTGTGGCATGGCAATCCGTGAGTGTGAGCTGTCTGTGCTGGAACATCTGGTAGGGGTGAGGCATAGGACATATGGACATAGGCCAGCTACACCATCTAGTGCAGGTCAACGCGAGCGTGCCACCTCACATTGCTGCTCCCATAGTGCCGGTAGCAGTAGCAGTGCAGCTGGTGCTGCGATGTCCACACCAGGTCACAGCAGGCCACATGGACATGGCCCTGGATGTTCCCGGTGGGGACACGGTTCCAGTGGCCATGTGTCATCGGACAGTAGCCATTCTGTACCTCTGCCTGGTAGTGCCCGTGCAACCCCTGGCAGGCACAGGACACATGGCTGTGTCCGGTCACAGTGAGCTGTACAACCTGGTCTGTACATTCTGAAGCTGTCCATAATACCCTTGTGTAGGCCTCACAAATGACAGAACTGTGTGCGCACATACACGCACACAGTGAACACAAGTGTAGGGCTCCACAACACCCACATACATACGGAACAGACATGTCCATTGAAATCACTGGCCCTTACCCGCACACATGATGATATCCATTGGTGCAGCCTATGCCCCTGGCAAACAGTATCACCCTGTGCATATGATGAAGCCTGTGCCACATCCCTGTCATCCACACTATCGGTGCAGGGATATGCTCATATGGTCTGATGCACAGGGTGAACAGAATAGTGAGAGGTGTATCTAACATTACTTGTGTATGCATATTGCGGGATGTGTATGTTGTATTGGTCGTGTGTGAATACTGAGATGTGTGAGGTGTATCTCACATTACTTGTGTATGCATATTGAGGGATGTGTATGTTGCATTGGACGTGTGTGAATACTGAGAGATGTGTATGTGACATCAGTGGTGTATTGTCAACATGCACCAGTCATACCATGTAGTCCAGGTGCAGCATGCATTGTGATATGTTCACAGTATGTGTCTCAGTTACAACAGTAACAGCATGTTGGCAATGCCCTGGTTCCCTCCTATGGTGTACTGGCATGTGCCTACAGGTAGCAGTGTTTGCAGTCTCTCATGTGTAACTGTGGAGTACTCGCAGGCACGTATGGCAATATCAGCATGCTAAACGCACCCTCAACCCGACTGTTGGACAGTTGAACATGACACAGATGTCTGAACATGACAGAGATGTCCACACATATACTGCACCTGAAGCATGTGGTCAGTTGAACAGGCTACAGTGGACAGAGATGTGGCATACATACCGGGAAACATTACAGGTATGTTGACATGGTGCAGGGGTTGTACACAGCGGTCAGCCCAATGATGACATTAAAGGCCACCTGATAGCATGAGGCCACACTGTGTAGCAGTAATACCCTGTCACAGTACAGGTACATGGCCACATTCATGGGGTCTACAACACTATAACACACCCCATAGTGTTCATGTGTGGACCTGTGCCTATATGGTCACCACCCTCGCAGTACTTTGCACCCACACGACGTGGCACAGAGAAGGGACATGCACAGGTAGCCAGTATGGCTGGGACCAATGGCATCAACAGGGTAGTAGACTGCATCACCATTAGGGTTAGTGATCCTGTTTCCACAGTATGGTAGCATACACCCTCACACCAAGCACCAGACAGCCATACATACATACATACATACACAGACACACTGTGGCGACCAGATATGTGTGTACAGATAGCCAATGTGTGTGATGCACCACACCTGCCGACCTCATGCTTTCCACACTGCAATATGTATAGATCTGTACAACGGTGTACAGGGATGTGTTACATCTGGGACGTAGTCCCCACCATATGTGGCATGTGTGGTCACACAAGCGGACACACATGACAGTGCTGGGAATGATACACCTGCCATATGATGATCTGTTTGATAGACATGCAGCGGTACTGTCCGCAGTATGTGTACCAACTCTATGTCTGGCAATTGTGTGGCTATGTGCACACAGGTGGATGTCAGTGATACAGGTGTCACGTGACATGCAGTTGGCTACACCTGACTGCTGTGTATGCGTTAAGTCATCACCATCAAGTAACAGTGACATAGCGTACTGTTTGCACATGGCATGGTAGGGTGGCATGTGACACACCTGTGAGCCATCCCTGGCACACATACATCTACACAGGTGGATCACCACTTTATGTACACAGATCCCTCCATACGTGATGTATAACCAACCGTACTGTCTGTATGTCACCATATACAGGTGTCAATGATGGGGCTGCATTGCGACTGCATGTTGTAGTTGGGCACAGCTGTGGTATGGACATCGGCCACTGCACATGCATGGTTGCTGCATGCACAGTACAGATTGTACATGTTTGTTGGTCCTACATGTGTCTCCTGTAGCCATGTTTGTATGCATTGCTATTGGTGGGCATGTGTGTTAACATACATGACACATGGACTGTGGTATGATATCACGGGTGTCATGGGCGACTACTACAGGGGAATGTGTCCTCCAACATTGCTACCTCCTGTACTGTGAGCATTCAACAGACATGGACCCACCTTCCATTTGCATGTGTATGATTGTTAGGCCACTGTTCTGCATGAGGGACAGCAAAGGCTTAGCTATGTACATATGTGTTGTGTGTGGTCCATGCACACATCCACTACAATCACATGTTTGACATATCCAAACATGCGTGTTCGTTGGTGTACAGCAACACTCATGTGTCACAGCTGTGTACCACCCAGGGCCCCTGGTATGTCTTGAGCTGACCTGGTCATGTATAGTGGTATGCATAACATCTGTTGGAACCCTGTCAGTACATGTGTACCCTGCACAGTTGCTGTAGACCTCTGTACAGTCCACTGGTCATGTGTCACACGGTGTTGTGGTAATGTATGGCTATGTACTGCTGCAGCAATGACATGGTGATGTCTCGGGGGCTACAGTGTAGACTGCGGTGTGTACATCTGGGATCTGCACATGTGACAGCTGTGATGGCAGCTGAGCGTGTGCTGGTCACTGCATGTGTGTGACTGCTCTGTGCCTGGGGACAGTTATGCCTTACTGTGCCCTTCTGTGTCTAGACTCCGTCTGCATGCAAGACGGCCCTTTGCCACTGCTAAGTGTATGAGCATGCCCAGTACGCTGTTGTGTAGATGGACATACATGACAGTCCCAACTGAGCCCTTGCGAGTTGAGACTCCGTCCGCATGCAAGATGGCCCTTTGCAACTGCTAAGTGTGTGAGCATGCCCAGTACACTGTTGTGTAGATGGACACACATGACAGTCCCAACTGAGTCCTTGTGAGTTGAGACTCCGTCCGCATGCAAGGCGGCCCTTTGCAAATGCTGTGTGTGAGCATGCCCAGTATGCTGTTGTGTAGATGGACACACATGACAGTCCCAACTGAACCCTTGTGAGTTGAGACTCCGTCCGCATGCAAGGCGGCTCTTTGCAACTGCTAAGTGTGTGAGCATGCCCAGTACACCGTTGTGTAGATCGACACACAGTGCAGTCCAAACGGACGTGTATTACTAAGCATGTGGCCATGCCCAGTGACACCTTGTGTCAGTGATGTCCCTCTGTGCATGGCCGTTGACATCCTGTATAGCCATGGTGGTCATACAGCCAACAGATGTCCATTTTCAATGTCACAATGGATGCCTACAGAGTACACACTGGTCAACTATCTTGAAGGGTGTACTGTCTGTGGGGCGTCCCGTGACTATGTCACGTTGTCGTGGTGCACCGTACATCTTACGTTGCCATGATCACACCACTGCCGTGTGTTTGTCTATGTGTACCATGGGACAGTAATATGTCTGTATGCTTTCAGACTGATCAATCTCTATACAATCCCTGTCGGCGTCCTTGTCAGTGCGGATGATGAAACACGTCTAGATGTCTGCCTCTGGGACTGCTGTGCTTAGTAATCTCGGTAGCACATTCTGTAAATGCGTCATGCTGTAGTGTGCTAGGGTAGTTAGGTGTATGTTCGACTCCCAGCCCTGCCAAATGTGTGTGTGTGTGTGTGTGTGTGTGTGTGTGTGTGTGTGTGTGTGTGTGTTTGTGTGTGTGTGTGTGTGTGTGTGTTTGCACGCATGCTCCCGTCCACCTGGGGACTCAGTCTTGCTTTTAGACGCCGCACACCACAGCAGTTTCCTACCGATTTCTTTGTATTTGCGGATGATGACACGCACCTAGATGTCTGCCTCTGGGACTGCTGTGCTTAGTAATCTCAGTAGCGCGTTCTGTAAATGCGTCATGCTGTAGTGTGTTAGGGTAGTTAGGTGTATGTTTGACTCCCAGCCCTGCCAAGTGTGTGTGTGTGTGTGTGTGTGTGTGTGTGTGTGTTTGCGCGCATGCTCCCGTCCGCCTGGGGATGCAGTCTTGCTTTTAGACGCCGCACACCACAGCAGTTTCCTACCGACGTCTTTGCCTTTGCGGATGATGACATGCACCTAGATGTCTGCCTCTGGGACTGCTGTGCTTAGTAATCTTGGTAGCATGTTCTGTAAATGCGTCATGCTGTAGTGTGTTAGGGTAGTTAGGTGTATGTTCGACTCCCAGCCCTGCCAAGTGTGTGTGTGTGTGTGTGTGTGTGTGTGTGTGTTTCCAGCTGCACGACAACAGTACATTGCTTTTACAGTATTCACTCTCCATAACATCCGTGCGGTGTCTTTGCCTTTGATGCTGCTGTGTGTAGGCTAGACATGTGCCTGTGTGAATCATGTGATCCACTGATCACGGTAGCACGTTTTGTAACTGCATAATGCTGTTGTGTGGTACAGTGCTTACGTTTATGTTCTGCTCCCTACCCTGCCACATGTGTGTGTGTGTGTGTGTGTGTGTGTGTGTGTGTGTGTGTGTGTGTGTGTATGTATATATCTATCTACATATAAATATATATATATATATATATATATATATATATATATATATATATGTATGTATATATATATATATATATATATATATATATATATATATATATATATATATATATAGATATATAAAATGTATATTGTATATAGATATGTATGTTGGGATTATCACTCTTGACTGTGCTGCATTGTCTGTACGTGAGCACCTTGGATGTATGTACATCTGCTATGGCTCTGTGATAGTGCACATACTGTGTGCTGTAGTGATCGTGGGTTATACATGTGTAGTGACCGGTTATTGTGTTGCTGGGTATTACACGGGCATTGGAAACAATGTTAGTGCAGCACCTTTGACTGGTCGTATGCAGATCTCGGTAACAGTCAGCAGTGGTTATTACATTGGAGTGTGAGTATGGCCCATATCCATCTGTAGTAACTGTCAATTCTATGCACCTCAGGTTAACATTACAGATGCAAGTTTATCCACAGGTTGTGGTACAGATCCCAGGACTGTATGTGTAGACATTGACAGGTGCAGGACCGGGTTGTGTTGGATGCATGGAGGGGTGTCCATGGCCAGTAATGGGGATCTCTACAGCCTGGCAGATACGGTCTGTGACTGTCCCACAACCTCCTGTATATGGCTGACACATGCTGTACCTGTGTATATGCAGACACACACACTTACCACAAACAGCTACGGCTATCACATACACACACCCATTGCACCACCATTGGGACATGCAAATAACCGTTGTCCCTCACACACACACACCTACGTGTACATTGGATGGCTCTATGACAGCTCTGGACATGTTAACACCACACCCTGTGCATATGATGTCACCTGTGCCACCACCTGTGATGTGTAACACTGATGCAGGATCTGACTAACCTGGTGCTGCTGCACACGGTGGCTTTATTCCACTGTATTGATGTTAGCATGCTGTTACCACACAGTGTGTTACTTCCAGGTGTACATCAGCAGGCATGATGCATTGCAGCTATGACCATCACTGTAGCATAGTTTACAGCACTGTTACTTCTGATGATGTATTCTCCATCCATGTGCCATTTCACTGATGTGTGTAGTATTGGCAGCATTTGTGTCTGTGTGTGCTGTACGTGTGTGATGTGTGTAGTACACATGTATACATACAAACGTATACACGACATTACACGGGCTTCACCATTCGTACACTAGCTTACTCGTTCTTCCACACTCCACACGCGCACACGGGCTAACACGCGTGCACACATGCTTACTCAGGCTTACTGGCACGCACGGGCACAGACACACTGTGGGCAGGTTTGCAGGTCACATCGGTGGTATCCTGGCATACGCCGTCAGTATCCTGACATTCCCTAGGATAGCTCATGACACGCCTCTTTCACTGAGTACTGACAGCACACATGTGATACTGCTCCGGTGAGGTTACAGTGTTTTATACATACACACTCATGTTGTCACCTATCTTCTACTCTAATAGTCCCCTTAACCTACACTACACTGTAGAGGCTCGGCCCATATGGCATTACATGTTGTGATTCACTATCCTCAGCCTCACTTGCCTCACATTGCCTACAAATGCTTCGTTACATCTCTGACAGAGCGCTTCCACACATAAGTACCAGTACGCAGTAGCCATGTTGTCTCCAGCTTGCCATTCATCTGCATGGCGTACTAGCATCTAACTAAACCTACATTTTGTATGTATATTATCCATATGTCTTGTTTTGAAGCGCAGTGTGTTCTCGTGGTGCTGCGCTACGCTTCCACACCAGGGATCGGGGGAGGACAACTACTGGTTTATTGATATCCAATGGACAAAGCCACCACTGGCCTTGGACTTGGACATTGGCATGCTTCTTCTACTGTATTCATACTGTATTTGCAGCTCTCAATGCTCCATTTAGCAACGTGCAAAACGTTAGTCGCATAACATCCGGGTACATTTCTGTACATAACTCTGCTCTTGCACGGACAGCTTACTGTTTCATGTATTGCGTAATTACATCATTTGCATTGCTTACACATACAAATGGGGTATGTTGCAAATCCCAACATTGTCCGTGCAATGTTCGTGTTACGGGCGGTCTTGCACGCCCCTACGGGTGTCTGCTGAATAGCCTGGCAGTCATCTTTCCTTGCTGTACTCTCACTAAATCCATACACGCCGGAGACTTCGTGTATCATGGCCTAGGCTTTGCTGTGTGCTATGTCTATTTGTGGTGTATGCATGGCTGTGGGTATGTCCCACTGTCATCACTGGTAAAGGTGACGCCCTATAGGTACTTCCTGTAGACTGCTGTGTCATTTGACATGTCAGCACATACCTGCGGACATTACTGAACTTCCTACTGCAGCACTTTTCATACCTTCTGAGTTATCTTGCTGTCGATAATGCTGTTTCCTCAGACATGTATCTGTTTCTGATCATACCTATCAACCTCCTAGTGCAAAACATCTGTACAAAGCCTAACATGATTGGGGGACAGATAGGGGAAGATTCTACATATTGCTCTTACAAATGTAGATAGTTGACAGTATTATAGGTTATGCATTAGTTTGACCTTTCTGAATGATTTCGGGTCTTAAACACATATGTTTATCATTATTTAATGATGTCAGTTCTCAGGTATTTGGCAGACAGGTACAGATTGTGAGAGGAACACACCACACATATGAGGCATACATCTGCACATTCATACAGTTGCAAGGTATGTTTCTGGTACTGGACATCAATTTTCTTACGCCAATACACACAATACATGGCACCATCACAGGCCAGTTGCCATTACATTCCTATTGCAGGACACACCCACCCACAGGGTTATATTCCTCACACAGGCCAACAGGTGCTTATCCACACTAATTATTCAATCATGTACCATATGTGTACGCTGGTATTTGCAATTTCCGTCAGTGGCAGAGCTCACGTACGAGTATGGGGGACTGGACACTGTATCGGTGACACTGCATGACACCCTGAGGGACACATGTCTTTTGAGTCTAATAACCTTCCACATTGACTTTCACAGGCCATACGTTGTAATTCACATTTGTGGAAAAACATGCTTATGACTTGTACATGTTTTGTCATTTGTCCTGACGTCTTTCTTCTCACCTGTCCACCTAGTATCACTAGTTCTGTACATTTCATTAGGACGGGTTACCTTCATACCTCGCACCTGTACACATTATGGGTATACGCCCTGGGGTTTGACCTATGATTCTGTTACATTTGTCATGATAATGTGCCTTTCTGGTAGATTGCTGGCAAGCCATGACAGACTGTGCGGTTAGGTAATCATGACTGACATTTCTATTTCATGATTACTAACTCTCATAACATTCGTATTCCTGACTACGCAATTATTCTATCAACATTCTGACTTTGTCTGGGATATATTTAATATAGTCCCTATTTGTCTGTCGTGTACTATGCCTTAGTCCAGCTGTCTTATTCTGACATTCTGGTAGGTATGGTTACCATCTTGGTCGTACGCATGTCCATCCATGATAATCACCTACATGACACTGATATAGGTCCCTACGTCTTCCCCTAATGGTTTACACAATATCCAGTAGATGGATTGCACTTTTTTGGAGAGTATAGGCGTGTGCTATACCCACATAGGTATATTGATCACTCCCATGGGGCGTACCTAATAGATCTGTGCCAACCAACACCTTGGCCCAATTCTGCATACCCATGATTCCCATACCTGACACACCTCCACAGTACCCATGAGACATGTTTAATGTGAGCGATAATAAAGTATGAGGACACTTCCGAGCACTCCCCACTCTGCAGATATCAGCTCGTACGTCATACATTCAATTGACCCATGTGTTATTACCCTTGCACCTGCTACTGTTGCATGTACACCTATATCGTAGTTGCAGGTGTGACTTCTTTTGCATCAATGACGGTTCGCACTTCATACAGGATCAATTTTTGGGGTCCTGCAAAGGACACCTATATTCATGTTTAATGTGTAGAACTTGCAGGCCCTGTCACACTGGTACTTTCCGGGCAATGGTTTGGAAACCATCAGTGTATTCTCCTTTCATGCATGTCTGTCTGTCTATCCATATTAGCTATACCGTGACCTATTTATGTACATGTGTTAAATGTACAGGGACATATGTTTGTTGTGTATATATCTATTCATGTATCGTGTGTGTATAGATATATATATATATATATATGTACATATATACATATGTCTGTACATTCCTCATCTCATAATTTGCTTTGGATTATGTCTGTGGATATATGTGTATATATATCTCCATATCATACCTTTCAACTGTACCGATTTCCGCTGCATGTACAGCTGTTTGCCTCTTATCTTTGGTCCATTTTTCATAACCTTGTGTCTATCTGGCAAGTTAGTGGCATATCATTAAAGACTGACGTTGGTAAATAATGACAAACATTTCAGGTTATGACTTCATACCCTTCTGAGAATCCATGCTAGTGACACACCTGTTATTCTATCCACTTTCTATGTTTGTTAGGGCAATATCTGGGGATTGTCCCTATTTGTACCAGTTGCTGTCAAGGCTTTGTCCAGTTTTGTACTTTACGGGGTTAACAGGTAGGAGCCATGTACATAGAACGTGGGGAAAATACCATTCATTTTCTATTCTGTGAGCGGATTACACACGCTTGCATATCCTTATTGTGGGTTACATATGTTTCATGCTGCATTGTTAATCACTCCGAGGATATGCAGAACACCAAGGCATATAGTCCAGCCACATACAGGTCTTTGATTGGCAGGGTGTTCATGTAGTGATCTGGGTTTAGGCTTGTCCACCTGGTGAACGGAACTTCCCTGGCTGAGGTCAAATGTCAGATGAAGCATATGGACAGGGATTATCTCCCTATTTTGAATTTTTACCTGTGTTTATAGACACAGGTGTTTGTGCACCTGTCAGCAGCTTATTCTGTTGGCATTACATATTCTGGGTGGGGTTGTTACAGTCCATAATCCACGGTGAGGGGTGTTCCCATTCACATTTGACTATTACCTGTATACAGTCATACGGGGTTTATTATTTTTGGACATGAAGTGACTACAGGTATGCAGTTGTACATTACACAAGTGTGAAGGGCTGTTCCTGTAAATATGTACGGACCATACCTCTCAACCTCTTAGAGCACTGAACCTGTGCAAAACCTACATGATTGGGGGGGGCAATTAGGGACACATTTTAACGATTGCTCTTACAAGCTTAGAACATTGATAGAATGCTAGGTTTTGCATTAGCATGACTTTTCTGCAGGTTGTGGAGTCTTATACTCAGGATATTTCTCATTATTTAGTGACGTCAATCCTCAGCTATTTACCACACTGGTGCAGATTGTCGGAGGCACACACCAACACTATGGGGCGAACCTGTGGTCATTCTTAGTGTTGCCACCTTTTTGACTGCCCAAAGTGGGACATGTTCTGTAGAGATGTCAGATTTTCCAGGACAAAACATACCTACAGCCATGCATAGTACAGAACTTTAACCTTTTTTGTACATATAATAGCTTATTCTAGTAACATTTGAATTGCTTATGCTACTTCACATAACATATTGAGGATTCATATATAAAATAACTGTTTTATGTGACTATTAAAGTAAATTAGGAAATAACATTGTCCTAAACTCTCAGGACATTTGCTATGTCTTGATTTTTTTCACAGGGCACAACTGCCTACAGAGGGACTGTTACTCACAAAGTGGGACAGGTGGTGACCCTAGTCATTCTGCGAATATCCGGACAGTTGAGTGGACCTCTGTAATACGCTGTTGTGTTCTGGCACAGCAGTAGCTCAGCAATTAAAGACTGCAGTCAGAACGTGCTGACAGACAGTTGGGTTTCAGACTTCATACTCCAGACATTAATGCCAATGTGCAAACTGTTATTCTATCAAATTCTATGTTTCTAAGAGCTATCTTTACAGATTGTCCCTATGTTTGGACCTTTGTCTCACTTATATTCACGGCTCTGTCCAGATATCTTGCTCACACAGGTTGACAGGTATAGTCAGTCATGACTGCACACAGTCAGTGTCCCTCACACTTGATCAGGGTTGACCTGTTTATGTCAGTGTCTTCCTCACCCTCATGCTGTTTTCCACTTTGCAAACGTGTGCATTATATTCTCCCTCCTATTCATGTCTGGACACGTGTGTCACGGGAAGGTATTTTATCCTGGGTGGTAGGTTATGCATGCCCACTTAGGGCTGGACAGTGTCATGGACCTCCATTGCACATTCTGACTTGTGTCCAGATATCTACTGGATTGGACATCATGTCGTCATACCCATTCTACTATTTACACAAGTTGGTCATCCCATGAGGGATATCCCAAAAATTGGACTAGACCAAAACAAGTTAGATAACGAAGATTTTTGTGGCTTCACGAAAACGTGCAGGGGGTTTTACATGCAGGGGATACATGGTTTGCAATCCTGATACTGCCTAGGGTGACAATACCTACTACATATACATAAGGGTCACTGTGTGTAGCTGTTTCTGCAACAAACCAGTGGACCAAGTACGGCTGGATTTGGTGGACGTTCTGGTATGGTGGCAGGTTGTGTGTTGTGGAGGGTATGCTGGGTAGGCTATTATGCATCCAGGTGTGTTGCATTTGTTATGGCCAGTTCCATCAGGACCTATCTGTGGGTATGTGACGGTGCCGTATCTATACATTTGTCTCGCATATTTCCATATTCATATGTTTGTGGGATTGTGTTCTACACTATGGCCTGTCTGCTTGTCTTGCAGCTGTTTCTACATGAGGTTGTGTTTCTTTCCACTTCACCCACTGCCCCCTCATACACCTCCGGTTCACCTTTTCTGCATATGACACAGTATTGCCTTTGAGGAATTTACCATTAAACACCCACCCCTCACATGCAAATTCCTCACACCCCATAGAGCACTACTTTGGTTGTTGGCCCATGACACGGCCAGAGTTACACATTGACTACCCTACATGTGTCGGGTACCTTTATGGTTGTGTGGACTACCCTTCCATGTTTGCTTTTCCACATGCTATACCTCACGCACATAGGTACACACCCATACTTCACTTTCATTACTTGGTTGGTGTATCCGGGTACTACCCGTTCGACTGTGTCACATACACGTTTGGATTATACAGCTGCCTTCTGTATTTTGCCAGTCTGTTGTGCTCATTGGTAGGATGGCACCTTTTCCTATGTCCAAGCTATTCCTTACACATGTCCGACTGTTGTGGACAATGCCTACCCACAGTCGACGGTTGTGTTTCCACCTTTTCAATTGGCCACAGTTTGACATAGGGTTACCACCTGTCCCACTTTGCGAGGGACAGTCCCTCTTTGGGCAGTTGTGTCCTGACATGTAATTGTAAACATGGCAAATGTCCTGAGATTTTAGGACAAACTTATTTCTTATATTTTATGTGATAGTTGCATTAAACAGTTATTCTGTATCTGAAATACCTGACTGTTATGAGAAACAGAATAAGCAACTAAAATGCTACAAGAATACGCTTTTCTGTAGGCAAAACAGTTACAGTCTGTCCTTTGTACTGGCCATGGGTATGTGTCGGCCTGTAAAATCTGATGTCTGTACCAAACATGTCCCACTTTGGCCATTTGTAAAGGTGGCAACCCTACTGTGACAGTTGTGGTGAACACAGCATATTTTACAGGCCGACACATACCCATGGTCAGTTCGGCAGATAGAACTTACAATTCTTGCCTATATCTAAGCTTATTCTTGTAGCATTTCGGTATCTTATTCTGTTTGTTATGACATTTATGTAATATACGTCCAGTGAAATATGTTTAATGCAACTATTACATGACGTCTACGGAAGAATTATGTCCTATATTCTCTGGGCATTTACCAGTTTTACATGTTTGTGTCAGGACACATCTGCCCACAGAGGGACTGTCGCTCGCAAAGTGGGACAGGTGGTAATCTTGGTCGACGGTACGGATCATACTGTTCCTTTCGGCCTACATGTGTCCGTATTGTTATGGCTGTTTATATGCTCCTTCTGTTTCGTTTACATACGTATGCTATTTCCTATCACATTTGGTATGTGAAATACGGACATACCTTTTGTATGTGACTATTACATGGCTTGTGGGATATGATTCAGACATACAGTCACTGCATATATCTACAGTTCTCCTCGTGTATTTTGTTATGGACACATCTGCACAGCTATGTTACCACCCTCACATTATGGGTCGGCTGGTGACCCTCTCCGTTGGACTGGATGTACCTACTGGTGGCGCGCTAACATATGATACGTTTCACTTCCACATGGTATAGCTATCAACACTATGTTGGACTACGGGCACACGGTTTTCATGTCATTTGTTCATGGGTAGGGACCCTTTATTCCCTACCGTGCATTTGTGTTTGATTCTTCATTTTCTGTTCGCAGGGACTCTGCTTTGCATACGTTTCAGTCTCCACGTACACTGATAGGTACGATTACTATTGCTGGCGGAATATAATATTCAGCAGTTTAGGTTGCTCCTCGACAGCCGACATTGACATGCCTCCCTGCGCAACTTCGATACGCCCCTTGAACTCGCACACGTTTCCTATGCACGTGGCTGTGGCAGCTGCGCTCCTTCATTAATATGCATATGGCGCGACTACTCCATATATATGCCGTACGGCCGGCGCAAGCCTTACACCGGACTTGCGCAGAGCTTCATGAATCCCAGGTGTGGTGTATGGTGTGTCTAACTTCATGATTTTAACTTTCATAGTTTTGGAGTTTCAGTTTTCTGCAGATTCGACTTTATAGTCTTGATATACTGAAATTCAATGTTTCAGTATTTCAAAATTATGAAGTGAATCCACAAATAAACATATATAAATATAACAGCTGACATAAGACAGGAATTGACTGCTGAGTCTATATGATTAATGCAGCTAGTACTTCAAAGATGCCATACTGTCCCACAAAGTATTAGGCCACCTCAACTCTCACCATTGCCACTATCCATATTGACCTAAGACATCCATCCCCAAAAGCGTTATTTTTATTAGTCAATATTTCAGTCAAGAATTCAATTCTATACATCCACCATCCTCTCAGTAAAATAAAAGTCACCCATCTGCTCTTTGTATCTTCTGCTTTCTAATTAGCCAATATTTTTCCTTCTTAACTCAATGCATTTGCACTTCTGTCTAAAGGTGTTATTTACTAATACTGTTTACTCATTTCCTTGTGACAGATTCATAGAGTCATAGATTCATAGACTGGTACTAGGCTATTAGCCCTAGAGCCTATACAAGCCTATCCATAACAATTCCCTGACTATTTCTTCCCAGAAAATTTATTTCCCTGGTCCCCTGTCTAGCAGGGTGACTGATGTGATCCCCAGGGTGAATTTCCTATCTCCCATCCAATCATCAAGGTTCCTTTCGAAAAGAGTCAAAGAGGCGCTCAGCTTGACATGTATGGGCAGTCTATTCCAGAGTATGGGGAGTCTCTGGGTCAGGAACCTATCCCTCCAGCATGTTTTATTCATTGTGATGACCAGGTTTAGATCTCTGGAGCATGTGGCTCTGAGGAACTGGGATTTCTTTAAGTGTAGCATGCCCAACAGCTCTGGGTTTGACATGGCCTTGTATGTTAAGCAGAGATCACCTCTGAGTAGGCGATATATGACAGAGTATAGCTGGAGTTTTTTTAGATGGTCAGCATAGGGCATCTGCTTTAGGCCTGTGATTCTTTTAGTGGGGTATTTCTGTGGCCTTTCCAGTTGTTGCAGATGTCTTGTGAGGTAAAAACCAAATAGGGGAGTGTACTCTATAATGGGTCTAATGAGGGATGAGTACAGTTGGACAATGACCTCCTTTTTTCTGGATGAAAACCCTTAGTGATGAGGTGTACCACATAGAAGGATTTCCTGACTGTTGTGGCAATGTGGTTATTGAAGATGAAACCAATGTCCACCTGTGTCCCTAAGTCCCTTATCACACTTTCAGTGTTTAGTGTACTGCCACTTATGTGGTAATTCATGGGTACATTTTTTTTTACCAAAGGGGATAACTATACATTTCTTGCCATTTAGCTTGATCCCATGGCTCTGGCACCAAGCATCTGTTTCAGTAAGGCCCTTTTGTAGCATATCCACATCACTCGGGGATTCAATAATGGCTCCCAGTTTGCAGTCATCCCTTAGTGCTGGCCTGTACTTCAGAGAAGTAGATGCTAAACAAGAGCTTTCCCAGGACTGAACCCTGAGGTACTCCACTTGTCACTTGTCTGGAGCTGGATTTTGAGTTGGCTACTTTTACAGCGTGGGTTCTGTCAGTAAGCCAGTTGGCAGCCCATCGAGTGATGTAAGGCTTAATGCCCATCTTAGTAAGTTTATCTATGATTCCAAAGTGGGGGATGGTGTCGAAGGCCATGGCGAGGTCCAGATAGGCTGTGTGGACTGCCTTACCCTTGTCCACAGTTCTGGAGACTGATTCAAAAAGTCAATCAAGTTGAGGAGACAAGATCAGCCCTTTACGAAACCAAACTGGGTGGGGTCCAGTGTTTGAAGGTTGCCAATGTCTTTGTTTATAAGTTCCATGATAATGTGTTCCATGGCTTTGCAGATCTGGCTTGTCAGACTGATGGGATGATAGTTCCTGGGATCCAAGATGGATCCCCCATTGTGGAGTGGGATAACTGTAGCTGTGCACCACTCATTGTGCACGAGGCCTGAGGTGAGGCTATGATTAAAAATGACACTTAGATGAGGTGCCAGTTCATTTTTTAGTTCATGTAGTACACAGGCTGGGATGTCATCTGGTCCCATGGATGCTGTATTCTTAGCTTTGGAGAGTGTGTTTTTTACCTGTGTGGCATGATTACTGGAATTTGGAAATCTTTTTGCATTGAGATTGGGGAGTTTAGGTGGGTGACAGGGGGGTGAAGCTGGCATTGAACTGATCTGCCAGGATATGGCAATATCCTTGGGATCAGTATATTTAATGCCATTCTGTTGTAGCTCAGAGCAAATCTGAGCAATGACATTTAGATACTTGACATAACTATTGAATGCCTTGTGGTTGTCCTTGGAATCTTTAGCAATTTTATTTTCGTAACTAGCTTTGGAGGATTTTATGAGGGATCTCAGCTTCTTACTGAGGCTGGTAAGGGAGTATTTTGCATCCTGGGATTTTCCTCTTTTCTGCAACAGTTTCTTCCTTCTGTTGTATAGTTTGTTTATGGCAGGGGACCACCAGATTGGCTTCCTTTTTTTTGGAGGAGAGTATCTTGGTTCTGTTTGGAATGGCACGATTCATGCATGAGTGGATGTTCTCATACAGTGCCTTAGTGTAGGATTCAGCAGTCAAACTTTCACTTCCCATCTGCAAGGGTGTCATGAAGTTTGTCATTTCTGACTTGAGTAGCATGAAGTTGGCTTTGGAGAAGATTTTTATGGCAGTTTCCTTGCTGGGTGGGGGTGGGGGTGGGATATGGACATCAAGGATGATTAGCTTATGGTCAGACCTGACCAACGAGGGGATGACCACTGGTGTGGAGCATCAATCTCCCATGTTGGTAATGACCAGGTCTAGGATATTTGAGCCCCTGGTGGGACTATGATTAGCTGATCCAGGGCATTGGAATTTATGAATTCCAAGAACCGTTGGGCAATGGTGTTGGTACCCGAGTAGTTTTCCCAATTAATGGCAGGGTAGTTGAAATCACCCAGTATTAGGGTGTTTGGTTGTATCTTAATATTTTCCAGTATGTTTAGAAAGGTGTAGTGAGAATCTTGGGGCATGTTGGGGGATCTGTAGCAAGCTACAATTTGGATTGCAGTCTTACCTAGTGTTGGTCGCACCTGTAGAATTTCAGATACATTGTGTTGGGCAGCTAGCCTGGAGTTGTGAATATCCTTGGTGAATATGGTAACCTGATGAAGCGCACCTGAGTGTGCGTGAAAGCGCTCGTTTCATATTAAACTTTTTTACTTTTCGTGGTGGTTCCTTGCAGTTTTTATTCATCTGAATATGGACACTCCTCCACTTTTAGTGCTTCGGTCCTGGTTTGGTAGCCAAAAAGTATGGTAAGAGTTGTAGCCTGGTATTGCAGGGGTCCTCTCTGGAGCCATGAACCAGGTCTCAGTTACTGCACAGATATCGATGTTCTCCATTTTTAGGAGTGCCTTGAGAGAGTGTATTTTGAGATTTAGACTTTGAGAATTGAGTAGCATTACCTTCAGATTTTGCATGCTTATATCTGTTATGGTGGTGGTTCTGTCCTTTGAGCCTTGCCTAAAAAAGGCACTATAGATGTGGCAAGAGCCTTGGCCAGTAACCTGAATCCCAGGGTGACAGGTGCAGACCATCTCTGGCAAAGCATCGTGGTCTGTTGATCATGTTTTCCCAGGCAGACAGATACTGGATCCCCTTTGAATGACACCAGAAACTTAGCCAATTGTTGAAATCAATAATTTTTTCCTTATACTGTGGTATCATTCTGCGCGAAGGCAGGATGCTACTCAGGGCTAGGGTCATACCTGCTTGGGCCACATGATCTAAGATCTCTTCCATGTCTCTTTTCATGTAGCCCAGGGAGGTACGTCTCAAGTCATTCACTCCAACATGGACAATGACAGAGTTGTATTTGTACTTTTTGTGGAGTGACTTGACTGCATGCGTTATGTGGCAGATCCTAGCACCCGACAGGCAACTAACAGTAATTTTCTCCTTGTTCAGCCTGGTGAGTGGGACATCAGTGTGCCTGACTATAGAGTCTCCTATGACTAAAGTGCTGGGTACATTGTCTTGCCTTAGGGGCTGTTGTTTGGTGGCACACTGGTGTTTTGAGATATGTGTCATTTTGGTTGTGAATGGTGTTTGTTTGCATTTCAGCTTGGAGGTCCTTGTTGCTTGTGCAGGTTAATGTTAAGGGCCTCTGCATAAGTGGGTTTAGTGTTACTATGTGTGGATGTTGGTGGCATGAGTTTTGAAGGGCTATGTGTTGCTTGAGGTGTAGTGCAGGTGTTAACCTTCTTCTTATACTGTGGTATCATTCTGCGCGAAGGCAGGATGCTACTCAGGGCTAGGGTCATACCTGCTTGGGCCACATGATCTAAGATCTCTTCCATGTCTCTTTTCATGTAGCCCAGGGAGGTACGTCTCAAGTCATTCACTCCAACATGGACAATGACAGAGTTGTATTTGTACTTTTTGTGGAGTGACTTGACTGCATGCGTTATGTGGCAGATCCTAGCACCCGACAGGCAACTAACAGTAATTTTCTCCTTGTTCAGCCTGGTGAGTGGGACATCAGTGTGCCTGACTATAGAGTCTCCTATGACTAAAGTGCTGGGTACATTGTCTTGCCTTAGGGGCTGTTGTTTGGTGGCACACTGGTGTTTTGAGATATGTGTCATTTTGGTTGTGAATGGTGTTTGTTTGCATTTCAGCTTTGGAGGTCCTTGTTGCTTGTGCAGGTTAATGTTAAGGGCCTCTGCATAAGTGGGTTTAGTGTTACTATGTGTGGATGTTGGTGGCATGAGTTTTGAAGGGCTATGTGTTGCTTGAGGTGTAGTGCAGGTGTTAACCTTCTCCTCTTGACTGTCTAGAACTATCTTGGCAGGAGAAAGCTTTGCTTGCAGTTTGGCTATGTAAGTGCATCTCTCGCAGGTTGTAGTGTTGGGTGGTGGGAGGAGAGGGTTGTCTGTGTACATGAGGCAATTGCTGCATTGTCCCAGTATGCCCAGATCCACCAGGTGGACAGGAGAAATCATCGGAAGCTGACCCCTGGACATGCTTGGTTCTGTGTTTCTTTTGTAAAGTGCAAGAGCTGTTTTTCCTTACCTTGGCAAGGTAGTTTGCAATTATGGGCTGTTTAGTACCTATGATTAACTTCTCCTTATTAACAAGGAGAGATGAGTGCTTGTATCAGTTTAAGGCTTCCTAGTGCTTTCCAGCAGGTTTTAGAACAAGTGCTAGTCACAGGGATTCAGATTTTAGTGCTATTACTGAAAAACCAGCTAGTTCCAAGGAAAAATTTGAAGAGTACACTTTCTGGCACCGGGAATAGATTAAAGTGCTACACTAATAAGCTAATAAAAGTGCAGGAGAGCAGAGAACTAGCAGATCTAAGGGAAAAAAAATTGAAGAGCACTGCTCAAAAGCTTACAAAAATCCTGGATACAGCAAATCTGTATCTGGGCTACACTTGTTTCAGGAAAGGTAGGAAACATTTTTTTTTTTTTTAGTAAAAAGTGAAGAGGCAGAAGATAATGGGCCTTTGCTAAGTTCTCACTATTAACAGTAGAATGAGCTGATGAAATGTGACTGGGGTTGGGGGGGTGTCCAGTATCGACTTTATACCAGAGGCGGGTAACTCAAAGCCACCAAGACAGAAGACCACAACAAGAACTGGGAGGGTGGGTGGAGAAAAAAAACAACAGTTGTACAGATTACAGAGATATTAAACAGTGATGACAATAAATGAGAACAAACACTTATCTTTTTTCAATATCACAGCTGTCAGTAGGTCAGTCTCTTTGCAGCAGGCTGAGCAATAGGTATATCCGATTTAAAACACTAGCTATTTAAGACACAGAACAGGAATCAGTCCAATTATCCATACAATAACAGCTCCAGGAGTTCCTGGGCCAGATACAGCCAGTTCTGCAATCTTTCCCTCACTAAGACAACAGTTTGGCTTCTAGACAAAGGATCTTACTACAAACTGAGGTCAACACTAAGATATTCAGCTATATTACACAACAAGAAGGATAGTGAGACAACTGCATATGTCTTCTCTTCCAATCCTATACTAACCATAGATGCTCTTTTCTTTATATATTGACATTCCTCTTCCTAAAATATCTCAGGAGCTGTACACAGTATTCCAAGATGCCCAACCAGTGTCCTGAACTAAGGATGTGTACCTTTCATATACTGTATTCCAAGAAGCCTAACTAGTGTCCTGAACTCAGAGTGCATACCTTCCTATACTTTCAGTCAGCCATCTCCAGTGTGCTCCACTATATTTTGTTTAACATGGCTACTGCTCACTTAAGAAGCTTTTCTAGACAAGATCAGGATGACTATAAACTGCTTGTCTAGTGCCAAGATCTATGATGGCACACAGGGCCTATGGTCCTTTTAAACTAGACAATTATAGCAGTAACCCAGTGATGGCCTATTTGGGAGTAAGTGACCTGAAATACTGTACCCAGAGGGATATACAGAGTGACATGGTGGTGTCAGAGGCAGGAAAGTCACTGGTCTTGAGCTGTAGCTTGCTTTCACCATGAAAAAAGTGCCTAGATGCCAGGACAAGATTATTAGCTTTAACAATTTACTAAGAAACTGGTTTCATTTTAAAATGATCTAGTATGTATGCAGGCCTGGGATAACCTGGTAGATAAGACTTTCTGTTTTTTGTCATGAAAGGCTGATACGTTTCATTCTAGAGCTTCTGTATATTGGCTAAAGCCTTTGCTGTACCCATATATATGTATATATGTATATATATATATATATATATATATATATATATATATATATATATATATATATATATATATATATATTTTTTTTTTTTTTTGGGGGGGGGCAGTCTTCCTACTGACTGATTCTAAATAGAAAATTCAAACTCAAATTCAGAAAACAGTAAGGTGTTTAAAGTATTTAGTCCTAGGAATTTAAGCAGAAAAATGCCTGAGCCTGAAGCACTCTTGTAACTTGAACATACTGATACCTATGTAGATACTGAGACAAGGTTTCAGAGCAATGGCACCACTCTCTCTGTATCAGGTTTTTCCATCTAGTATGTCTTCAGGCCCTTGGGTAACTATGGGGTGTATCTATATTTAGCAGAAATGCCATCACCTTACATAAAATTACCCATAGCACTAACTTAGAGCTCCTGTAAATCCAAATCACCCCTAACAAATTCAACTATTGCGTAATTTCTGGCTACAGATTTTCATCAATGTCCCTCA
Organism: Protopterus annectens; assembly: GCF_019279795.1. Taxonomy (NCBI): domain Eukaryota; kingdom Metazoa; phylum Chordata; order Ceratodontiformes; family Protopteridae; genus Protopterus; species Protopterus annectens. The sequence continues at coordinate 799,915,627 of NC_056732.1, read as the reverse complement.
AAGATCATGGCAATTGCATTAATATCATTGAGGTGTTAAATATACCAAATGCCTTCTTGCTAGTGGCACTTCAATTATCCAAACATTGACTGGCACACACGCACCTATGAAGATGGATATGCTCAGCATTTTCTAGACATTTTTTAATATCAATCCAGTGGAGCAAATTGCAAAACTACCTTGTAAAGAATCTGCTGTCTAGTGCTGTCAGGTCTAGCGGTATCATTGTACCACAAAAATGAGGCAATCTTTTGTGATGTCACAAGAGAAAAGCTACTTCAATTTGTAGAAGAGTTAAGCAAAATTCCCAGCAATCTAACTGGAAATGGACACAACTGATAAGATTGATGTTGTTATCCTCTATTTTTTACCAGCAACAAAACAGCTACCTAGAAAAGTCTGTACCTGCTCACCCTAAATATAAAACTAAATTTAGAAATAAACATCTGTAGCTAAACTCACAGTAACAAACTGTATAACAAAAGAGGAAAATTAATGAAAAGTTGTAAGAAATCCACATCCCCTAGTTTAAGTTTCAATGAGATATGCCAACAAGGAACTTACGAGCAGTATTGGAAAATGTAAAACAGAGTACCAATTTAAGGTCACTAAAAATACCAAAGAAAATTACACAAATATAGTCAATATATTAGTAGACACATTTAGTGCAGTCTTTACCCCATCTACCCATATTATTCCCTCAGCTATCCCTAAAAGCATATTTTCTCCTGTAGTTAACATGAAACAAGTCTTAGACTTCCTGAAAAAGCCAAATATATCATCTCTATGGGACTAGACAACATGCTTGGCTGCATTCTCATCAGTGACATGCATATACTATCCAAGATTCAACTTTGGCCTATGCAAAGGGTTTGTTCCTGCTGACTGGAGATCAGCTACTGTGAGTCATGTACATATGGGTGGCCTTTCTTAAGTCTCATGTAATCATTGGCCTATCAGCCTCACTAGTCTTATATGCAAAGCCATGGAACATATCGTTGTCGAACTCATATATGCAGGCATAGTCAAGTTAACTGATCTAGGGTACACTCAGTTTGGTTTTGTGTGGGGCATATACTTTTTTTCGAAAGATTACAGAGGCTATGGGCCATAATTAGTCTGATTACACTGCATATCTTGATCTGGCCAAGTATTTTGACATTATCTTCCATGCTGGTCTTTTTGAAAATAAATAAAGTTAATGTAAACCCCTGCACTGTCTGCTGGATTGCAAACTGTGTATATACCAGACAGTCACCAGGTTGTGAAAGTTGGTATAACAGTGATCAGGGCTGGACACTCTCCTGCACAGTATTCAAGCCAATATCTGAAAAGGTTGGTTGTCCAAGTTTGTTTATGACTGAGAGATGGACTATTCACAGAAGGCACCCCAGCCAGGAATTGAAATGGAAAACCTCTTGTTGTGAGATGAAAACACTAATCTCTGTGTCACCCTTCTTTGTATCAAAGCATCCTGTAAATGTTATAAGAAAAGCATAATGGCTTAATTTAAGCTCTTTATACCAATATTATTTACAGATAAGTAATACTGTTGGTTTCTTCATCATCCCAAGGAATATTTATATGTACTCTTCTTTTCACGTCTCAGCTTCTGTCTCGTAATTCTAACTTTACCCCCATCTCTCCATCAAGCTGCTTCATCATCTTTGTCCTTTTCTCACATCAGAGAACACAAGAAATCAGGGTGGGCTGTCTACCTTCTCCAAAATACTTGTTACTAGTGTTGTACCCAGGGTTCAGTCCTTGGGTCACTCCTGTTTTGCATTTACTTCTCAGAGGTCAAGACTACTATTAAGGGTTTATGACTAACTAGGTTTGCAGAAGTATGTAAACTTGGTGCTCTTATAAACTCCACAGAGGACACTAAGATCCCCAAGATTTCCTTTCCCTAAACCAATAGCTGGTATCAAAACCATGCAGTAAAACAGAATACCAAGAATGTATAGAAGTACCCTTCAGCAATCAGTAGGTTGCTTGTAACTATCATATTGGAGCACCCCCTTAAAAACTGATCCAGTAGCTAGACACTTGGGAACCTATGTAGACAATGAACCTTTGACCACCACTTTTTCACTATTGTAAGAAAGTGCAGTGTTACTATGAGTATGGCATCCAGCTCCAAGGATGTGATCATTCCCCTGTAATCCACACTCATTAGTGCAATCATTGAGTATGACACCCCCTTCAGTATGTACTTGCCCAAGCATTTGCCATAACTCAAACACCCACAATGCTTTTTTACTAAGAAAATCAAGGGCCTAAATCATAAAAGACTATGCAGATCTTCTCAAAGCCTTGTCTCTCTTTTCACTGTCATACAGGCTGCTGAGGGGTAACTCTGTCTTGTGAACAGTGACTGTCACATCTACTGCACATTCACAAGTCCAGTGGAGGCATAAATACTTGCTCAACAGATCTAAATCTCTTTTGCAACATAAACAGAACATCTTGGGGATAGCTATGTATAACAGAGAGTACCACTTCTTTGGAATTGTCTTCCACTCTACATAAAACAAAGTAGTTGCTTACAGCATTCAAACATAATCTGGATGAATGGTTGGGTAACTTTAAATTCACCCCTGGTTTATCACCCTTGTTCTTCATGGATAGGGGCAGCATGTAAATGTTCTACTGTCCTCTGGGTTATTTGTACTTAAAATATAACACTGAAAATTTTGGTAACATCTTTTATGATGCCCACCAAGGGTGGTATTACTTAGAAAGACTCACTGAAACTCCTTATGTGAAGAATGCGTAGGGTCTGAATGCCAGCCTTCTTCTGCAGCAACAGTTGTAAGCACTGCACAAACGTATGATCTTATAGGATCATAGGATCATAGGAGGTTACTAGGCTAATGGCCCTGAGGCCTTTACAAGATTAGCCAAGAGTTTATCACCCAAAAAAGAAACATCAGTCAGCACCTGTCAGTGAGGGCTACATTTGGAACCCCTGGGATAAATGTGTGGTTTCTCATCCACTCATCAATGTTGCACTTGAAGAGGGTCAGTGAGGTACTTTGCATGGCATGTATGGAAAGTCTATTGCAGAGACGGAGCAGCATCTGGCAGACAAACCTGTCTCTCCAGCAGTTTTTTTTTTTTATGTCGCATATTAGATTTAGGCCTTTTGAGTGGGTAATGTTTGAGGAGTTAGACTTACGGATATGGAGCATCTCTAATAGGGTAGGGTCCAAAATTGCCTTGTAGGTGAGACACAGATTACCTCTGAGCAATCTGTATGATACAGAGTAGAGTGATAGTGATTTGAGTCTGTCCACATAGGACAGGTGCTGTAGGCCATGTATTCTCTTTGTGAGGTATTTCTGTTGGCTTTCCAGTTGGTGCAGGTGTTTGAAGAGGTACATACCAAGCATGGTGTTATACTCGATTATTGGTAGAATGAGGATAATGTCTTCTAGAGTACTCACTTTGTTTAGAGGGGATCCAAGGGCTTTTTCTTATGTCTGGTTATGCTATACCAGTTGATCTGTGTTTCAAGATATTGAGGGTTTCAAGATATAGCATTAAAAAAAACATCACTGGCCCTGGTGCACTCCTAACCTACTCTAGGGTAGATGCTCTACAGAATGCTGACATGACAGAGACAGCAGTAGAATAAGAATTGCTGTTGATAATCATATGGCCAAGGGAGGCTTAACTAAAATTGAGACCTGCAACAGAGTAAAGA
>NC_056732.1:799899418-799906918 GCF_019279795.1 Protopterus annectens | reverse complement strand
TACACCCATATAGCAGAGTTATGGGCCTACTTTGCCATTGTGGTGTATGCTGTGTGAGTAATCCAAGATAATAACTTGCATCCACATGACTGATGTTAGAACATGCATACAAGTTAAAGAACTATAAGCCTTTCATTGCCTTATATGTAGGATAAAAACAATAATGAAGTATTAATGGCAATCTATACACCTGAAACAATGTGAAAAAAACAGAGAAAAAATATGAACACCAGTGAAATCATTCCAATTACTGCAATAATTCAGGCAAAAAAATGGTGGCAGCAACCTGCATGGTGGGAATGGTAAAAAGTGTCAATGTTGATTCATGCTGTGTATGTTTGTAGTGAAATCTAGAAGGACGTGACACATAAACAGAACTGTCACTTTGACTAGCATATCCCTGGAATAATGATTTGCTATACATACTTATAGTTGACTAACTAGAGCAGATGTAAGATGTACATACTCACAAAATGACGGTTATGGTCATGTGACATATACAAACATGCATAGAAATCAAGATAAAATTCATGTATATTCAGTCCCTTAACAACTGAGATAGACGGGTAGGAATGTTATTATGTAAATCACAATCCATAGAATATATGTGTGCATAAAACAAATAGATAGGTAACCCAGACAGACTTAAGCCAAACAAAAACTATGACAGCATTATAGTATTATAATATCAGCAATTGTAGAAATGTATCAGATCTCAGCCTATAATTCTTTGAATATGACACATTTGTGATACTGTAATCCACTATATGATGTGTGTCTTTCCTGCTATGACTGCCATGCCATATAAGTTAAAAAAAAGTCTGTCAAAGTTCACATGTGCATGCAGTATAGCATCATGTTGTACCTGACATTTAGCCCAAAGAGATCCTTGTTAAACACATGAATGATACCTGTATGCCAGTACAGTAACATATATCATGCCCACATGAAACACTAGCGTGTATTAGTAAGTGACATTTTGAAGATTTACATTGCACATACAACAACTGTACATTGGCCTATGACAAAAGTTATTATTCACTGTGTGTAGATCAATAACTCCATTGTACAGATGTTGGCAAAGCCAACCTTCTAGAGGCAACCTCTATTTCATTTTTTCAAAGAAAAACAAATGACAACAGCTATCTCATAACACTGAGTGCTTAATATGCTTTGTGCTGCCTTGCATCTAATATTTCATTATACTTGTCATGCTCATAAAGAAGTACAGCAAGCTCTACAATAACATCAACTAACTAACTCAAAGCTAGAAGAAGTATCAAAACACAGACCTCCTCACTCATTGTGATGATTTTGTAGCATTGCCCTCTTCAGTAAACACTGAGTAAGGCCTCCTTTTCTTTAAAGCCCTATGTTGTGAACAAAATACTAGAATGTATATGTAAATGTTTTCATGAACTCATAGAACAGAGATCATTATTTATAGAGGCAAAATAATGTAAATCTTTCTTCTGAGTGGAACTGTACACACACACTCTCATTCTAATTCCACAATGTTGGACTCAAAACACCCATCTATCTAGTTACAGAATATTAACCACAACCAACATGGTAGAAGTCTAATTACAGGTGTGAGGTAGTGCACATTTGAAAGGATAACCTCATAAGTGGGTTGTAGGAAAGGTGTTTTGTTTAAAAATGGAAGATGGAGGAACCTTCTGCCATCTTAAATGATTCTCCTAAGTGGAAGTGTCCACATCACGTGTATGAGTGAAGCCCATCCTACTTAACCATACAGATAGGCACACTCATAGCATTTCCACACTGTTGGATTTGAATAACCTACCTGCCTGGTTACACATTATAGAGTACACAACATGAGCTGCAAGCACCATAGCAGAAGTCTGATTAAAAAAGTGAGATAGTGCCCATTTGAAATGATAACCTCTTTAGTGTGTTGCAAAGAAGATGCCTTGGCTAAAAAAGGAATAAACTGATGATGGAGACCCCCCCCCAATGCATATCTTACTCTGACGTAAAATAGTACACATCAGATCTATTGTTAAAGCCATATCTACCTAACACTAGACATGTATATATTTATACAACTACTGCACTGTTAGATTTGAGCCTCCTGCCTGCCAGTTACACAATCTAGAGTGCACAACATCTACCAGAAGCACCACAGGAAAAGTTTAATTACAACAGTGAGACAATGCACATTAGGCTGACATCATCAGTGTGTTGCAGAGATGTCTTGGCTAAACCTGGATGAAATTAATTGGAGAGCACTCTGCAAAATTAAATGCTTTCCAGAGTTGAACTTTCCAAATCAGGTCTGTTGTTGAAGCTAGTCCTACCTAGCCTTACAGACACAGACACACACACACACACACACACACACACACACACACACACACACACACACACACACACACACACACACACACACACACACACACACACACACACACTCACGCACACTCATACAAGTCAGTCACTGCTGTAGTCAAACACCTACCTATGTAAGTATACCTTTTCTCAGGTACATTGTAGAAGCTACAAGTACCACAAGAAAAAATTGACTTTAAATGCTAAGTACAGCACATCTGTAAGGGTTATTGCATCAGTGTATTGCAGAGAAAATAGTGTGCATCACAGGTTTGGGTGAAAAATAATGCGTCTTGAAAAGCAGATCAAACAGAAATGTGTTGATCACAAGTAATTGCATACTGCTCACATAAGATATCTGTTCTGACATTTATGTGCATTTCAGTAGTGTGTGTCATGTAGCTGCTTCACAGTATGGTATATTGGTGCTAATCATGCTTGTAAAATTGTGGATTGACAACCATGCATTCCTGAGTGTTCAGCTTAGGATGATCTTATGCAAATAGTAATTATTTGTTATGTAATGGTTTAATAATTCTGCTGCTTAGACAGTGTGGAGTATACATTACAATCAGACGGGTCAAACATTTGAAAGTATGCTACTTAATACCACTCATCAAGTATGTGTGCCAAGGTCCCACACCATTGTACATCATTTGCAAGTTTAAAGTCATGTTTTAGAGTACAGACATAGATTTACATAATGGAAGTGTTTAGACAGCATCACGGTTAATTCATTATATCTTGAGTATAAAAGTTCATTACAACATACACAAGTAACAGAAGCCATTGACATTACTTTATTTTGTCAAAATTGCATTCTGAAGTGAACTACTAAGAAACTTATTTGCATGATTGGTGCAAAGTGTTAGCACTTGCATAATTATATTTTGAGGTTTTGAACTTAGAATGGAAATTAGCAGTAGTCAGTAGTGCACCGAGATAATTTTATTTTATTTTATTTTACATTTGTTGACCGGGCTAGTCCAACTGGATACATGTCCATTTTCAGTGGAGGCCCGGGGAGATAAACATTGTGCAAGTAAGGAACACAGACATAGAAATAGTTCTACAAATTATTTAATCCTATTATGTTTTGTGTATGTAGCAGCAATAGTTTTATAATGTCCCATGTGAAATATGCTGGTTATCCTATAAATCCTTGTTCATAACAAATGTCTTGCACTTTGCTGGAAAAGTATGTTGTTTTTGGGCTGATAATAAACCACTTAAGGGACAAAGTATGCTAATGTCAGTGGAAACATGGATTTATGCATACATCCACAGGTTGATAATTAATTAGAAATTATAATGTTCAATAATTGTAGATCTGATGTTGGATTTATACACCAGGCAATCTTTATAGATAGCCTATAGATGTGATCAGTAGCTGATCACGTCATTAAGGAAGGCAAACTTCAGGTGTCAAAACACAGACTTTTGAAGGGACTATGGAAACACTATGAAACAAGAATGTTTGTCTGCAGCATGTTTCACAACAGTAGTTAAAACTGAAACATCCTGTATGGTGTACAATCAGCTCTGCAGCCTGTTCAACATGTGATAATAACTGTCTCCTAATAGTGTTATTAGTCTTTCTTTCCATAGCACAGTGAGGTTAAGGACAATACATGGCAACGACCTTAATAATGCAGCTGTCAGCAAAAAGCCATCAGTTTTTGCTGTAAGAAGAGAATTAACATTTACCATAATTTACAGTTGCTGATCAATGCTGGACATCACACAAATACTGAAGACAAATAAGGATGAGACAAAAAGGAAAAAGACAGAAAGTGCGAGACAGAAAGAGACAAGGAGAAAGGGATAGAGACACATAAACATTTTTATTTCTGGGACATTTCTGGGCATCTAAGAGGCATTTAATATGAGGTTTGCCATCATAATAATTCTATCAGGCTTTGTACAATAACATTTTTCCAGTATGGAGTAAGCAGGGGTAGTGGAGTACATACATGATTAGACATAAACAGGGTAATGGTGGTTTAATAACTTATGTAGCCAACAGTTGAACATGTATTGTTAATAAAGAAATACATTAAATAATCTTTAACATACTTCTGAATTCAAACCTTTAACACTATGCAAAAAGCAGTCTAGAGACCTGGTCATTACCTGAGCATACCACATAGGTATTCATAATTCACATGGCAAAAATCACATATTTGAAGGGACAGTGAGAAATGATTGAAGTGAGGGAGAATGTAGGCATCAGGTTTTATCACTGTAATGTCAATTGCTGCATCCCATGAGGTGTATATTCATAGATTCATAGGTTAGTACTAAGCTAACTGCTCTTGCCGAGCCATTTTAAGCCTAGCCAATTATCTCTTGTGAGACTCAAACCCCGCACCTTGTGTTAACCATTAGGCCACCCTCCCAATATTACACCCATTAGCCTAATAAATATGTAAGAGTAACTGTCTCAGAATAGTGCTGCCAGTACATACTGCTATAATGCAGCTGTGCTATGCACATTTGCAAAAAGGTGACTTTACTATTGTGGTCAAAGGTAAAATTTTGAATTTTTGTTATAGAAAGTGAAGTGTCATTTACTGTCACTCAGCACTGAAGCACAATTCCAAGTGTCATGCAGATGCTGAAGTTGTTTTTTTTTTTTTATATGGGTCATCTCTGGCCATGTTTATTGTGCATAATTCTATTGTTTGACCAGATTAAACATGTGAAAAAAGGGTTTATAGGACAGTGGAGACATTTAGAAGGCAAGCAGATAGTGCGACACAGAGGGAAGAGTAAAGGAATGTGAAGGATGGTGGTGGGAGAGCACATAGCTATACATTTCTTTACAAGATAGCTGTATACTTGTAACAATAATTTGAGGAATTTGGATAGTCACCACATCAGAGGTGGATGACAACAATTAAATGCTGTTGTATGGCCTATTGGGCCAAATCAAGTATGTCAAACAGAGACATGAGTGAAGAGCAAAGTACAGGGTGCATTTTTTTTTTCTGGTACAGGTACTCATTTTCTTTCTTTTTTTTTCTTTTTAGAAAGACGATTGTTGAGGAAGGTGGGTAGGAAATAAGACGATAAGGCAGGACAGGTTGGTTTGGTAGCAGTCAGATACATACAGGACATACAATACAGACATAGATGGTCTGTTGGGATGGACTTGGGGGATGGCCACAAAGACTATGGACACCTCTTCATACCACCTTTAGGTTCTTAAAGTAGCACCACCTTTACCTTTGCCTGCCATGTCTTCTGAAGGACACCTAGAAATATGTCAGTGAAATGACACCCAGTTCAGATCTCACATAGTCAAGCCTACGTGGAATGATGGACACACTTACCACCTGCATTTGTACAACAGAAAACACACAAATGGCATGGCAGATAAATTGGGCATGGTTCCTTCAAGATACACTGGAGGTGTGAAATATGGAAATGAGACTTGCCCATGTATGATGCTCACTGTATTTACACATATTCCACTTTAAATCCTCCGATGGTTCAGGATGATGATAACTGAATTATGTTTCAAAGAAAATATTGTTACCTCCAAATATGTTCTCTGTTATGGTGCATGGTAGTCATCTGTACATTCTTCTAACACAGTGATATGACATGACATCAACTCTATTACAGTGGCAGTAAGATGGTATGAACTGAGATCTATTGGGTTGGTGGAACACACAAAATACAAACTTTGCATAATGTAACATGGGCATTGAACTCATGACTAAAGAGAAGGCTGTTTATTAACTGTTGGTGCCAAAGGAGAACTAATATCTTGAAATTGTAGGTTAAGGTGTAACAATTTCAAAATGAGTGGTGATATAATTATCATACAAAAAACTTGGAAAATACAAAGAAACAAAATAAAATAAATGCTGTGGTGAACAAACGGCAGCCCGAACTACTAAATAAAACCAGATTTATTGTGTAAAGCACTTTTCGTTTGCCTCCTTTGACAAACTTCCTCAGACAAAATTACATGATGAACTCACAGGTATATATATATATATATATATATATATATATATATATATATATATATATATATATATATATATGGATCCAGGTTACAACATCGACAACTGAGAAGATCGACATCCACTTCTCCGACATGAAAACACCGACACAGAAATGATCGAAACTGCAAATCACGGACATTTAACAGGTAAGTGGTTTAAATTTCGCTAATCATGCCTACCATAAGGACTAAGTGATACAATGATCGTAACACATGCATAACACTGCCACACTTACTAAAACATGGTAGGCATGATTACCGAAATTTAAACCCCTTACCTGTTAAATGTCCGTGATTTGCAGTTTCGATTATTTCTGTGTCGGTGTTTTCGTGTTGGAGAAGTGGATGTCGATCTTCTCAGTTGTCGATGTTGTAACCTGGATCCATATATATACATAGTAAAAAGCAATTAAGTACCAAATTGTTTCTAATTAAAATAATTGATCAATAAACTAGAAGACCAATTCTTAAAGGCATAACATTCAACATATTGACCAACATTTGCCAAAGTTTAAACTATTGAGCTTGAAAAGATGAGTTTATGGCATTTTTATCAAGGTGTACACTTGCATATTATGTTAGTGTATGTATCTTAAACATTTCAAATATGTTATTTATTATTTATTTTTTATTATTTTTTATTTTATTTTTTGTATATTTGGCAACTGTTGGTCAATATGTTGAATGTTATGCCTAACTATAAATTTAACCATTACTTCCAATAACAGTACTAGTATTTCTCCAGACACCACCACAAAATTATTAGGAATTACTATAGATAATAATCTTAATTTTGAAAATCACATTAACTCTACCATAAAATCTGTGAACACAAAAATAGGTAGTTTATACAGAATCAAACCCTTTCTTACTCCTGCCACTAGAATTACCCTTGCCAGAACTCATCTGATCTCTACTTTACTTTATGCATGCCCTATTTATACCAATCTCTCAAAAAAAATCTCAATAGACTAGTTATATGTTACAATAACATTGCTAGATTTGCTACCAGATCCCCATTCAGGACACATCATTGCCTTAATCTTAGACAACTAGGTTGGCTTGAACTTCCCAATCAGATTCAACTACAACAACTTATAATAGCTCACAAAACCCTGTACCAACCCACA